>NC_033803.1:13451324-13454298 GCF_001876935.1 Asparagus officinalis | reverse complement strand
ATATTTTCAACTTTTCTCTCTATGCTACTTCTTCTTCATCTATTAACGAAAGCAAACTAAGAACTCCTAAGAAAGACCTCAATGGTCTTAGGACTTTCCCTTAAACTTCACTCAAGCTCACAAGCTGACTTAACCATCGGAGGTACAACGGGGGAACTAGTCCCCGCTCTATTACGGGTTTGTTTTTCTTGTCTGTGCAGCAGAAACAGACACCCTAGTTCAAGAATTAGGTATAAAGTCGAAAGAGGAGTTGGCGCCATCTCTCGTCTACTCCCTCTTCGCCACCAGCGTGAAGGCCTGAGCTGTACTCACCCGGGGATAGCTCCCATTGGCTGTGTGATATTAGACGTCAACAAAAGTTATAAAAAACATCACCATTTCATTAAGTTATTTATTGATCAATTATTTTCAGATCATCTAAATTCTTCTTAAACGTTTTAAAATTTTAAAAATTAATATAATACGATGTTGTTTTATTGGAATTTGCAAAATGGGGATGGTAACAAAACATAGTAGAGGATAGGGAAAAACCGTTGTGAGCAAAGAGAAAAACAAATCAAATAAGGGATGACCAAACTATCCTTTATATTTTTAACAAGTTTCTTCATTATTTAGGAATTTAAAATTTAAGTAAATTTTTATTTTTGGAGCACCGAAGCAATGCTCTTATAAATAAACATATTTCAGCATATGTTTATTATGAAACATGAAAGGTATGAAAAAGTAGAAAATGATTAAACTGTCACCATATTATAAAGTTTACATCTTTTTCAGCTTTGATACCCTATAATTTTTTACTGATATTTTGACACCTCAAAATAATCACATCTTTTAACTTTGATACCCGAAAGTTTATTTGTTAAATCTCTATTACAACGGTCGTCATGAAACTAACTCGTTAATTTAATCCATGAGATTATTAGATCATAATTATACTGAGTAAATGCTTGAAAAGAGGTCACTTGAGACTGGGCCCAAGTCCAGCCCGTTTCTGACCGAAGCGCTTAAATACCAAAATTGCGGGCAAAAATTGCGGGCGCTTCCATATCGGCACGCTTGCGACAAGGCGATAAATCGGGCGCTTAGGCAACCGCTTTATAGGAAAGAAAGCCAAACGTATCCGCTTAAAGCGCACTGCTTGGCGTTTAGCTAAGCGTGCGGAGAGCGAGCGAAACGCCCGCTTATTCGCCTAGGCGGCAACTAAGCGGTCGGGCTTCTACTATGCTCGAATTGTGCCGGACCTCTTAGAAGCTCTTTCAAGTGACATTTTTGACCAAAGAAGCTCGAACATCGTCCGAATAAGCTCGAACATCGTCCGATCGATATCCTTTCGTTTATAACGTAAGTCAGACGTACATCAGCTCCACTAGAAGGATAAGCAACCTATAACAAAGTACTTCAAATATTATTACTGATACAACCTAACTAGTTGATGGATATTCATTAACTTAAGGTTAAGTTATATTAAAAAAAAGTTGATCTAGTTTTCCGTCAATCAGATTTCCTAAGTTACTATCACCCACTTTTCTCATTTTAGAAAACTAGTATGCAATACGTGCATTGCACGGGATGCATGCTACGAAATTGTGCGACATAGTAGTATTTGAAGACCAAATAATATTTTGCCTACCGATCTTATCACTATTTATTAGGCGTGTACTTGGAACAGAAGCTAATCACACGTACATGTTGTATATAGTTTCAAACAACAATTCACTAAATAAGTTCCCAAATGCATAAATTTCCAATAAGATGAATTTTTGATATTAAATTTTTAATATTCAAAACAACAATTTTATTACTATTTATAAAACAATGATAGACCCGAAGATTCTAAGTTCGTCAATCCGTGGGTTTCTTTTTAAAGTTTACTACTTTGATCATTACAAACAACATGACTTTTAGAGTCTTATCTTCTGGCAGGAACCTCAAAAATAGGGCCGAGCACATTCACTCTCTAACATATGGTTCAATACATGCAGTGCTTCACTGAAGCATCCACTAAAAATAAGCAAGACTGAAAGTGTCTGGCATTACTACCGCTCTGACCCGCTAAGCTAACTGCACCATTTATTGCGTGAGAACTTCAAGCAAAGAGACATAGTGATTGCATCTCATTCTCAACAGAGCATCTGACATTAAAAAATCATGGGAATATATTATTACCTGGTTGGAGAAAACCAATAATAAACTATAACATCATGAACTGCATACTTATGCATTCAGTGTGCCCATGTAGATTACCATTACCAAGTTCACCCAAGCAAGTATTAGCCTCATCAAGAGAGAATTTTGACCCACAGATTTATGCTTTTTCCTTGAAGCAAAGTAATGTTGCATTCATATGAAACCATCAAATTAATGTATTTGTTGCAAGTGACCTGAATGACAACAAAAATGGACGATCAACATCAATTAAGATGATCTACAGCTAAAACATTGACCATATTCTTTGATATTGTTCCTTCAATTTTTCTAAGTCACACTTCTAGAAGCATAGTACCCATTACATTATAAAGAGTTATATAACTTGTATTTCAACTTCATGCTTCACATGCTAAGATACCAAAAAGTGGATAAATTTGGAAACTAAAAAAATTATCAACAATTATCCTAATTAGTTTGAATTTAACATAATCAGTAAAAAGAACACTTCTACCATGACATGAAAAAGTTGTTGCTTTCAAATCAGATTCAAAGCTCAAAATAATATCGTATGAAATTTAATCAACATATGTTAAAATTCTACCTTGCATTTTGCTAACCAAATCATGTATCTTGTTTGAACCTAGCTCAAACAAATTCTGATGGAAGATATAAATATGTTATACTAAGTACCAACCATTATGCTCAGTTACGAAAAAGCAAAGTGACATACATAAGCCATCTTCTATCAAATACATATTGCTAATTTATTGATTATCTTATACACACTCGGAGCTATGGGACATGAATACTCAAATGATATAAAATT
>NC_033803.1:13443824-13446324 GCF_001876935.1 Asparagus officinalis | reverse complement strand
CAACTACTCAACATACATAAACCTTAGATGTTCTTCACATCAATAACTTTTGTTAACTAAAATGGAAAAAATAAAAAGTTAATTTACCTTGATAGATGAATTCCGCCACCAAACTCAAATCCCTAAGATCAAAATAAAAATAAGAAAATTTAAAATATTACTTATCATTAGAACTAATTGGCATGCATAATCGAAGAACTACATAAGCAATAAGAAACAAGAAGTAAGAAACATAATTACTAAATCTAAAATATTTACCTACAAAATAAAACATTCCACAAAAAATTAAGCATGTTACTTTCTTCATGATTAATGAGACGTGCTAAATTTCCTTCTCAATTGTGCATGCTTTCTAAAACATTATGATTTTTCTATTCACCCTCCATTTGCTACCTTTAAGGGTATTTATTGACTGAAAAATAAAAGCCATGACATAAGTCCACCAAAATCTGTAATCACCCGTGATCAATAATTCTTAAGTCGGGGCATCCTCTCCTTGAGTTGGAACCTCTTCTTGAATTGACGCCTCCTCTCCTTGAGCTGATGCCTCATCTTGAATCGATGCATTCTCCTTCTGAATCAACGCCTCATCCTGAACCAGTGCCTCTTCTTCTTTCTCCTCCTCTGCTTGGGTCGTGGCCTGTGGCCTTGGCGAGGGGGTCCGCTTGTTCAGTAGCCTTGAGAGTTGTGTCAACTATAATAAAAAAAGAAGTGTTAACATCAGTTGTAGTCTTTAGAACTTGAGCGGGGAGAGGATTTATAATATTTGAGTCCTCAACCGGAGAGTCGTCGTCAGGAGATAGACGAAAGTCGGCGTCATCCTCACCTGAGTAGTCGAGTGGCTCCTCTTCTTCCTCCTCATCATCTGAGAAGATGTTGATAGCTGCATCTGTCATTCCTACGTTAAATTGGAACAAACATGAGGCGTTCATATTCAATTTAATGACTAAAGGAGGGATAAGGACATAAATACCTTCCGAAACGATCGATTGAATGTCTTGGACCAACACTTAATTGCTCAGCAATGAGCGTTGACGCCATGTCCTCTGAAGTTGACGGAATTGCTTTCAACGCAGCAGCAGAGGTTAGCAGGATGACTTCGGTGGCTGAGGAGATCATTCCCAAACTTGGTTCGGGATCAGTTGTAGCGTGGCCTCCCCCCGCTTCAGTGGTTGTCGCTACTTCATCGTGGAAAGCTTTCTTGGCCACCTCTTCACCAGAAGTCCCAACATCAGTCTCCCACTGATGTTTTGACGAAGCCGGGAGATCGGGAGCAAAGGCTAGCATTTGTAGATGTTCATCAATGGGGCCCCTGAGCTGCTCCAAAAATGCCCCAGCCTAAATCAACTCCTCGTTTGTTTCAGTCTCTTTGAAAGGCTCGAGCTGAGAGGGATCGTATTGGGTAGGGAAATCTGATACCGGGAAATCAGGCAACCCCTCATAAAGCCCCTCAAGATCATCAACTTCTTCAAGATGAGCCTCTTCAGACTCTTCAACTGGTTGACGGTCTCCTCACCTCGATGCGCGGGGGAGTTCTGTTGAGCGACGCCTCTGCGTCGTCAGACAAGACCCATAGGGATTTAACCTCTCCGGAGTTGCACTTGCACTCCGATACCGCTTACAATAAGTAAGTGTATGGTGGAGCGTGCGATTCCTAAGAGGCAACTCAAAACGCGCATTGGTGCATCTTGCGTGAGTCCAAAACCACCATCGCGATCCGTTGATTAACCCTCCTTCAGCTGATCATACCCGAATTGACGGGTAAATCTGCAAGGGAGATAAGGCTCCATATAACATGTTGAGCCTATTTGGAGGATGTGGTAGCCTGGCCGGATGTTAACCAACCATCAGAGACCACCTAAAGATAAAGCTGTATGGTTGTCCCCTGTTGGCGTGTCTCTGAGAGATTCATCATATCCTCCATCAGAGAAATATGGAAAGCACCGATAAAAAATTATAATTACTGAAAAAGGACAAGGCCTTTCTCATTTCAACAATGTCCTTATATATCCATGAACACTTCTCCAAGCGTTGGACAAATGAGATTATCTTCCCCTCCTGACGCGCCGCTGGCGTGCTCATCAAGCACTCGCAGTGCTGTACAAACTATGCCATCAAATATGTGTATGGTAGACTGATACGAGGGTTAGGGGTTTTAGCTATCTCTTCCCCCCTTCCATCTCGACAAACGACACTACAGAATTATGTCGTTGGTGTGCGGAACCCACTCTGTATGCATGCCACCATCGCTAGTACCAGTGCATAGGATTGTCTGTAGACCAAACGGACTGCTGGATAGATGACCTCTACCGGGATCATCTCAAAAGAGTGTGTGGGCACCACACATCTCTTCAACCACAACATAAGGTACCCAACAAGAAGGGCCTTAGCTGATATTAGGGACTCAGCTTGATGGTGGAATGATTCAAAAGTCGTCCCCACTTTGAATCCTCCTTCGTCATGTTCGAGGATTTCTATGATTTTACCACCAAATATCTGT
>NC_033803.1:13424994-13443802 GCF_001876935.1 Asparagus officinalis | reverse complement strand
CATCTTCTTGTTACCGACATTCTGAAAGAGATAATCAACCCAATTATTGTGGCTGATTCTCGGAGTCCTCTTCTTCTTACCCTTATAATCTACCACCCGACGGTAGTCAGGCAAATATGATAATAGCAGAGAAGTTCCCAGAAAGTCTTCACCACCTGAGGGAACTTGTCCGAGAGATATTCAATGTCTTGTTGGTCAGGAACATACTTTTTGTACGGAAATTCCCCCATCGACAATCATGACACTTCATACATTTAGTGAAGTGCTAATCCTAGCTCCCCGTTCAGGGTGAAAAATGTGCCGCTGTTTGGGCAATATAGTTCCAATATGCTTTAGAACTGAGAAGCATTGATTTTGAGGCCGTACTGGGTGGCCTTAATGGCTGTGTACAACTCCGACCCCTCTAGATCAGAATTTTCTTCTAATACATACCCTGTGATCCTAGACCACCAAGGGCTGTTGCCAGCTCCGGAGTGGATCTACCTCGGGGCTCTGAAGTCTTTGGGGTAAATTACCCCCCGACACTGAAAAAGAGATGACGAAAAGTTTCTGCCACTGCAGCTATCTCTCCCATTAGCAAATCTCTCTACAGCAGTCCAGGGTGCAGAGTGGTGACACACTTACAGGAGCTGTTGATGCAAAATCTAGCTTTAGAACCTGTGAAGATTCCACAAATCACTCCATCCTGAGTAGGGGTTAGGTCCCAGTTCATTACTCTCGGTACAGAGAGTGATCTCAACTCAATGATCGAAAAGCCCCTCGTCATGCTAGGGAGAAAATAGCAGATACCATCTACGACTTGGAGCCATCTGCTCTCGCCTAGGCGATTGAAAAGCCAGGAGGTCTCATTGCCTTTATTGTGCACATTGCACTAACATGTGCATTGAGGTGTCCCAATTTGTTTGTAGGTGGCGGGACACTTCCGAGCAGCATTTGGCTTAATAGGAGGATGTGTACGACCCCCTGGCTAAGGAACTTCTTGGGTTTTGTTCAATGGATCCTAGTATTCTTTCATCAGAGCTTTGCCTCGATCTTTGTGTAGAGGACCAAGGCAATCCGCCATCATGATTTTGAACTTTGAAAGGTCTGGACTAATCCAAGCCTTCACGTGTGGTGTGGTGGTAGCAACCGTGGAAGATGGACCACGAAAGAACGCTGACGGAGATGAAGGAGTGGTCGCAGAGGCTTGTCTTTGGGCGAGACAATATGAGGTGTCTTGGCCGACGAGACATCTGGGACTGTCTCGGCTTCAAGAGGCAGTTCCTGCTGTCTTTGAACTCGATTTTTGCTCAAGTTCAGATTTTTAAATCCAAACTTTGTGGGATTTTGGTGGTTCTTCGGCCACCCCTTTCTTCTTTATTTCTTGTGCTTTTTGCACAAGAGCACGAGCGTGTGCGGTACATATGTAGCGCTTCTAGATGTGCTCCTTCTTTGTCGAACGGGCTCTTTTAACAAGAATCCATTCCTCTGCCGATGATTTAGAGGAAGTGACAACAACTTGATGTTGGAGTTGTTGGATCACTCAACGCTTCTTTGACTCTAAAGTCTACATAGTAGCGAACCCCATCGACTTGTTCTAGAGCTTTAGCGAGCTGACGAGCCAAGCATTGACGTTACCTCCGACGAGCCCTCTTCATCAGAGTCGGTGAACTTTTGTCAAACGACTCCTTAACTGGGGACGAGTTGTCACAAGCAGAGCTTCCGACTTTGTTGGTAGCTGGGGTAATAATGCGAGGGGAAGCCTCGATAACTGTTGGGCGAGTGTCATCACCCGTAGCCTTTTTCAGAGTTAAAGAACAGAAAAACTTCTTCAAAGATGAAATCTTCCTGCACTTACGGGGCGAGGAAGACTTTGAGGATAATGATGAGAGGTACTCCTCAAATTTGGCTTGGTCGAACTCCTATTCGATCGTAGAATCAACCGGGATCTTAATCGGTTGCGACACGATAGCCTCGACGCCGAGACCGTCAGCTCCCACTATGGTCGCTAGCGTGTTTGCATCGGGGTTGTGAATAAGCCTGACCCGCTATATCGGGGTGTATTTGTTTCATCGTATATGTATCTTTATACGGTTTATTAGTAATCTTGGTTATACATTGGGGAGTGGCAGGTCAAGTGTGGCAGAAAAATAATTGACACGTAGTTAAAATAGCAAAGTAGGAATGCATTTAGAGAGAGAGAGAGAGAGAGAGAGAGAGAGTATGGAAGAGTAGCATGTGAACAATTACTAGAACTATTTGCCCTTTAGTATTCTAAAATTTGTCTTTTTAACATTGATAACCCAAACTCTTTATTTGACACTTTGAGACCCAAAAGTTCACTTTTTTTTTACTTTGATATCCCATAATTTTATACCGATACTTTGATATTCTAAAGATTACACAACTTTTAACTTTGATACCTTAAATTTTATTTGGTAATTCTTCATTACCAAGATGAATAGTTAGTACAATGTAAAGTGATACCGTGACGTAGGAAATGCCCTTCAAACTCGAATTAAAGAAAAAAAATACAATTGCTTGTGGCTCAAAAATCCGACAAAAAAAGAAACAACTATTGACATATCCATTCATCAACCGATGGGATTACGAGATCATAGTTATCCTTATTTCATGAATAGATGATTCAAAATAGCTAAGTTGAGGTCTAGCCCAAATCCAGCCCGAGCACTTTAAGTAGCGAAATATCGGGCGCTTCAATATCGCCAATCTCGGGCCTAGGCGGTAAATCGGCCGCTTAGGCGGCGGTTTTATGGTATTAAAGTAAAACGTATAGGCCTAAAGCGCATGACTTGGCGCGGTTTAGCGAAGCATTGCGGATAGTAAAGTGTCCGCTTAGGTTAGGCGGCACCGAACGAACTAGAAGTGGGTTGTACTTCACATAATCTCTTTCAAATAACTTTATTCACCCAGCATAAGGTTGAAAATTCTATTTTTTATAATTATCCTCTCGGTTTTAATAGATGCTATACAAATTTTATCTAACTTTTCATTGACTGAACTTCCTAAATAATATAAATTATCACACACTTTTGTCAGTTTAAAAATACATTGATGATGTTACAAACTTACAATGAGCACAAAATAACGTTTCTGTCATTTTCTGTGTATATTGTTGGAGCTCTATTTGAAATGAAAAAATTGTCTCAAACAATTGCTTGGGAAGATGCTACATGAATTTTTGTTTGTCTCTTTGGTGATTGCTTTTATTTGTATATGTCTCAAACTCTAGATTTCTCATTTCTGATGGGATCTTGAAAACCAAAATATCACAAAACGCAATTGACTTAGCTTAGAGTTTCTGTAATACTGAATGTTCGTGTAATACCATTTTAGATATATGCGACATTATGTCTTCAACAAAAAAATGTAAATATTCATCCTTACTGGGAATCAAAATTTAAAAAAAAAGATGAAAATGTTAAAGAAAAGCTAATGGAAATATCAAAAATCACATAGATTGATGGACTTTACGTTGAAGCGTACAAAAATGCCATGAGTCGGATAAAGTCCTGCTAAACATAACGGATGGTTTGTAAGTGAGCGTTTGTTTTGCTGTTTTTGGGTGTGAAAAGGCCCGAAAGCCTGACACCCTCTCCCATCCGTGTTAGATTTTCGGGCAAAAACGCCTCTAAAAGAGGCGTTTTTGCCCGAAAATCCGACACAGTGCCAGGCTTTCGGGATCAAAAAACTCTAACCAAATGCGCCCTAAGTGAGCGTTTCTTTTAACTCGGTATGATTAGACCGGTCCGATTTGTCTAGTTCCTGAAATCGTCCGCTGAGCTCAGAGGGTCCAAACTGTCTCCCTTCACTCCTAATTCCTAAAGCGGCCGCTTTAGCTCCCCGATTTCTCTCCTAGGCGAGTGTTCCAATAATAAAGCGCTCGCTACTGCACCGCTTGAGCATTCGAGCTGGACATGGGCCGGGCCTTGTACAAACTATTTGGAATCTGTATTCACTCGCAAACTAGACAAAAACCCATGAGATCTTTCTATAACTCAAAAGTAAATTTATAGCATTTGGAAAAAGAAAAAATTGTCCTTCGTTCGAAATTAGATTTAATCTGAAGTAATACTTGTTATGTCCTATAAGTAGCTAAGTGTTAATCCTCGACGAGGAGCCGACATGTGTCCCATCTTATATACGTCAGTCATATTTTGGGATGGACGACTCGAGCGGCTTCAGCACCTCGACCCTCCCTAACAAAGGCTAAGTCGAAAAACATCCTCACTCGACTCACCATTCAAGTCGACCGCACTCCTCTTCACTCTACATGGCCGGGTTGACAACCTTCGAGGCCGACAAAAAAGGCGGTACTCATCGGCCCACTCGTAAAATCGAGATGAAAGGGGTCACTTGTCAATCCTCTCAGAGAGACGAGTCAAGCGGCGGTGTCTCCTCGAGCACTCTGCTGGCAGTTGATTGTCATCACATTAAATATATGATCAAAGTCATTATTTCTCCAGCTCTAAAATTATAACTCATCGGATCTCCTCAGCACTACACACACTCTATCACCCTCACATTAAACGCCTGGGTGACTCGTCCCCCTTTGCAACCGATACCTGTAAAGTAGATGACGACTGAGCCACCTGCTTGGACTTGGTCGAAGCTACCCATCTACCTCCTGGATCTGCTATAGAGGGAAATTGTTGTCTATTGCTTAGAGTAAGCAATCTTCTTGCTAAAAATACATCATACACTTATTTTTTTTTCTCCACTCAAGCTTAAGGCCGATTTGATCGTCGAAGGAACTACCAGAGATCCCAACTCCGACCCTCCCGCATGTTGTTCATGTGCAGGATGGAATTCGATGTTTAGAGACCAACTGTCTTAAGAAGATTGAGGACTCTAATACCCTATCAAATCCATACCCAACCCTCTGTTAGTTAACTGACATCAACAATTCTAACTAAATAATTTACATGTACTTCCCTCTAACAAACAAACAAATAAATAAATTCTAAATAGACTACAACTTCGGTGCTCCAACAGACTGATTTAGGAGCACCGGTGTCGTGTTTAACAAATCTTGACTGAAAATTTCTCTCCCTCATTCCACTATTTAAGGGATATGCGGTTTTTTGGGTGTTCCACACCTAGAACTGTAAATAAGGAGAACTTTAGGGGTATTTTAGGAATTAAATGCATCAATAAAAGGGATAAAATCAGATCTTTGAAAATAGTTATAATTATCAGACTGATATAGTATCCTATAGATTTTCTACGGAGTTTCCTTATAGACTTTTTTTTTTGGAATCACAACATTATCTTTTCATGTCATATGTTCAATAATTAATAATTTTTGAGAGAATTTCAATAGAAAAAATTAATTTCAACATAGCCATATTATGTTTTTATGATCATGAAAGAAGAAAGTTATAAAAAAAAACATCACCATTTCATTAAGTTATTTATTGATCAATTATTTTCAGATCATCTAAATTCTTCTTAAACGTTTTAAAATTTAAAAATTAAGAACAAAACTTGTGTCAACTTAAGTGGATAGCAAAAAGTTGTCCACAAAACTTTTTAGTCACTCATATTGCATAGAGATCCTTGCATGATATGAAAATATTTTTTATATTAATAAATGAGTGGCTATGAAGTTTGGTGGATATCAACTTAAGTTGATAGGAGTTTTACTCATAATACTAAGTTGTTTCATTGACTTTTGCAAAATGGGGATGGTAACAAAACATAGTAGAGGATAGGAAAACAGTTGTGAGAAAAGAGAAAAACAAATCAGATAATGAATGACCAAAATATCATTTATATTTTTAACAAGTTTCTTCATTATTTAGGAATTTAAAATTTAAGTAAATTTTTATTTTTGGAGCACCGAAGCAATGCTCTTATAAATAATCATATTTCAACAGATGTTTATTATGAAACATGAAAGGTATGAAAAAGTAGAAAATGATTAAACTGTCACCATATTATAAAGTTTACATCTTTTTCAGCTTTGATACCCTATAATTTTTTACTGATATTTTGACACCTCAAAATAATCACATCTTTTAACTTTGATACCCGAAAGTTTATTTGTTAAATCTCTATTACAACGGTCGTCATGAAACTAACTCGTTAATTTAATCCATGAGATTATTAGATCATAATTATACTGAGTAAATGCTTAAATACCGAAATTGCGGGCGCTTCCATATCGGCACGCTCACGCCAAATGTATCCGCTTTATAGGAAAGAAAGCCAAATGTATCCGCTTAAAGCGCACTGCTTGGCGTTTAGCTTTAAGCGTGCGGAGAGCGAGTGAAACGCCTGCTTATTCGCCTAGGCGACAACTAAGCGGTCGGGCTTTTACTATGCTTGAATTGGGCCGGACCTCTTAGAAGCTCTTTCAAGTGACATTTTTGACCAAATAAGCTCGAACATCCTTTCGTTTATAATGTAAGGCAGACAGACGTACATCAGCTCCACTAGAAGGATAAGCAATCTATAACAAAAGTACTTCAAATATTATTACTGATATAATCTAAGTTATGTGCTTGTAATTTTCATATTTAATGCGTTGGTGATAAGTTTTCAAATGTCTAGATATTTCTTACAACTTTAAATTTTTAAGGGTGTTTTACAATCATTAAAACTTTGGGTTGTTTTTGTAGAATTCAAATTTTCAGTGGTCTGCTAATATTTTTCAGATTTGATGTGTACTGGTTATGAGTTTTAAAATTTTAGGGTTTGCAATTTTTAACTTTTGAGGGACTTTTTTATAATTTTTATAACTTTGAAGTTATTTTTTCTAAATTTTAAATTTTTATATGTCTGATGCTAATCCCTTGAATTTATCTATCTTGTTTTCAAATTTTGAATCAGAATTTCAGGTTGCTTTTTTTTGTAATTTGAACTTTGAGAGTTTTTCTACAATATTTAACTTTTAGGGTGTTAATTGTAAATTTTAAATTCTTCGATGACTGCTTTTAACTTTGAGATTTTATTTTTGACATTTTAAGTTTTGTAAATTCAGGGTGTTTTGTGTAATTTTAAACTTTTAAGTGTATTTTGCATGAAACATTTTGGATTTTTTTAAAATACTTTATTTATTATAATATGTTGGCTATATACGATTTGTTTAGCTTAACAAACTAATTTTGTAAAGTTGTTTTATTATTTTATTAAATTTTTTTAAATTGTTGAGCTATAGATAGTTCTGATGGGATTAGTATAGGATATAATTAAAATTATAATTGATTTAGATTTAAATAAAATATTCAAAATAGTGAAAGATAATATTGACCATGAATTTTTTTCCAAACTGATAATTTAAAAGGAGTATAATCTTTTTTGTGTAACGTATTAGTTTTTAAATTAGTTTTTTTTATCTAAGTAGTCTTCAATTTGATAACTAGCTTGACTGACCCTGCCCCTCCTAAGCTAAACAATCGTGGATGTGTCCTTGATAATAAAAAAAATCCAACATGGCCTAATATTTTTCATTGAATTCGAAATGTACGATAATGATGAGAGAAATTTGACCCATTGGAGAGGATCCATACCCGGAAAATATACTTAAAACATCATTAATAAAATATAAACATTTGTCTTGTTACTGAACAGGGTTAAGCATCTTTCCTCTATTCTTAGAGCAAAAAAAACGATATATTGCTATGAATAAAGGATGACCTTTTGGAATTATTATCCAAAAAAAGAAAAAAAAAAGATGTGGCTAGGTTGGCACTTGCCATATTCCTTAAAGCAGAGTGGCACGCCTGAATCACCAGAGTTCACCGCGTTGGGAGCGTGCGAACGTAAAGCTCCCTCCTAAGCACTGATTAAGAAGTTCGCGCTGTGAATGGGCCTGGTTCGCTATATCAGGGTGTATTTGTTTTATCGTATATGTATCCTTATACAATTTATTAGTAGTCTTGGTTATACATTGTGGAGTGGCAAGGTAAGGGTGGCAAGAAAATAATTATTAACATCATAGATTAATATCTGTAAAATATAATCAATTAATGCTAAACTATTATGTTATAATTTTTTATCAGTTTTATTTGATTTAGTCTTCTATCAAGTGATGCTACTTATGTATTTTTCATGCTCCAACTTATTACTAAAATTATATACATTTACTTTAATGTATACAATGATGTTAATGTTTAATCTATCAATATATTTTACAAATTATTACACCTTAACTTGATATTTTTAAACTATTGTTATTGCTAAATTTTTACCAGTGTTAACTTAGACTACTTATAGATGCTGAAAAGGATAGTAAACCTTAAGTTAAAAGTTAAATTTACATATCTAATGAAAGAATACTAACACTTGCTCTTTTCTTTACCAAGTTCGAAATTTCACCTGCTTTTTTGTGATTTTGAACTTTTGAAGGTGTGTTTCGCAATTTTTAAAACTTTAGTGTTTTTTAAAAATTTAAAATTTTATATTGTGTGCTTGTAATTTTCTTGTTTAATGTATTGGTGATAAGTTTTCAAATGTATGGATATTTCTTACAACTTTAAAATTTTGAGGGTGCTTTTTATAATCATTAAAACTTTAGATTGTTTTTTGTAGAATTCAAATTTTTAGCAGCCTTCTAATATTTTCCTGATTTGATGTGTACTAGTTATGAGTTTTAAAATTTTAGGGCTTTTTTATAATTTTTAACTTTTGAGGGACTTTTTTATAATTTTTATAACTTTGGAGTTATTCTTTATAAACTTTAAATTTTTAGGTGTTTGATAGTAATCCCTTAGATTCATCTATGTTGTTTTCAAATTTTAAATCAGAATTTATGTTGCATTTTTATAATTTGAACTTTGAGGGTGTTTCTACAATGTTTAACGTTTAGGGTGTTAATTGAAAATTTTAAATTCCTCAAGGGTAGATGTTAATTTTTAGATTTTATTTTTGTTGTTTAAGCTTTGTTAAGTCAGGGTATTTTATGTAATTTTAAACTTTTGTGAGTATTTTGTATAATTTTTAAAACTTTTTGGATTTTTTTAAATATTTCATGTATTATAGTATGCTATCTATATACGATATGTTTAACCTGTGAAACCATTCCATGTATTTTATTAATCTCATTTTTTTAAACTGTTGAGCTGTAAATAGTTCATGTAGGATTAGTATAGGATATAATTAGGATTACAATAGATTAAGATTTAAATAAAATATTTAAAATAGTGAATGATAATATTGATTATAAAAAGTCTTTTCAAAATTAGTACTTTTAAAGGGAGTATAATCTTTTTTGTGTAACGTATTAGTTTTTAAATTGGTTATCTAAGTAATCTTCTATTTGATAACTAGCTAAACAATCATAGATTCGTCCTTGATAACAAAATCCTATGTGGCCCAATATTTTTCATTGAATTCAAAATGTACAATAGTGATTGGAGGAATTGAAGGCATTGGAGAGGATCCATATCCTGAAAATGTACTTAAAACATCACTGAAAAATATAAACGTTGTCTTGTTACTGAATAGAGTTATGCATCTTTCCTCTATTCTTGGAGAAAAGAAAAAGATATATTGCTATGAATAAAAGATGACCTTTTGGAATTATTATCCAAGAAAAAAAGAAAAAAGATGTGGCTAGGTTAGCACTTGTCATATTCCTTAAAACGGAGTAGCACGCTTGAATCGCCAGAGTTTAATGCATTGGGGCGTACGAACGTAAAGCGCCCTCCTAAGCACTGTTTAGAATGTTCGCGCTATGAATGGGCCTGGCCCGTTATATCGGGGTGTATTTGTTTCATCATATATGTACCCTTATATGGTTTATTAGTAGTCTTGGTTATACATTAGGGAGTGACAGTGTAAGGGTGGCGGAAAAATAATTGACACATAGTTAAAGTAGCAAAGTAGGAGAGAGAGAGAGAGAGAGAGAGAGAGAGAGAGAGAGAGAGAGAGAGAGAGAGAGAGAGAGAGAGAGAGAGAGAGAGAGTGTGTGTGTATGAGAACAATTACTGGAACTAACTACTTGCCCTTTAGTATTCTAAAATTTGTCTTTTTTTTAATATTGATAACTCAAACTCTTTATTTGACACTTTAAGACCCAAAAGTTCACTTTTTTTTTACTTTGATATCCCATAATTTTATACAGATACTTTGATATTCTAAAGATTACACATCATTTAACTTTGATACCTTAAAATTTATTTGGTAAATCTTCATTACCAAGATGAATAGTTAGTACAATGTAAAGTGATACTGTGACATAATAAATGCTCTTCAAACTCGAATTAAAGAAAAAATATTGAAAAATACATGGAATAGGAAAAATCAATGGTTGGTCTACTGATAGAAGTCATCAGTCGACCGATACATGCACACTGCAGAAACGGAAAATTACACACTAGACAGTCGACCAATGAAGACTTACCGGTCGACTGATGACTTCCCATCAGTCGACTGTGAAATTACCCTAGAGGGGTAAATAGGGTAATGTGCTAATCTAGTCCGTTTTAATGCTAATTTAAAATATATTAACAATTGTATCCTAGCAAGAATGATATTCAATAACTTATATGTGCAAGGATATATAACTAACACAAGGGTAAAATAAATATGAAACAATATAAACAAGATAGTGGGCAAATAACAAATGCAAACACAAAAAAATGATCACGGAGTTCGGTCCTTCCGACCTACGTTTTCGCTCCCCACTCTCGGGGAGAATCCACTATCACAACGGGTTTTTGACGTTCACCTAAAACGTTTACACCTCACAATCTCAGTTTTCTAGATCACCGAAAATTTTCACAACTCACACTCGTGCAATCACACTCTACACCTTCTAAGTGTTGACCTAGCCCGTGTTGCCTTTCTCAAGTGCTCGGATTTATAACCTCTCCCTAAGCTTTACTACTGACGCCACTCCTCTTGGAATCGATGACGTCTCTCACCACATACTCCTCTCGGTGTACAAGTATATTACAAGGTGATCACACAAATAAGCATAAGAAAAATGTTTGTTCTCTACAATATATGAGAACTCAATGTAAGCCCAAACTCAATGTTACAAACTCACAATGCCAATTATACTATTTATGAAAATACCTAAGCTCAAGTGGGTGTGTGTAACAATGAATGAAATATAAGATGCAAACTCAAAAAGTAATCTAGCTTAAGAAATTATGATCAAACAAATATAAATAAAGCTAGAGATAAGTTTAACATAAACTTCTCTGAAAATCAAGAGAGAGAGAGAGAGAGAGAGAGAGAGAGAGAGAGAGAGAGAGAGATGAGATGAAAGCCCAAACACAAAATGATGATCTCTTCTTCCTCTCATGAAAACGTCTTCACAAACAAAATTGAAACACCTATAAAATCTTAAACAAACTTGCCCAAAACTTGATTTAATTTTTTCTTAGTTTTAACAGAAGTTATGAGGCATGGTGTATTTATGGATCACAAGACAAACCCCAAAAACCAAGAAAACCAATCAAAAAGACAAAAAACCTAAAATTTATGCATTCTGAAAAATTAGCCGTTACAGTGGTATAAGTCGACTTGCTATTGTTCATAAGTCGACTTATAACTAGCTGTTACAGGCTGAAAAACACATATAAGTCAACTTGCAAAAATCATAAGTCGACTTATTATATATAAGTCGACTTGCTTTAAGTATACATCGACTTAGAAGATTCAAAATGCATATTCCAGAGCATATCATAAGTTGACTTATTAGTGCTTATAAGTCGACTCATGAACTTGCACATGAACTGTTCATGTATGAAATCTGATTTTTGAAGTGCCTTAAAAATTAGCAAATACATTTCAAAAAATATAAAACTTTGGAAAATATTTATAAACATGAAAATGAACATGTCACAAAAAGAAATTTTCAAATTGCATCTCCCAATTGTGAAAAATATTTATTTTGCAAAATAGTCTAAAAACAAGAAAACTTAACAACACATATTTTTGATAAACAAACTTGCATATTCATTTTGAATGGATTAAAGGACTTAGGAAAAGATATAAAATGGTGTAATTTAGTCTTTAATCCGTAAACACATATTTTTGCAAATAAACATGATTTTTCATTGATTTTAAACTTTTTGATTAATGAAATCATCTTAAGCACATATAAACATGAAAATATATTTATATATGTGTATTGAGTTTTCATGTTTATGTGGCTAAACACATTGTTTACCAAAACCAAAAATGATAAATATGAAACATGTATGTATGTATATAAATAAGTAAATTTGTTTCATATTCAAACTTAAAAACTATAAAACAAAAACGTGTATGTGTATAAGATTGAGTTCTAAGTATTAACACACAAGTATAAACCCTAAACTATAAAAACTATACCCAAGAAATCTTGATCTTAAATTAAGCTCGTCTTAGTAAACATGGATGAAGCTTGATCTTGAATTTGACTTGAATTGCAAATGGCTTCATTTCACTTTTTGCCAACCTCCTTTGAATGTCATCGTTGAGGTGCAATTCCAACCAACCTCCAACATCGATGTTTATCTAGAATACCTAATAAACAAATACAAATACTAAATAAACGATATTAGGGATTATTTATAAATCGTCATCAAAATAAAAGTACTAACAATCTCCCCCTTTTTGATGATGACAAATAATCTACACAAAGAATATATATAAAATATATAAAAAAATACTCATAAATACTCACAAACCATTTGTTTCTCCTCTTTTGTCAACATCAAAATGTGAAAAACAATAAGAATGAAGAGAGAGAAAGCTCCCCCTTACAAATGAGCATATGTGAGTATAAAAATATAGGGAATAGCTCCCCATATCAAAATAACATATAAAATGTTTGCAAAAATGACTATGGCAAGCAACAAAATATATTTATACATTTGCCACACAAGAATGTAAACGCATGTTAGCTATTGTGAGCAAACATAAAATACCAATCACAAAAAAATACATTATAAAGTACAAATGAGATGATCCATAAGTTCAAACATATAAATATCATCATCAAAGTGTTTACAATGATTCCATAAGCACAACCTATTAAACACAATGCAAAATCAAAGAAAATACTAAGGCAAACATATGTGAGCAAACATAGATAAAATCGTGCCAAACAAAACTCACATTCAAAGAGACCAAGTGAACACATAAAGATATATCATTATGAAAAAGGTGTTACAAAAGTCTTAAACACAAATATATCAATAGGATATATATCAAAAACAAAAGTATTCCAAAGATGAAAATCGACAAAAATCAAAAAGTTCAAAAGTTTGATCAATATATCCAAAAGTTCACAAACCATTAAACATAAATCATGATTGATTGAGCACACACATAGATATATTATCATGAAAATTGTATCTCAATACACAAACATATATAGATTTATGAAATTAAATGAATGAAAAAACATGAGAATCATGAAAGATATTTTCAAATGAAAGCAAATCATGAGAACCATGAGAATCATGACAATCAAGAAAGTCCAAATAAAATCAAATCAATCAAATGAAATCATAAATTAATCAAATAAAATCACATATGTAGTTACAAATCATGATCAAAAGAGACTATGAATCATGATCCAAACTTTTATAACATTAAAACATGCTTAATCTATAAATCATTATTTTTGAATAATAAGTGATCAAGCAATCTTGTAATGTCAAAACATTTATATGTTTTATCCACAAAGGTCAAAAAGAGTATGCTTAGGATAAAACAAATGAAATCAATATCTGACATATCCAACAAGAAAAAACAAGAGAGGCAACCATATCAAGCTCTTGGAGCTTATTTCAACCCATATAAAACTTTCTTGCATCCGGTAAACATGATTTGAAAATAAATTATCAATAGATCCGGGGGTGTTGTTCAAACATAAACCTCTCATCAAAATCAAAGACAATAAAAATGAAAACAAAAGAAAATTTATATGTCAATACTTTTAAGTCAATACTTTTGTTTACATATTCAAAAAAATTTCAAAACACGTTTTCCAAAACAAGAAATAAAAAACAAAAATGCTAAAAATATGTTTTGAAATCAAATACGCTTTGGCACCTAATTATTCTTAGTACCGAAGAGTTTAGGGACATGACCCCTATTATTTAAGTTCAAAGCGCTAGGGTTATGATCCATTTTAGGCGCATATAGTGCACTAATCCAGTCATAATAATAATCACTCAAATGACCCTTTCGATTGTAATATGTGCAATAAAAAAGACTCATTTGTTTTTGTGGACCATATTGATTTGCACGGGAAACATTTGCAAATAAAGATGGTATTTTAAAATTATTTTGCAAATGAGAAACTCTTTTCAAATCAAAAAAAAAATTGGTCAAATAACCAAAACAATCACAATAATCACATTTGTACACATGAGCATGCTTATGATGAACTTTATGTGCATGTGTATGTGTATGATGTGATGAAGCTTGATGGAATGCACAAGAATCAATATTTTTAGACTTGGTATACTTTTGTGCATTATAACAAAATTTAGCAAGATGACCTTTACGGTCGCAAATAGTACACTTATAAACTTTGTTATACATGTGTGCATAGTGTGCAGGAGTCTTGAAAGAATTTATATGGAACTTTACACACAAGTTCATAAGCTTGTTATTATTTACAATGCATGTTTTAAGGGTTAAATCTAAAGATGATATGCGGTCAATAACATGATTTAACTCATTATTGGGCATATTTGCATTGATATTAGAAGTTGAGCAAACATACTTATTTATAAATGAATTCAATTCATTTCTAGTGGTTTCTACTTCTACTATGATATTATTTTTCTCATGAGTTAAGCTAGCAACATTTGAAGTCAAGGTAATATGATCCAATTTTAATTTTTATTGTTTTCTTTGAGAATCATATTTTTATTAGAAATAGTATCAAACTTAGATGCTAATAACTCATGATCGGATTTAAGTTCTACATGCTTGCTTTTCAAGTTAACAAATTTTTTATGCAACTTAGTGTAGGCATGCATTAACCTATCATATGCACATGCGAGTTCTTTAATAGAAAGTTCACTTTCGGAATCTAAATCGCATACTACACTAGGGCTATCACGTAGTGGTCGAGTGCATGTTGATGATGCTCCAACCTTACTTGAAGTCGATTCCGCCAAAGCACGTCGAATCTCCTCCAAGTCCCCTTGATGTGCTTCTATGAATTTTCACAATGTGTAAGCACTATCAAATGAATCAAGCTTGTTAGAAATGATGAGTCACAAGTGTTAACCAAAAATTCTAACAAGAACTTATTCATTATAGACATTTTATGATTATTTTTACTCTACTTGGATTTCTCTGAAGTGGATACAATATAAGCACAACCGATAATTTCCCATAAGTTGAAGTGTCTAGATCGAACAAAGAGTTTAAATCTAACACACCATTGGACATAGGGAAAACCATCTAATCTAACACTTTTTTTAGAATTCAAATTTTTTGCGGTCTACTAATATTTTTTAGATTTGATGTGTACTGGTTATGAGTTTTAAAATTGTAGGGTTTGTAATTTTTAACTTTTGAGGGTCTTTTTTTATATTTTTTACAACTTTGAGGTTATTTTTTTCTAAATTTTAAATATTTATGTGTCTGATGGTAATCTCTTGAATTTATCTATATTATTTTCAGATTTTGAATCAGAATTTCAGGTTGCTTTTTTTTGTAATTTGAACTTTAAGGGTGTTTCTACAATATTTAATGTTCAGGGTATTAATTGTAAATTTTAAATTCTTCGATAATTGCTTTTAATTTTTAGATTTTATTTTTATTATTTTAAGTTTTATAAAGTCAGGGTGTTTTGTGTAATTTTAAACTTTTGAGTGTATTTTGCATAGTTTTTGAAACATTTTGGATTTTTAAATACTTTATTTATTATAATATGTTGATTATATACGATTTGTTTAACTTAAACAAACTAATTTTGTAAAGCTATTTCATGTATTTTATTAATCTTATTATTTTAAAAAGTTGTTGAGCTATAGATAGTTCTGGTGTGATTAGTACATGATATAATTAGGATTACAATAGATTAATATTTAAATAAAATATTCAAAATAGTGAAACGTAATATTAAGAATAATTTTTTTTCCAAACAGATAATTTTAAAAGGAGTATAATCTTTTTTGTGTAACATATTAGTTTTTAAATTAGTTTTTTTTATCTAAGTAGTCTTCGATTTTATAACTAGCTTGATTGACCTTGCCCCTCCCAAGCTAAATAATCATGGATTCATCCTTGATAATAAAATCCTACATGGCCTAATATTGTTCATTGAATTTGAAATGTACAATAATGATGGGAGGAATTGGATGCACTAGAGAGGATCCATACCCTAAAAATGTACTTGAAACTTCATTAATAAAATATAAATGTTGTGTTGTTACTGAACAGAGTTAAGCATCTTTCCTCTATTCTTGGAGAAAAGAAGAAGATATATTGCTATGAATAAAAGATGGCCTTTTTGAATTATTATCCAAAAAAAAGAAAAAGGGAAAAAATGTGGCTAGGTTAGCACATGACATATTCCTTAAAGCAGAGTGGCACGCCTGAATCGCTAGAGTTCAACGTGTTGGGGCGTGCGAATGTAAAGCACCCTCCTAAGCACTGATTAGGAAGTTCGCACTGTGAATGGGCCTATCCCGCTATATCAGGGTGTATTTGTTTCATTGTATATGTATCCTTATACAGTTTATTAGTAGTCTTGGTTATACATTGGGGAGTGGAAGGGTAAGCGTGGCAGGAAAATAATTATTAACATCATAGATTAATATCTGTAAAATATAATTAATTAATGTTAAGCTATTATGTTATAATATTTTTTAGTTTTATTTGATTTATGTGACGCCCCTGGGTTCATACAAGGCTGCAGTCCAAGGTAAAACGAGAGATGCCAAACTTACCATGCACCCACACTGTGCATAAACACGTTTCACCAATCACAACAATATCCTCTAGTTGAACCAAATAGAAGTGTAGGTACAAAACAGGTAAAATAAAAAGAATAAATATAATAGATATGATATAGAAGAGATATCTCATAAATAAAAAGAACCATGCCTCAACTATTATACATCTGATATCTAAATAATGAAAATATCTCAACATGAATCAACTAAAAATTGTACTAAGGTACACTACCTTTACAATATAAAAATAAAACTCTAATGTCTGGATAAAACTCAAAACTACAATGGAGTCTCTACAAGAGCTTTCTAACAAATCTTATATTATCTCATTCTGAGGTCGGATGTGAAAGTTATGACCAAAATACCGAAGGTTATTTTTCTAGTCAGATTAGGTTTCCTGGTTCGGGTCAAACATGTTTGTTTCGGGTTTGTCTCTATAAACACCTGTGTTTTTCATAAAAATTCCTCTCTTTTATTATATCTATGAACCCTAGCAGCCACCCTCTCTCCTCAAAAACCCTAGATCTTTTTCTTATAAAATTTTAAGATCTTTGTGAAGCATAATACCGACACGAGGGCGAGATCTTCGACATATGACAAGGGAGAACGAGTTGTTTATGCTCATGGATTACTTGCTGTTTATTTCAGAGGCTTAGAATGATATTTGAGGCAAGATTATCTTCAGTCAAACCCATCTCTATAGTTAAATAACTAGTTTAGATGTTTAATATGTGTTTTCATATTTAAATCTTAACTTGTGATGTTAAAAATCAGATTTTTTTATGTTAAAACTTAAACCAATGCTAGATTAGTAATCTTTTCTTGCTGTTTATAATAGTATCATGATCATGATTATTAGAGTTATTCATAATTTCGTTTATATATGAGAAATTTAAGAGATGTACTAAATATATATTTTCTGCAGAAAACTGTAGCTCTTGTAAAATTTTTAACTGAGATTTTAAGATAGCAAATAAACTCCAAATTTAACCAAACTAGTTCTAAATGAAATATATTTATATTTAGTTTCTAAATTAGAAAACTATTCTTAAAAAGAGTTTGTATAGAGAAAGATATATTCTTTTTACTAACAACATGTCCTGCAGAAAAACTGCTACATATGTATAATGTTTAACTGAAGATTTGTAATAACAAACGAACACCAAACTAAACCAAACTTATGTAAATTAAAATATGTGTGAATCTAGTTTTCAAAGTAGAAAACCATTTCTAAAAATAATTTTCTTAGAGAAATATATGCTCGTTTTACTAACTAAAGTCCCGACTGATTTTATGCTAGTTTTGTGGAGCTACATTACGCCATTTTGAGATGCGTTCGTGGAGTTTTGAGCCGCTTGATGTTACACGTATAGTCATGAATACATTGTGTTACACATTTGAGAATCCCAAGGGGATTATGATGAGTTTTGATTTGATCATATTCGAATTAGATATCGTTCATACACATGTTGGATGTCGTTGATGAGCACAAGTCAGTACTACATGGGATAGTGTATGGACATACCAGATATACACAGTTTATACATGAGGTGGATATCATTGATGAGCTTAGTTCAGTACTACATGAGATAGTGCATCGATATTCTATTTGTACAGGCCAATGAGTCGGGTTTGGATGTTTTGTCTAGCAGTCCGTTCCGCACGAGGGTGCAATGAGGCTTGAGAGCCGTCTTCTAGGATACCTATATGGTAGGCCGTCCCACACTCATATTACACATTAAGATTATGATGAAACTAATGAGCCATGTACATTGTTTTAGGATACCTACAGGGTAGTCCATATTGCATGATAATGCGATGAAATCAAAATCTTGCAAAGAGTTGAAATGAAACGATTATTTGATAGTCTAAGTTTTAGTGGATATCAAAAGTGTTTATGTCACACTGCTATATATATATATATATATATATATATATAT
>NC_033803.1:13422125-13424941 GCF_001876935.1 Asparagus officinalis | reverse complement strand
CACACACATATATATATATATATATATGACCGAGATATCTTACTCTTGTGAGTACATGAAATTATGTGTTGATGTCCATTATAGTGTTTTATTTTCTAGTGATGTTTCTTTTCATAGTTTGGTATTGATATTTAGGTATCTACAGTCTGAGACATATGGGGTGTGTGTGTGTGTGTGTGTGTGTATAGCAGTATGACATAAACACTTTTGGTATCCACTAAAACTCAGACTATCAAATAATCATTTCATTTCAACTCTTTGCAAGATTTTGATTTCATCGCATTATCATGCAACACGGACTACCCTGTAGGTATCCTAAAATAATGTAGATGGCTCATTAGTCTCATCACGATTTCAATGCATACTGTTTTCGAGGAAAGTTGCCTTCATCATTGATTTCATTAAACTTTAGTCGTTACAAATGAATTCAAATAACAAAAATAAAAATTACAACTTTCTTGAAAATAAACGCAAGATCCGTTCGTCGTCTCTTGCTTGCGTGGGTGTTTGGCCTGTGACGGGGATGTCGATATCCGTGGACTACCTGGCAATCAGATCTGATCCAACAAAATCGGGCAAAGCTTCGTCGATCCGCGAGGACATCTAGAAGCTTGAAGCGCCTATCTCGGCTAAAACGAGATATTTGCTCTTCTTAGGATTACCGGCGAAGGGTAATGCTAAGGAACGGACACGGGTGATGAAGACCTCTCTTGTGTTGAAGCGCTCGACCACTCTTCACTGTAGCAGGGCTTCGCCAACTCTCCAAAAATCCAGATCCTTCCTCAAAAATGAGGCCTCGCCAACTCCAAAAATCCAGATCCTCCAAAAATGAGGCCTTAGGTTGCTATTTATAGGCAATGGGAGCACCTAGGGTACCTAGACACCCCTGGGGTGTTTCGACTTTCCCGAGACACCCCGGGTGTCCCAGCTCAGCCCGAGACGCTTCGTTGCGTATGTTTGATTGTTTTCGCCGTAAATTCTTCGTCTGAACTCGGATTTGAGTGATTCCAAGTGCGTTGGAAGCTTGACGAAGAGTTCTATCTGCTCCAATGGTTGGATTATCTGTAGAATGAACGAGACTCAAAGGACGTTGTCCTTTTTGTGAACATCGCCGGGTTCCCGATTGGCCCGGGTCTTCGTTGTTCCGAAATCCTATCAGCTCACGTAGTTCGTCGATTCACTTCAATCGTTCATCGACGTCAATTGAACTCCTGTGGATCGGATAGTGACGTTCATCATCGCTCTTTAACACTGAACCGTTCGTGGAGACCTATAGGCAATTTTCGATGCCTACAGATACCCCCTCCAAAGCGTTCCGGACTCGTTTCTTTTATAGAAGAGGCTGGAATACTTTGGATGTGATTGGTCTACCCTTCAGTCGGCGTAAGGACCTATAGTTAGCTTCAACTCTTGGTTCCTTCGACTTTCGGTCTATTCGATGCTTTGACGAATAGCCGAAGTTCTTTCGGCACTGCGATCGCTTAGCCGTCATCGGAGTCTCGAGTCTGCAGCTGATGAATTGAGTTTGGCTCGTGTCATTGAGTTGACTTTGAACTACCTCCGTCACATTATGTTGACTTAGGGTTTCGGATCAACGTGTGTTGACTTTTTGTCGCAACGCGTTGACTGGCGTTGACCTAGGGTTACGCGTTGACCGGCGTCGACCCTAGGGTTTCGAATCGTCAAACGTTGACTTTGGTTGCAACGCGTTGACTGGCGTTGACCTAGGGTTACGCGTTGACGGGCGTCGACCCTAGGGTTTCGAATCGTCAAACATTGACTTGTGTGGATTTCGAATCCTCGAACGTTGACTTTTGTTGCAACGTGTTGACTGGCGTTGACCTAGGGTTACGCGTTGACCGGCGTTGACCTTAGGGTTTTGAATCGTCAAACGTTGACTTTTGTTACAACGCGTTGACTGGCGTTGACCTAGGGTTACGCGTTGATCGGCGTTGACCCTAGGGTTTTGGATCGTCAAACGTTGACTTTGGTTGCAACACGTTGACTGGCGTTGACCTAGGGTTACGCGTTGACCGGCGTTGACCTTAGGGTTTTGAATCGTCAAACGTTGACTTTGGTCGCAACGCGTTGACTGGCGTTGACCTAGGGTTACGCGTTGATCGGCGTTGACCCTAGGGTTTTGGATCGTCAAACGTTGACTTTGGTTGCAACGCGTTGACTGGCGTTGACCTAGGGTTACGCGTTGACCGGCGTTGACCTTAGGGTTTCGCGCATCGAATGTTGATTGGTGTCGATTTTCATCAGGACATCCAATAATCGACGAAAACGGGCGAATTCGGGCCTAACAGGACACATATATAGGCGTACGGGGACCAAACGAGACCCGAGACACCCGTGGGCGTCTCAACCCTGGCCGAGACACCCTTGGGTGTCTCGGCCAAGGCCGAGACACACACACACCCCTCCCCTTTTTTTCTTTTTCTTTTGTTTGTTTCATTTTTTTGTTTCCCCCTCTTTCCAAAATTCAAAAAAGTTTCCCTCTCAAACTCTTAAACTCCTTCCATACACCATTGTTTCTCACTTTCAAGAACTCAAAACCCATTAATCCCCTCCTTGGCCGAAATTTCCTCTCCTCCAAGCTAGGGTTTTTTCTTCATCCTCAAGCTCAAAGAAGGCTTCTTGGTTTTGGGTAAATCTCTTCTCACAAGATCTCTTTTTTTTGACAAGATTGTAGCTTTATGCTTGTTATGGGGGTATAACATGAATTTACATGCTAAGATCCTAGCTTTTTGTTCTCATGAGTTAGAGGATAGGCTCTTTGATGATGGGTTGTGTATGTACAAGAATTTGGGGGG
>NC_033803.1:13420814-13422115 GCF_001876935.1 Asparagus officinalis | reverse complement strand
TTGGGGGGGGGGGGGGTTTATGTAAAATCCACAATATGGCCGAATTTGAGGGGCTTTTGTGCAAAATTGGACTGAAATTTGTAGGGGTCTTTATGTAAAAATGGGACTGAAATTAGGTTTTGGATTGCATGTCCATTTGGTCGAAAATTTGAGGGGTGCTTTATGTAAGAAAACCAATGTTGTTTGAGGGGTTTATTTGCAAAAAAGCAACCCACAAAGTGTAGAAGGGTTTATTTGCAAAAGGGCTGAAATTTAGGGCTGAAATTCCAAAAGTTTGGACCACCACCTAATAACCAAAGTTTTGATAAGGGTATGTGGACGTTAAATTGGAATTTGTGAAGGGGTCTATATGCAAAATTGGCTAAATTCTACAAAAGGGCTCATTTGTAAAATTAACCAAAATTGTGGGGTATCGGGGGTGCTATATGATTAGATATGATGACCATGACCCAACCCGAGCGTGTCCTTGACCTAAATTTGGCCTTGAACACGAAGGGTATTTTGGGTATTTCACCAAAATTCACCACGAAATATGACAATCATTGTTTCGCATGCACGAAATTTGTAGGTTTAACTAGACTTCAATTATGAAATCCTATTTATACATAGGATTTTAATTAAAGTTCTTAATTTCCCTTTTAAATTTCTTGTATTCATATTTTAGATTGTGCCTGACTTGCTGCTTTTCGTTACAGATTTTCAATGTCTCCACGCCGACCTCGACCTCGAAGGAGTCGTTCTCATTCGCAGCACAGCGAGAAAGAGGTCCCCGCGACATCTTTCCCCGCGGCCTCTTTCTTTGGGGGTGAGAATTTATATTTTCCTTATCCCTGATTGATCTCTTCGCGGGTCATGAAGGAAGAACCGACACCGTCCTTCGCGGGGGTTAAGGTTTCAGACTTGTCTTGCTTGGCCAATTCAAGTCTTCTGGTATATTGGGGCGATTTTGTGTCGTCCTACACCTTATAGGTCGGTGTATGTTACCACGTTATTCACGTGATGATGCATACCGTTCTTCCAGTGTAGGACGCTCAAAATCGTCACTCTAATTATTCCGTGGATGAGCTTATCATTCTTCTTATGAATTTTCTGACTCCACCCTTACGCTTTATTGCAGTGGAATTTCCCGCGGGTAACCTTCCTCCTCATGCCAACACCGGTTGTAGTCGGGAGGTCTTCTCTTCAGCTTCCCTTAGGCAGGCCGTTAGCCCACTTCCTCGGTTCGATAGAGATCGCTCAGACGACTCTTGCCGCTTGATACGGGAAGGAGGGCGCCATTGCTTGCGCCAGCTTATCACAGA
>NC_033803.1:13420346-13420645 GCF_001876935.1 Asparagus officinalis | reverse complement strand
CGTCTGGCTCTTCTGGGGAGAAGGTTACCTCCACCAGATTATAGATGCTATGGTTGGGCTTCCTCACTAGCCAAGGGGTGGTGGGCACGCATGACCAGTTTCGTCTTGGCGCGCTGGGAGAGGGATTTGAAGAGCAGTGGGTTGTATGCACCTATACGAGCCACCATGTACGGAATCCCGATCAGCTGCCGCCATTTCTTGGCGTTGCTAGAGACCTATATGCCTGACAATAACACCTTCCTGACCAGCGGTGGCGAGTTAGGGTTGGCCTTGCATGAGATGCATCAGGTTTCTGGTCT
>NC_033803.1:13391679-13419346 GCF_001876935.1 Asparagus officinalis | reverse complement strand
TGTCTTTTATGATGCTTTACTTTCTAGTTTTATTTTGATTATTTAGTTAATATTTAGTTATTTACTACACATGAGACATACGGTATATACATGAGGGTTTCCTGTCTTTTATGATGCTTTACTTTCTAGTTTTATTTTGATTATTTAGTTAATATTTAGTTATTTACTACACATGAGACATACGGTATATACATGAGGGTTTCCTTGTTTGGATTATTTCGCTCAACGTACCACGTCTCGACTAGTTGTAAGTTTCTAAATATTAATTCTACATAGATTTGGGGGAAATGATATAGGTAGACTATGCTTAATAAATAGAGCATCCACTTCATCTAATAGCCCTCCTGAGGGCGGATGAAGGTAATCTTGTTATAGCACTCTGACGCTCTTGTTGTTGTTCTTTTTCTTTTATTTTATTTCTCATTTCAGGCGGCTCAGAGCATCGGAGAGTCACAGGGTGACGTAGTTCTTGCATAGTCGCCGTCACGTATTTTCACTAGTATAGACTCCACAGTAGTCTTATATTTCCATTCAGTCATTTGAGCTTGTACACATATTGTTAAGGCAATTTGCCTTAGTACAATTTCTAGTCGATCCATGTTGCGACATATCATGTTGTTTTATACTCCAGATATATTTCAGTTTATTCTAGTTGGGACCTGATTTCATTTATGAGATATATCATTCCACTTCATGTCTATAGTGTTTCTTTCCCTTATTTGCCTGTTTTTGTACCTTCACTTATGTTTGTTTCCACTAGAGGATATTACTATGATTGGTGAAACATGTTATTGTACAGTGAAGGTGCATGGCATGTTTGACATCTCTGAGTTCACCTTGGACTACAGCCATACGTGAAAACAAGGGCGTCATAATACTACAATACTCTTTTTGGTCAATCATCTCTTGTTGGGTGTAAAAGTTGATTTCCCGTTTGAAGGGTCATTTGTATTTATATGATTGGTTTATTACAAACTAATAATCAATGTTTTACAACAGAGGAGAAGAGAATGGCCCTTCTTGTTTAACATGGGTTTTTCGATAGCGGTAGGACGCCTCCCTTGGTGCTCGTGTCGAGTTTGCTTCCCTTGGATGATCCGATCGAAGTTATGATTGGAGCTTCAGTATGCAGTAGAAGCTCGGTTGGATGAGTTCGAATCTACCCAAACTTGAATGTCAAGACCGACTGCTCGGAAGAAGGTTTTAACAAGCAAGTCAAAACCGAGTAGCCAATGAGAGAGCTAAAGACAGTTAAGTCTCTGCAATCTTCCAGCCAAGCAAATGGGGGATCCTTTAGCAAATGAGTTAAGGTTTAACCTTTGGAAGATTAGCTAGCCAAGCAAGCAATAGCTAATCCACCCCCTTCATGTTGTCTGAAGGTGGCCTTAAATATGCAAGGGATGGCATGTGTCATCCATTGATTTGTGGGATTTGACCACTAGTAGGGTGAGGGAGCTAGTCGCCTATTCTTATAGCCATCAATGGCTATTAGGAGAGTTCTAGCCATGCCTAGCCTAGGTAAGGGGCATCATGCTTCCCTAGCTATGGGATGTGACTATTGATGCGACTACTCCCATACCCCAAGTAGGCGGTTGACAAGTGAGCTGGAGAAGTAATCATGCGAATTCAAGCATTAGGCGAGCCCAAGGGGATCATCAGGCGAGCTCCTAGTTCTCGGGCGAGCTTATCTTGTGTAGGTTGTAGGCGTCTAAAAATGATTATAAGTGTTCGTACACAGCTCGAGACGGAGAGAAGATGACGAACGTTATTATCCGAGTTTAGGAGGATTATCTGACGCCGACAAGTGTATGAACTGCAATGGTGAACCAACTGTGTTTCGTACGCTCATCAGCCACCTCCAATTGGCCGTCACACTCATCAGTCAGCTCAGTCAGCTCGCGCGTGTCAGTCAGCTCAAAGTGACCGACGCGCTCATCGGTCAGATCTAAAGTGCTCGACGTGCTTGTCGGTTAGTTCCAAGTGCTGTAAAGATGCTAACGAACGCATAAAGCGAGTTAACGATGCGTGCAAGTCTACAAGACGATCAAATACACAAAATGGCAGAAAATACAAGTTTTAGAAAATTAAAAAACACCAAAAAGTTCAGCAAATGTCAAACTTCCTACGCCCGCGTAGGTTGGACGCAGCCGACCCGTGCCTGCGCGGGTCGGCCACGGCCGATCCGTGCCCCCCTCGGGTCACCAGTGCCCGTCACGCTGTTTTGATTCCCAAACACATTTTCGATGATTTTGAATGGTTTTCTCGGGATATATCTGTTCTAGGGGTGCCCAACTGACTTGATATCATCCACAAACGTGGTTAGGCCTTTATTGACTGAATATAAGGCCAAATCGCTCATTCTCATCCAAATACCCCCCAACCGAAGCCTATAAATACAGGCCTAGGGGATCATTTCACAGGGGCAGAATATTATCAAGATGAGGAGGTGCTGCCGGATTGAGGAGTCAAAGGAGCATGAATTTCAGAGGAGGCTAACTGATATCGGTGAAGTTCTTTAGCATAAAGAGAGAGAGTTTGAGAGATCTGAAGTCTAGTCTGTTCGTTCCTCGAGATTAGGCTTGGTCTTAATCTTGAGAAGAGTTGCTGATTTTGCTTGGTCGATTTCAAAGCTTCAAGTGAATACTTCCTTGGTGAAGTAGGAGCTTTGTCAATTTTCTGTCAACCGGATCTGATCTGCGGCGGTCTACAGATATTAACGTCCCCGACACAGGCGAAGTTCTCACGTAAGTAGCGGATGATAAACGTCTATTGCGCTGTTTGACAAGAGTTGTAATTTTACATTTTCATTGTATAAGTCAATTTTATAAAAAGATATACTTTTCTCATTTGTTTGAGTTTATTGTAACGACCAAAGTTGTAATAGATTTGATGACAATGAAAACAACAACTTTTGGCCCAAACACGCTGGCGACCACAGTGGGAGCCGACAGCCTTTCTGCGAAGGCTGACGTGTCGTAACCTCGGATCATTATCCCGATTGAAGAAGAGGTCGAGTACGAATTCGACCAGCAGAAGTATGAGGAGTATTTGTCCTCCTCCTCCAGATCCGCCTCTCCTTACAGACGTACAAAGGCCTCCTCCAAGAAAGATCGCTAGACTTCGGTTTCAAACGTCTAATAAGAAGATCTTCCCACCACCGCTGCACTTGTGGCTCACAAGGCCCCACCGGCATCCGATAAGGTTGAAGCTGTAGATCTGAACCCTTTGAACAAGGAGTTGACTGCTGATAACGTGCCCATTCTATCAAAGAGAGCACGTCAGAGACGGCGACAACGCCTCGCACGTCAGCTAGCTAAGGCCTTGGAGCCAGTTGATAGAATCCGCTATGAAGCAGATTTGAAGTCTAGGAGGCGCCAACCGCCACAACAGTGAGCGGACAACCCCTCCTCTTCCAAACCAGCAAAGAACGAATGGGTCCGCATCAAAAGGACCCGATCGACTCTTCAGGAGCGGATTCAGAAACGCTGCGCATTGCTTTCACATGCAAGAATTCTTGTGCAAGAAGCTAAAAAATTACAGAAGGAAGAAGTGAAAAAGAAGCCACCAAGACTGCATAAAGTATGGAGGTCAAAGTCCAAGACGACGGTCAAAAAGATCAAAAAACACATGTCACTTTAATCTGACCCTCCAAGCCGCGGGTCACTTCAATCTGATCCTCAAAGGCGTGGGTCACTTCAATCTGACCCTCCAAGGTACGGGTCACTTCAGTCTGACCCTCTAAGGTGCGGGTCACTTCAATCTAACCCTCTAAGGCGTGGGTCACTCAAATCTGACCCTCCAAGCTGCGGGTCACTCAAGTCTGACCCACGCCAGGACAAAGACAAAAGACGTTTTCCACGTGTTTCTCCGATTCCATCGAGTTCCGCACCTCCGGTGGAGCCTCGCGGTAGCGTGGACTTGTCCCGTTTCAAGATAAGGATGGCGGATCGCCTAGGTCCTTTACACGAGGATTGAGACAAAGTTCCGATTAAAGAACGCTTGGGTCCGATGACTGAACCTCGAGTAACTACTCGAGCTGGGGGTCGCACACGTAAAACTCTTATAACTGACCACCTCAGACCACGAGTCATAGTCCAAGAGCTCGTCAAGAGTTCACGCTTACAAATGTGTGGCTCTAAACGCGTGACTCTTGAGAACGTCAACAAGGCGGCAAATCTCCTGAAAGAAACGTATTCATCTGACGATGACAACGTTATACCTGGGAAATCGTGTTAATACATGATAGATTGCTCCGGTCATCTGACCGATGAGTTGTACTATCGGGCTGGAAGTACGAACAAGTCTCGGAAGAGAGGTACCTAAGAGATGGACTCTTATTATCTGTACACCAAGTTTATCAGGGTAGTATTATCAGTGTGTAGCTGTCCCAAGACCACTCCATAGAGTGTCTTGGTATTTGAGAGGATCTCTAATAGAATGGCTAAGTCTAAACCAATTCGTTTCCGTAAGAAACAATCGGCCACTCAAGGTGACGAACTTCCAAAAGTCATAATTAACATGGCTAATAGGGGAAAGTCGATTCAACCCTCTGGTTCTGACCCTCTCATATCATATCGTCTAACCCGTTTACGGTCAGGAACCGTTAGATAAAGGGACTATCAGAGGATGAATTGAGGACTATCCTCGGATGATGAAGCGTCAGATGCCAACTCTACAGTCGCTTCTGACAATATAGTATCCAGCCTAGGTCAATCCCGTGAAGCATTCATGATCAACATCGAGCAAATAGCCAAAATCATCGAGGATGCTTTGACTAAGCAAAAAGAGAACTTCAAGTTTGAATTGGAAATGACCATGATGCGGATGAAGGAAGAACATGACCAACAAATTCAAGCTTTGTCCAATCAGTTCGATGAATCCAGCCGTCGCAACCTGGCTAACCAAGCAGGTAGCGATTCAGATGTAGAAGAACATCTCAATGCTGAGAACCCTCTCGTTGACCAGAACACAGGGGTTGGCCCTACTAAAGACAACAACACCAGGGGTGGTTCCGCCAATGATGACAACAGTGGGGGTGGCCCCGTTGTTCCTCTCACAAATCGTCCGAAGCATGATACAGGTGAGGACGAAAAGATGAAGAACCTCAAGAGCAAAATCAATGCTTTAATATCTGATCGAGAGGTAAAGAAGACCGGGAATCCGTGTCCTTACCCATGAGAGTGGGATTCAATCCCGTATCCAGTGAAGTTCAACCTGATCAACTTCATGCTATTCGACGGGAAGGGTTCGCCCACTCAGTATTTGATCTACTTTAAGTCCCACTTAGGCATGATCTCTAGCAATGAAGCCTTGATGGTTCAGTTATTCGTTGGTACTCTTCGTGGGCCAGTCTTCGATTGGTATCACCATCTCAAGCCCAGAAGTATTAACAGCTGGGACGATATGGAGATCTCATTCCTCGGTAATTTCTTTGATGATGATGTCGAGGTATCCATCAAGACACTCTTCGAGGAGAAACAGGAAGACGATGAGACAGTCGACGACTTCGTCAAGTGCTTCCGGAATAAGGCGATGAACTGCCGAGATCCGATCACAGAGGACTTTATCCTCTAAACCTGTCACAATAACCTCTCTTTGGACGTGTTGGAAGTTATGGGAGTAGCACTGTCCAATACTTGGAAAGAGGTAAAGATGCACAGAGATCGGGCCGAATGTTTCCTCAGAAGGAGACAAGCCGAGAGAAGCCAACCAATGGCTAATCCTCCGATCTCAAGCTTTATCTCCCGTGATAAGGAGAAGACACCTGCAGTAGTTGTTGATGTTAATCAGACGTCACAATAATAATCTCGGAGACTACCAAAGACTTCAGATCCAAAACTCCAAAAAGAGTATTCCTTCAAGGACGATGACGTTCTAGCCATTTTCGAATCCCTCCTTGAGAACAACAAGATCAAGATATCACCTATCGCAAATTAGGAGGAAGCTGACAATAATACGGATCCAAAATACTGTGTGTACCATAGAAGAATCCTTCATCCTACCCAGGCTTGCTTTGCTCTCAAAAATAGCATCCAAACCTTTGTTGAAGCCGACGTCATAACGCTCAATTAAGTCGAATGAAGACTCCGACAAGTATAAGAGTATAAACTGCTCCTTCCGACACTCCGAAGAGTATACGAGTATAAAGTGCTTCTCAAAACTCTAACAAGTATATGAGTCTAAACTGTTTCCTTTCTTTCACAGGAAGTTCCTAGAGAATGTCATGTCTAGTATTCTTAAGGATAACCCGGTCATCCAACTAAGTACAATATCAGACCCGGTTTCACAAAGGAAGCTGGGGGTGGATGATTCATGTAACGGGAAGTTCTCGGAAGAATGATACCTGCAATTTTCTTAGGGATAACCCGATCATTAAGAACAAAGTGATAAACACTAACCTCCCACTGTGATTTTCGAATACTCTTTTGCTGAGAAGAGATTCAATCACTTCGTTAGATTAATTTTCCCTCACAAAACTCTCATTGGTGTTTGACGACTCACAGTCTTCCACCACAAAATCCCTCACCGATCAGACTAATTGACGGTGGGACCACCAAAATTCATTTTGCTTGAATCCACTCAAACTTCCGATGTGTCTGTGCACTCAGCATTCCCATTATTAAATTCCAGACATAGTACTTAGAATTTTAACATCTTGGTCATTGATGACTGTTAAACCCCTCCGTGTTAAGTATTTGTCACTTAACACTAGGAACCCCTTTGAGTGATTTGTACAAGTCAACACCCCCACTGTGATTCGTACTCCTACTCCCACTATCTACTTGGTCAAACCTTTTTACAATTAGGACCATAACCAAAATCCCCTCTCGAATCCTTCAATGAACGAGAGGTCCACAAATTGAGCAATCAAACCTTCCTACAGTTAGGATCGTCTCAAACCTCCCACTTAGTCAAACCTTCCTATAGTTAGGACTACAAAACCAAAATCCCCTCTTGATTCCTTTTATGAATGAGAGGTCCACTTTTAAATCGAGCGATCACACTTTCCTATAGTTAGGATCGTCTCAAACCTCCTATTCGGTCAAACTTTCCTACAGTTGGGACCACAACCAAAATCTTCTCTCGATTCCTTCCATGAACGAGAGGTCCACTTTCAAATCGAGCAATCAAACCTTCCTACAGTTAAGATCATCTCAAACCTCCCACTCGGTCAAACCTTCCTATAGTTAGGACCATAACCAAAATATCCTCTCGATTTCTTCCATAAACAAGAGGTACACTTTCAAATCGAGCGATCAAACCTTCCTACAGTTAGGGTCATCTCAAACCTCCCATTTGGTTAAACCTTCCTACAGTTAGAGCCAAAACCATAATTCATTCTCGATAAACGAGAAACTCATCTTTAGTTCGGTAATCAAACCTTCTTATCCGAATCTTTTTGATTCTCAGAGTGGAGATCCCACTCTTAGTTTTACCTTCCCGGATTCTGAAATTGGAGATCCTACTTTGAGTTTTCGTTGGCAACTATAGATAGAATATAAAATTCTTCTTCTTTAGCTTTAGGAGATAGAATATAAAATTCTTCTTCTCCCGCATCGGGTTCGTCTTTGCCCCAAGAAAAGACATAATCTTTCAACATTATAACTCCTAAAATCCGTGCTTCACACACATGGGGAATTTTATCCCGAATCCTAAGTAGGGATAAGTCAACGTCTAACACGCGTTACTGATTTAGTCTTTCACCGATTGAAAAAGACACCAGAATCCAAGTCTAGGGAATTTTATCCCGAAGTCTAAGAAGGGATAAGTCAGCGCCTAACACGCGTTGCCGGTTAGTTTTTGACCGTAAAAATAACAAAAGTCTACATATTTGATATTGTGGCAGGTTGTTATTAATAACACCAAAATCCGCGTCTTACACGTGCGAAGAATTTTATCCTGAATCTAAGAAAGGATAAGTCAACGCCTAACACACATTAATGATTTAGTCTTTCACCGATTGAAGAAGACACCAGAATCCAAGTCTAGGGACTTTTATCCTAAATCCTAAGTAAGGATAAGTCAGTGCCTAACACACGTTGTCGGATAGTCTATTCCCGTAAGAAAGACGAAGTCTACGTAATTAATATCGTAGCACTAAGGGAGTTAACTCTCTTAGTACAACGTTACATGCAGAACAAACTTAAACAACCTGCATGCTAGCCTGACTTGAATGGTAGTAGGTAAAGGCACGTCAAATCCGTTAAAGGCTGCGGGTTTGCCAAAAATCCTAAGTCTACTTCTAACACACATCGCCGGATAGCCTATTCCCTTGAGAAATACGAAGTCTACGTATTCAATATCATAGCACTAAGGAAGTTAACTCTCTGAGCACAACGTTACATGCAAAACAGACTTAAATAATCCGCATGCTAGCCCGACTCAAACGGTAGTCGGTAAAAGCTCATCAAACCCGTTGAGGGCTGAGGTGTTGGACCCTAGAGGGGAGGTGATTAGGATCTTATGCTAATCTAATCCGATTTTATGCTAATTAAAACTAATTAAGAAGTTATCCTAGCAGGTATGAAATACAACAAGATATATAAGCTAGGATAAGCAATATGAACAAAGAGATATATCATAGCAATGAGATATACTATGAGATATATGCAAGGATATACAACTTAACACAAGGGTGAAATAAATATAAACAAAACAAGAGTGATAGTGTGCAAATAAACAATGCAAACACATAATATGATCACGGAGTTCGGACATTCCGTCCTACGTCTCCGCTCCCCACTCCCGGGGAGAAATCCACTATCACAACCGGGTTTTTTACACTTACCCGAGTAACATTTACACCTCACACTATGGTTTTCTAGTTTACTAAAAACTCTACAATCAACACTCTTGCAATCCCATTCTACACCCTCTCAAGTGTTAGAACTATCCCAATCTCTTCCTAGGTTCGTCAACCGACGTCACTCCTTTTGGGACGATCCCCGACTCTCACCACATACTTCTCTCGGTGTACAAGTGTATTACAAAGTAAATCTCACAATTAAGCACGAATACAACAATAGTTATTCTCTACAATAGATGAGAACTCAATTAAGCTCGACTCAATGTTACAATCTCTCACAACCCCAATATACTATATATGTAAATACTAAAAGCTCAATGCGTGTGTGTGTAACAATGAGATAATATAATCAAATCTAAACTCAATATAAAAACTAGCTTTAAAGAATGATAATCAAATAACTAAGCGAATGTAAAGCTAGATAAGAATTTAGAAAACTTCTTAATAGATCAAGAGGTGGAGGGAGAATAATTGGAAGCTCAAACTTCAATAGATGATCTCCTCAAACTCTTGTGAAATTGATTTCACAAACTCAAACTCTCAAATGCTTAAAAGCTTCTTAAACAAACTTAAACAACACTTAAACCCTTGTTAAAACTCTTGTTTAAAAAACTTCTTGGATAGCCATAAGAACTGAGATCAATGGGGTATTTATAGCCTCCTAAAACCTCAGCCAAAAACTCCAAACAAAAGACCAAAAAGCCCACAGAATCGAAAATCAGTTTCTGTACAAAAATAGCCATTGGAGTGAACGGCGGTCGACCGTGAAAATCTCACGGTCGACCGTGAGCCACTTTCAAAACTTAGAAAATTTTCAAAAACTTTGGCGGTCGACCGTGACGGTCGACCGTGACGGTCGACCGTGGGAATTTTCGAGCTGACGATCAATCGTGGTGATCGACCATGAAAGTTGCTGATGGCTCCGCAAGGAAAAGCAAAGGTGCGGTCGACCATGGCGGTCGACCGTAAACTGACATATGAGAAAGTAGGTTTGAAAGTTAATTTTCTGATTTTAAAACTCTATTTAAAAATATCAAATAAATTTCAAAAAATATAAAACTTTGGGTAATGATTGTAGACATGATAATAAACATGCTACAAAGATTGGTTTTCAAAAAGGTCCTGCCAAATGAAAAATATCATCATTTTACAAAATAGTCCAAAACATAAAAATGTAAACATATGAATTTTAACATTTTGGCTAAACCATGTTTTAAAACAATACAAAATGATTTTGTAGACTTAATAGAAGATGTAAACTATTATTATAAAGTCTATAAACAATGAATATAGTATTTTATCAAAATACACATATAATACACTAAAACATGATTTCATGGAACTAAATAAAATTGATATTGATGAAATCATATAAATATATATAAGTATGAAACAAAAATATGTTTTCAAATTGTATTCAATTGTTTCATAGTAAAACTTAAAAACTATCAATACAAAACATATATGTATATATATATATATATAACTATATATATACATGGAAACCAATAAATGTGTGCGTGTATATTATATTGAGCTTATGGTACTAACACACATAATATAAACTCCTAAACTAAATTATCTAAGCTTGATTGATCTTCGATGTAGCTCAACTTGGTACACTTGCGGATGAAGCTTAAACTTGAATCTTTAACTTTGAATTATGAGGCTTCAACCACTATTCCACTAACCTCCATTTGATATAATCGTTATGGCGCAATCCATCCAACCTCTAACTCGTTATTTGCCTAGAATAAATACGAAAACACAAACACTAGACAAACAATATTAGAAGTAAATTGTTTGTTAAACATCATTAAAATAAGAAGATCAACAATCTCCCCCTTTTTGATGATGACAAATAATTTACAAAAAGGATATATACATGAAAGGAAATGAATATACAAAGTATAATATATCATGCATATAAACAAGAAAGAATATACTCATAATATATCATGCATATAAACAAGAAAGAATATACTCATAATATTTCTCCCCCTTTGACAACATCAAAAAAAGGAAAAACAAAAGAATGAAGAGAGCGAAAGCTTCCCCTATCAATATGCATGGCTGAGTATAAAAACAATAATAGAAAAGTGAAGACTCCTCCTATCAAAATGCTTTAATGAATATATGCAATGAATACTAAGGCATATATATGTGAGCAAGCAAGAAACATGCTAAACACAACTTACATACAAAAAGATAATGAAAACACATATAAATATATCAATATAAAAATAGTATCTCATTAACACAATAAAATATAAAAACCATATAAAAGAATAGATTTATAAAAAAAAAGAAGAGGAACATGAGAATCATGCAAAAAGTTCTCAAATGAAAACAAATAAACCAAAAGAAATCATAAATCAAAGTTTAAATCCAAAAATAATGTTGGATCAATCAAGAGAATTTTCTTTGTGGGATTTGATCAAACCACATATGGAATACATTATAAGGCACGAATAGATGATGCATAAGCACAAACACATAAATATCATCATATAAGTAAAATATAATGAATTCAAAGCATAATTCAAAACAAAATATTTGATAAAAGAATTTCAAGAGAGGCAACAATATATCAAGCTTAAGCTTGTTCTAACCTATATAATCATTCTAGCATCCGGTAAACATGATTTGGGAATAAACACCCAATAAACCCGAAGGGTTATATAAACACAAACCTCTCATCATAATCAAAACTAATAATCATGAAAACAAAAGATTTGATAAAAGAAAAATTGTTTTCATAACCAAAAGATATTAAAACATAATTTTCAAAACCAAAAAAAGGAAAAAAAAATACTAAAATACTTGGTTGTAAAAATCAAATTTGTTTTGGTACCCAAGAATTCTTGGTACCAAGAGATTTAGGGACATGACCCCTATCTTTTAAGCTCAAAGCCATAGGGTTATGAACCCTTTTGGGCGCATATGGTGTACTAGCATGGTCAAAATAAAAATTATACACATGACCTTTCCGCTTGTAATATGTGCAATGAAAAGGTTGAAATGAGTTGTATTGACCAAGTGGACGTGCACGAGAATCATTTACAAATAAAGATTGTCTTTTAAATTTATTTTGTAAATGAGAAACATCATCAAACTAAGCTAGTTCTTTTGGAACAACTTGTGATTTTGAAATATTTTGTAAATCAAAGCAAAATTTCGCCAAGCATCCAAACCTACCACAAACATCACATTTTAAAACATGTGGTTTACTAGAAATATTTATCAAACTTAAATTCTTTTTCAAATCAAAGCAAAACTTTACCAAATGGACAAACCGACCATAATAGTTACATTGATATACACTAGCATGCTTATGATGAACATTATGTGCATGTGCATGAGTGTGTGATGAAGAAGCTTGATGAGATACACAAGGAACATTTGATTTTATATGTTTATGTGCATCATAGCAAAATTTAGACAAATGGCCTTTACGACCACAAATAGTGCATTTATCAACTTTGCTATATATGTGTGCATAATGAGTGGATGATTTAGACTTAGATTTGGCACACATATTCATAAGCTTCTTATGATTATCAATGCATGAAGTTAATGTTGAATCTAAAGATGATATGCTATTTTTGACAAGATTCAACTCAACGTTAGGCACGACATCATTGATAATAGAAGTAGAGCATGTATGATTATCAAATTCATTTCTAATGCATTCTACTTATAGCATGTCATCTTTATTTGCATGAGTTAAACTAGCAATAGATGAGCTCAAATTTTTATTTTCAAAATTCAATATATTATTATTTTCTTGAAGTGTAACATTCTCTTTAGCAATGATATTAAATTTGGAACCTAGCAACTGATGATCGGATTTTAATTATACATGCTTGCTTTTAAGATCAATAAAATCATTTTGCAATTTCTTGTAGGCATGCGCTAATCTATCATATGCACAAGAGAGTTCGCTAATGGATAATTCACTTTCGGAATCTGAATCGCATACCTCGTTAGGGCTATCGCCTAGCGGCCATGTGCATGATGATGATGCCCCAACCTTACTTAAAGTCGATTCCGTCAAAACGCGTCGAATCTTCTCCAAGTCTCCTTGATGTGCTTCAATAAATTTTCATAAAGTGTAAGCACTATCAAAATGAACAAATTTGTTAGACATAGATAAATCAAAAGCATTTAGCACATATTCTAACAAAATATTGTTCATTGTAAATAATCTTTTATCATTTTTACTCCACTTGGATTTCTCTAAAGTGGGCACAATATAAGCATTATCAATAACTCTCCATAAATCAATATTTTTAAATTGTACAAATAGTTTAAATCTAGAAGCTCATTGTGCATAGGAAAAATTAATGAATTTAGGAGCAACATTTGATTCATAGCCTAAACGAAATGCACAAATATTCATGATATATATGTGAATATATGCAAGCAAGACAAAAGCAATCATAACTCAAGATAACTTGGATCTTTAACTCAAGGTGATTGGACCTTAAATCAAAGAGCACCAAGCTCTGATACCAATTGTTGGACCCTAGAGGAGGGGTGATTAGGGTCTTATGCTAATCTAATCCGATTTTATGCTAATTAAAACTAATTAACAAGTTATCCTAACAGGTATAAAATACAACAAGATATATGAGTTAGAATAAGCAATATGAATAAAGAGATATATCCTAGCAATGAGATATACTATGAGATATATGCAATGATATATAACTTAACACAAGTGTGAAATAAACATAAACAAAATAAGAGTGATAGTGTGCAAATAAACAATGCAAACACACAATACGATCACGAAGTTCGGACCTTCCGTCCTACGTCTCCGCTCCCCACTCCCGGGGAGAAATCCACTATCACAACCGAGTTTTCTACGCTTACCCGAACAACGTTCACACCTCACACTACGGTTTTCTAGTTTACCGGAAACTCTACAATCAACGCTCTTACAATCCCACTCTACACCCTCTCAAGTGTTGGAACTAGACATGTCTCCCTCAAGTGCTCAGATATAACCTCTCCCTAGGTTCGTCAACCGACACCACTCCTTTTAGGACGATCCCCTACTCTCGCTGCACACTTCTCTTGGTGTACAAGTGTATTACAATGTGAATCTCACAATTAAGCACGAATACAACAATAGTTATTGTCTACAATAGATGAGAACTCAATTAAGCTCGACTCAATGTTACAATCTCTCACAACCCTAATATACTATGTATGTAAATACTAAAAGCTTAATGTGTGTATGTGTAATAATCAAATCTAAACTCAATATAAACACTAGCTTTAAAGAATAATAATCAAATAACTAATCAAATGTAATGCTAGATAAGAGTTTAGAAAACTTCTCAATAGATCAAGAGGTGGAGGGAGAATAGTTGGAAGCTCAAACTTCAATAAATGATCTCCTCAAACTCTTGTGAAATTGATTTCACAAACTCAAACTCTCAAATGCTTAAAAGCTTCTTAAACAAACTTAAACAACACTTAAACCCTTGTTAAAACACTTGTTTAAAAAACTTCTTGGATAGCCATGAGAACTGAGATCAATGGGGTATTTATAGCCTCCCAAAACCTCAGCCAAAAACTCCAAACAAAGGACCAAAAAGCCTACAGAATCGAAAATCATATTCTGTACAAAAATAGCCGTTGGAGTGAACGGTGGTCGACCGTGAAAATCTCGCGGTCGACCGTGAGCCACTTTCGAAACTTAGAAAATTTTCAGAAACATTGCCGGTCGACCGTGGAAATTTTCGAGCTGACGATCAATCATGGCGATCGACCGTAAAAGTTGTTGACGGCTCCGTAGGGAAAAACAAAGATGCGGTCGACCGTAAACTGACATATGAGAAAGTAGGTTTGAAAGTTGATTTTCTAATTTTAAAACCTTATTTAAAAATATTACATAAATTCCAAAAAATATAAAACTTTAGAGAATGATTGTAGACATGATAATAAACATGCTACAAAGATTGGTTTTTAAAAAGGACCTCCCAAATGAAAAATATCATCATTTTACAAAATAGTCCAAAACATAAAAATGTAAACATATGAATTTTGACATTTTGGCTAAACCATGTTTTGAAACAATACAAAATGATTTTGTAGACTTAATAGAAGATGTAAACTATTGTTATAACAATACAAAATGATTTTGTAGACTTAATAGAAGATGTAAACTATTGTTATGAAGTCTATAAATAATGGATATAGTATTTTATCAAAATACACATATTATACACTAAAACATGATTTCATGGAACTAAATAAAATTGATATTAATGAAATTATATAAATGCATATAAGTATGAAACAAAAATATGTTTTCCAATTGTATTCAATTGTTCTATAGTAAAACTTAAAAACTATCAAACCAAAACATATATGTATATATATAACTATATATATACATGGAAACCAATAAATGTGTGTGTGTATATTATATTGAGCTTAAGGTACTAACACACATAATATAAACTCCTAACCTAAATTACGCAAGCTTGATTGATCTTCGATGTAGCTTAACTTGGTACACTTACGGATGAAGCTTGAGCTTGAATCTTTAACTTTGAATTGCGAGGCTTCAACCACTATTCCACCAACCTCTATTTGATATGATCGTTATGACGCAATCCATCCTACCTCCAACTCGTTGTTTGCCTAGAATAAATATGAAAACACAAACACTAGACAAACAACATTAGAAGTAAATTGTTTGTTAAACATCATCAAAATAAGAAGGCCAACATGAGGGTTTGCCAAAAATCCTATAAAGTGTGAGAGTCATTGACGCACCAGCTTCATTAGTTTGTGTCTTGGCTTGAGGATCCAATAACTTCAGAATAAGAGCCATACATACAGATGAATCAGCTTTAATAGTTAGTCCTGCAACTCTGACATTTGGGACTGCCATGCTCCAATACCTTAAGAGCTTAAAATGTGTAGATTCCAGCAAATGTACGAGTATAAACTGTGTTAACACCGGTCAACGTGTTACAGCAAAGGTTAACACCGGCCAACGCGCTACGCTAAAAGTCGTGGTCGGTCAACGCATCGACGGTTTTGCCAAAATAAGGCTAAGGAAAAATTCTGGATTAAAGGATGATTCCAAGGAGTTGAATCACATTCAGATATGAATTTCTGACGAAGATGATCAGTTCAAAGTCAACTCAATGACACGAGCTAAATTCAGAAACTTACGCATCAACTTTAGTTCAAGATTTTGATAATGGTCAGACGATAAACGTAGTACCGAAAGAACTTTATCTATTTGATAAAACATTGAATAGACTGAAGGCTAAAGAAGTTAAGAATTGAAGCCAGCTACAGGTTCTTTGATACCGATTGAAGGTGGGGGCCTATCACATCCAAAGTATTTCAGACTCTACTATAAAGGAATGAGACTGAAACACTTTGGAGGGGGTATCTGTAGGTATCTAAAAATACCTATAAGTGTTCGTACATAGCTCGATACAGAGAGAAGATAACGAACATCGTTATCCGAGTCTAGGAGGATTATCTGACGCCGACAAGCGTATGAACCACAATGGCGAACCAACTATGCTTGGTACGCTCACCGGCCACCCCCAATTGACCGTCACACTCGTCAGTCAGCTCAGTCAGCTCGTGCGCATTAATCAGCTCAAAGTGCCCGATGCGCTCGTCGGTCAGATCCGAAGTGCCCGATGCGCTTCTCGGTCAGTTCTAAGGATCGTAAAGAAGCTAACGAACACATGAAGCGAGTTAACGATGCGTGCAAGTCTACAAGATGATCAAATACACAAAATGGTAGAAAATACAAGTCCTAAAAAATTAGAAAACACCAAAAAGTTTAGCAAAGGCCAAAACTTATCACCGCAGCCATGCGCGGGTCGGCCAGCGCGAGCTGCGCGGTCGTCGGAGGCACCGACCGAGCGCCGACGTAGGTCAGCACGCATACTGACCCGCGTCCGCGCGAGTCGGACGCATCTGACCCGCGCCTGGCCGACCCGCGCCCCCCACGATCACTAGTGCCCGTCGCGCTATTTTGATCCTCAAACGCGTTTTCAATGGTTTTGAGCAATTTTCTCAGGATTTATCTGTTCTAGAGGTTCTCAACTGACTTGATATCATCCACAAACATGGTTAGGCTGTTATTGATTGAAGATAAGGCTAAATCGCTCATTCTCATCCAAATACCCCCAACCAAAGCCTACAAATACATGCTTAGGGGCTCATTTCACAAGGGTGGAAGATTATCAAGACGAGGAGGTGCTGCCGAATTGAGGAGTCAAAGGAGCATGAATTTTAGAGAAGGCTAACTAATCTCGGCGAAGTTCTTCAACATAAAAAGGGAGAGTTCAAGATATCTGAAGCCCCATCCATCCGTTCCTCAAGATTAGCCTTGGTCTTAATCTCGAGAAGAGCTACTGATTTTGCTTGGTCGATTTTAGAGCTTCAAGCGAATACTTCCTTGGTGAAGCATGAGCTCTGTTAATTTTCTGTCAACCGGATCTGATCCGCGGCGGTCCGTGGATATTAACGTCCCTGGCACAGGTGAAGTTCCCATGCAAGCAACGGATGATAAACATGTATTGCGCTATTTGACAAGAGTTATAATTTTACATTTTCATTGTATAAGTCGATCTTATAAAAAGATCTACTTTTCTCGTTTGTTTGAGTTTATTGTAACAACCAAAGTTGTAATAGATTCGATGATAATGAAAATAACAACTTTTGGCCCAAACATAGGCGAGCTTCAAACATGCAGGCGAGCTTCAAGCGTGTAGGCGGGCTTGGTAGGCGAGGATATGCAGGTGATCCTGTGTAGGCGAACCTTATTCAGGCGAGATTCAATGCTATTAGGCGAGCTTGTCCTTCAGGCGAGCCTGGGTCATGCATACGACCTTCAAGCTGTCAGGTGGGCTGAGCTATGTAAAGGAGCTCCGAGTGTTGATAGGTGAGCATGCTCTTCAGGCGAGCTTGGCCCTCAGGCAAGGTTATGTGGGCGAACCTCGTAGGCGAAGCTGTGCAGGCGAGCTTCGCTTAGTTCATGCGAGCTCTAATATTCAGGCAAGCTCTAGCCTTGCAGACGGACTTCCTTACAAGTGAACTTCACCCTTTTCAGGCGAGCTTCAGAACACGCATCGAAGAACAGGCCATAACTTTCAAACTGTAAGTCAGAATTGGACGAATTATATATATAAATTTACTATCTCGACGAGACAGAGCCGACCAAACTGACCCCCAAGGGTTCAGTTTGCTCTTGTCCATTTTTCCAAATTACTTTCGATTTGAGAGATATCAGTGTTTTCCCTTTTTTTGTTATTTCGGGCAAAGTTTTAGCAGTCTTGCTCTGAACTTCTCTGATAGGGATTAAAGGTAATTTTTATTACCTATAGAACCCCCTCTAAAGTTTTTAGACCTGAATCAGGACGCATGGGGTCTGGAACACTTTGGATATGAAGACCTGCAAATTGACATCTTCACTCGCAGCTGATGATCGCCATCTAAGATTTTGAGCAAACCCTCAGCTATCAACGGACTTGATTTATCTTTACCAACTGCCATTTGAGTTGCACTAGCTATGCTCTTGTCCTTAGTATGGTAAGTTGTTAAGGAGCTTCTATTAGGCTCAATGCTAAGATTTCTTCTCTATCCTTAGCCTTTTGAGGCATTTGGATTAAGAGCGTAAGGAGCAGTTTAACCTCGTATACCAGTCGAAGGGTAGGAGCAGTTTAGCCTCGTACACCAGTTAGAGGATAGGAAGCAGTTTTACCTCATGCGCCGGTTGAAGGAAAGGGAATAGTTTATCCTCATGCACCGGTTGGAGGAAAGGGACAGTTTAGCCTCATGCACTAGTTGGAAGAAAGGGAGCAGTTTAACCTCGTGCACCGGTTGGAGGAAAGGGACAGTTTAGCCTCGTGCATCGATTGGAGGAAAGGAGTAGTTTTATCTCGTGTACTAGTTAGAGGTTATCGGGTTACCCTTAAAAATATTCTCCAGGAACTTTTCGTCAAAGGTAAAGAATAGTTTAGCCTCATATACCAGTTGGAGGTTTGGGAAACAGTTTATACTCGTATACCCATTGGAGTTTTTCGGGTTTTCCTATCTTCTCTTAGAGCAAAGATGAACCCTGGTTTGTCTTCTCTTGGGCCAAAAATAAACCCGAAATAGCAGCACATCGCATGGCAGACCACTATTTAGATAAAGACACATCTCTTGGTAGGCCATTATCGATAAACAACGCCATTTGCGGGAAGGATGGTGATGGGGGAATCAAATCATTCAAGGACGTATGAGTGTGATGATTGATTATTATAAGAGTCATCGTATGATAGGCTACTACCCATCGATTGTTCTAAGGATTTTATAACGCTCGGAATGGATCAAATCGTTCAGGGACATATGAGTGTGACGACTGATCAGACGATGCTATTTGTGAGAATAACGGTGTCGGCTATCAGAGATAGTCATTAACATGAAAGGAATTGTCATGATCGGAGCGACTTTTTAGACCTACCATCCTATTGAAGAGGATTGGTAGGGAAATTGGATTGTCACAATCAGAGTGACTTTGAGGATCTATCACCCTATTGAAGAGGATTGGTAGGGAAATTGGGCTATCGCGATTGGAGCGACTTTGAGGACTTACCATCCTATTGAAGAGGATTGGTAAGTTAATTTTATCAGATGTGGTTGTTAACGTGATAGTAGGAGTTTGTTACGATTTTGAGCAACTTTGTGGGCTGACTATCCTATTGGAGAGGATTGGTAAGTTAATTTATCAGAGGTAACTATTAACATAATAGTGGGAGTGGTCCCATCGTCCTATTGGAGAGGATCAATGGGGGAAATTTGGAGGAGACTATCAGAGAAAATAGTTAACTTGATAGTTTTACAAGATCCCTCGTCCAGTTGAATGAGACTGATGGAGACATGACTATCAGAGGTGGTAGTTAACTTGATAGTTTGGCTTTGGTCCTAACTATAGGAAGTTTGACCAAGTGGGAGTTTGGGATGATCCTAACTCTGAAAAAGTTTGATCATTCAATCTGGTGGACCTCTCGTTCGTGGAATGAATCCAGAGGCGATTTTGGCTCCGGTCCTAACTTTAGGAAGGTTTGACCGAGTGGGAGATGTAAGGAGCAGTTTAGCCTCATGCTCCAGTGGGAGGGTCTTAATCACTTTGGTCATGATTAAACAACCATTGTGGGAGGTGATCATAGTTTCTGTGGGCCTGTTGTCTTGATGAATAGGATCAACGGGGGAATTTGGAGGAGATTAGTTATCAGAGGTAATAGTTAACTTGACAACTTTTGTGTGGACCCGTCATCCTATTGAAGAGGATCGACGAGTGAATGGACTATCAGAGGTGATCGTTAACATGATAGTCTCATGGAGCTAATTGATGATGAGCCTTGAATCATCATGACTCCATCAGAGAGAAGAATTGAGGTAGTATATGGTTCCGTAGAGAAACCGAGACCACCCACACTCTAGTGAGAATCAGGATTGATGGGTAAAGATACCTTAGTTGACCTCGTGAGAGTTGAAGGATGAAATCCTCTATTGACACATTGCTCATTCAAGTGGACCGTCTCTAGTACAAATGGGTATGAAACTATCATCGGTAGTAGGTCCTCCGGCGATCGACGCATTTAAGCATCACTGATCATCTTTGGCCAACAATAGCCAAGTCTTTGTAGTCAGCGCCATAGTTTGGGTCTGAGCTGGCGAACTCGACAGATGCCATCATGGGCTTCTGGTGCTTCGAAGCATTGCCCTTTTGTTTCGAAGAGGGTTTGGATGAGGAAGCACTTTCCACTACCAAAGTGAAATTTCTTTGGTCATCACCTCCTTCAAATCTATATGGCTCTTCAGTATCCATACACTTGAGTATGCTCTCGACTTGTTCTCCTTGGCGGATTAAGTCTTTCCACGAGTGAGCTATGACAGCACTCATATTGGACAAAATGCTGATGGAGAGATTGCTCCGGCATATCTCAATGAGAGTGGCCTCGGAAAGCTGATCACGCGTATGCAGCGATCGGTTTTTGAATCTCTTGACAAAGTTTCTTACAAACTTTATCTTCCTCTGCTTTATAGCTAGCAGGGTGGTCATAAATACTTCTGTGTCATTGTTGAATAATCTGGCCATGAAGAGCCTTTCCATGTCCTTCCAACAGGAGATGGATCCAGGCTCTAATTTGCGGAACCATTCAAAAGCAGCCCCTTGAGGGTGCTAATGAGCAGCCGAGTCATAATGGGATATTCCCCACTATGTGTCCAGTTTGCTCCTGGAAGTAGTAGATGTGCTGGGTAGGAGAACCCTTGCCATCGAACTATAGAAGGTCCAGTGGCTAAAACTTCACCAGGTAGGAGACTGTATCCCATTCGATTAGATATGGTCTGACAACCCCCAACTTGTTCATGTACTTCTGGAGCTTCAAGACGTCAAGTTGACTTTGGAACTCGTTAAGCCTTTTGTCTCTTGGATTGTGACCCGAAGATGATGCTCCTCCAAGTGACTCGGATGAGGAGTGAGAAGGAGTAGGCACCCACTCTTAGTGTTTCGATGATTTCTGCGAAGTCCGTGAAGTCCTCTCTTTTTCCCTCTTCTTCTTCCTCAGAAGCTGCTCTAACATCTCCTTTAGGGAATTGATGGTTGCTTGTTGCTCGTTGAGTCTCCTGGATATCTCATCAGGGGTGTTGGTCATGTGCACTTTCGCACCTTTGCCCTAAATAGAGCTTGAAGCCTATACCATTGCCACTGCCGAGTAATCATCATCGTCGTCGTCATAAATGGATGCAAGGCGCGTGTAGTCAAATAGAATGGCTACCCTCATTTGGGCGCGAGTACGTTGGTGGATTCCTTCATGCTCAATGGCCTTGGACTTCCCTATCATGTTGACAGTTGCAACGGGGAGCTCCACCTCATTGGAAGTCTCGTAGGGTGTGCGTTTACAAGTCAAGTGTCCTCTAAGATCCCCTATGGGTTGATAGTGATAACCCCTAACGTCGGAAGGGTGAGACGTGAAGTTGCATGAAGGAGGCTCAAGGGAGGGAGACTCAAGGGAGTCCAAATGGGAACACTTGGGAAATTTCCCAAACATTAAACTCAGGCGACCTTGCCTAGATAGGCGAGCTTGGGCCTGTTGCCAAAGTTCATCTATCTGTTCATTCAGGCGAGGTTCGACTACTTGGCGAACTACCGCTTCTTGCATACGGGGTCGAGCTATTAGGCGAGCTTGCCGAGGTTCACCGTTTGGCATACTTGAGCTCGTCAGCGAGGCTTAGTATGGTGAGGTTTGCCTATTGGGTGAGCTTGCATCTGTTGGCGAGCTCGCATGTGTTAGCGAGGTTCAGCCTGTTGAGGCTCACCCAACGGACGAGTTGTAGCTTTGCCTTTCTGGTGAAGGTCGACTTGCGGGCGAAGTTGGGCTATTAAGCGAACTTGATGAAGTTTGTTTGAACTACAGAGTTCACCATATTTGCCAAGCTCGCTAGATTTGGGAAGCTCGCATGAAGAGCGGAGCCCGCCTACGTAGGTGAGCTTACCTGATTTGAGCGGTTTGCCAAATTTAGGAATCTTGCTTATGGAGTGAAGCTCGTGGGCTCGCCTGAACTATTAGGCTTGCCAAAAATAACAAATTCATCAATTTTGGGAACTTTACCAATGAAACAAAGCCCACCTAAGTAGGTGGGCTCGTCAGATCGGTTCTGTTTGCCAAAATTAGGAACCTTGCATTTTGGCTTGGATCTCTTCAGGCCTGAATAGTAATTCAAGCCGTCATCGAAGATGAGGGCTTACGTCTTTTGGCGGACGAGAGATTGTCATCACCGTTGCTTGGCTCTTTTAGAGAGGGGAGCGTTCATGTTCACGGCAAAGGTGGGGTCCTCGCTGACATGAGCCGTCGTCTCCTCTTGCATAGGTGCCTACGAGGATCATTCAACGACTTCTTGCACAGCCCTTAAACTTGCATCCTTTACCTTCGCCTCGGCCATGATGGGCTTAGAGGAGATAGAACCCCCTATGTTTGCTCTGGCGGAGCTCTTCGGCATGGTTACCTCGGCTACTTGGGACTGGGCCACACGCGCAACTCTGTAGCACTTGCGAGACGCATTGTCGTCGGAAGAGGATGAAGATAAGTGCTCCTCGAACTCGATTACGAGGGACTCAACAGTTGTCCCCATCGTAATTTTGTTGAATTGTGCCACCACCATTTTGGTTGAAGAAACGGTTTCTTCCACTGTGGTCGCCATCTTTTGTTGGGTGTAAAAATTGACTTCCCGTTTGAGGGGTCATTTGTATTCATAAGATTGGCTTATTATAAACTAATAATCAATGTTTTACAATATAGGAGAAGGGAATGACCCTTCTTGTTTAACGTGGGTTCTTCAGCAGTGGTAGGATGCCTCCTTCGGTGCTTGTACCGAGTTTGCTTCCCTTGGACGATTCGATCGAAGTTGCGGTTAGAGCTTCAGTACGCAGTAGAAGCTCGGTTGGATAAGTTCGAATCTACCCAAATTTGAATGTCAAGGCTGACTGCTCAGAAGAAGGTTTTAGCAAGCAAGTCAAAACCGAGTAGCCAATAAGAGAGCAAAAGACAGTTAAGTCTCTACAATCTTCCATTCTCAAGGCAATTTTGTATATATTTGAGGTTATATCAGGATTGAGTATCAACTACTCAAAATCATCTCTTACTTATTTTGAAAAAATAAATAACAAAAATCATCATTTGGCTTCTATCATCAACTGCAATTTTGAACATCTTCCAATTAAATATCTCAGTTTGCCTTTGAAATTTGGCAAACTGACTAAATCAGACTGGCAACCAGTTTTGGATAATATGCATAAGAAGTTATCATATTGGAAGAAAAATTAACTCTCTTTTGGAGGAAGACTTGTTCTTTTAAACTCAGTTCTTACCTTAATCCCTCTGTACTACATGTCTGTTTGTGGAAAAATTTGCAGTAAAAGAAACGAAGGAAAATTGATTTGTATTCCTTTAATCTCAGTTACAATTGGATTTCCTGATTACAAAAGAGAGGAGAATGATCTGGATTCTCCCCTTTGTTTAAATCTGGGTTCTTCACGGTGGCGATGAGATGCCTCCCTCGAATGCTCGCGTCGAGTTTGCTTCTCGTTGACGATCCGATGTCTTGTTTCACTGGAACGTGGTCTTCTCCTCACGATTTGACGTTGTGGAGAACTCTGAACGAGTTTGAAACTCTATGAAAGAGTTGATTTAACCGAAAGTCGGTTATAAGCCAAGGATGAAGAAGATCTTGTTGCTGATCTCCAAAGCTCCAGAAATGCTCTAAGGATCCTGTTAACTAGCCAAGAAGCTCCAACCGACCGAACCTTAACTGAATTGATTTTTAGTTATTTATAGGGGATTAAGGGGTGTAACCACCTCCTTAATTTGCTCCTAAGTGGGGCTAACGGGATGTAACCGCCCCTTAAATCACTCCTGAGTGGAGTTGTGATCCCCTCAGATCGTGGGAAACGGTTTTGGAACCGTTCAGCTCGTGTTTGAACGAGTCAAACGCAAAATCCATGTTCTGATGCGAATTCTGCGTTCAAACGCAGTGTTTGGAAGCTTGAACGCAATGTCTGAAAGCTCGGACGCAACGGCTGGAAGCTGCGTTGGCATCTTATTGGAAGCTGCGTTTGGCGGCTTGGAAGCTGCGTTTGACAGCGGATGGCAAACGGCAGGCCTGTATTCTTGGAATGAAATCGCGTTTGGGAGAAAAAAAAAAATCGCAGTGTTTGCGAAGTACGGTTGGCGCGGTAGAGTGGTCGCAGGATAAAGCTGCGTTTGGGTAGCGGTTATAGAGTTGCGCTGGCAAGCGCTTGAGCTGCGTGGGCGAGCCGGTATAGAGCTGCGTCTCTGGCACGAAAGTGAAGCTGCGATTTAGTAGCGGGGGTTGGAGCTGACGTGAGCAAATGCGTATAGGAGCTGCGTCGGGCACGTTATAGACTGCTTGGGCAGCGGTATGAGCTGCGTTGAGCAGGCGGTTGAGCTTGCGGGTCTGAGCAGCGGTGAGCTGAGTTGAGAGCGGTATAGAGCTGCCGCGGAGGTTGGTTTGATTTGAAGAGACCGTCGATTTGTAGTCTCTTTCTGTCGAAGCGTTGCAAAGATCGTCATTTTGTAATCTTTACTTTAGCTCTCTGATATATGAGAGTCGTCAGATTGTAACTCCCGATGTTGATTATGAAGGCTGTTTGATTAGAGCTTCCATCAGTTGTCGTGAAGGTCGTCAAATTGTAACCTTTAGCGATCTACGTGAAAGTCTTCAAATTGTAACCTTCTGGAAGTCGTCAGAGTGTAACTTCCATCATCGGTGTTTTGATGGGGATCAGCTATTTATTGTGATTTTTAGACAGCCTACAATGTCCTTCTACAAATTGCCTTAGTGGTTAACCAAAGAAATTGACAGAGTTAGAAAAAATTTCTTATGGTCAGGAAAGGCTGACACAAATTCTATCAAATTCTTAGTAAATTGGAGTAAAGTTTGTCTCAACAAATCAGAAGGGGGCTTGGGAGTGAAAGATATTTCAAGCTTTAACTCTTCACTTCTTACTAAATGGTTGTGGAAATGTTTGGACAGAAACTCGTTAGTTGGCTCTTTTCTAAGGGATCTTTATATTAAAAGAGGCTCATGTCTCCAACAAGCTCAATCTATTCAATCATGTTCTTATATTTTGGAAATCAATTCTCTCCTACAAGGATCCATTTTTCACAATATCTCATGGTTTGTGGATCCTGGTACTCATATCAGATTTTGGGCAGACAAATAGATTGGTTGCAATATATTATCCAGTCTATTTTCATCCTTATTTCAACTCTATTTTTCCTCAAATGTATCTGTTCAAAGCCAAGGCACCTTTCAGAGGATTATATGGCATTGGAGGCCTTAGGTAAGGAGATGTATATCTCTGGTATCTCAATCTACTAAGATAGAATGTAAAATCCGGTAAATTTGAATATTTTATGATAAATAATGATAAATATGTTATATAGTGAAAAATAACATATTTTGATGTTTGAGTATGATAAGAATTGATTTGAAATTAATTCAATGTATATTTGTAAAAATATGAGTGCAAATGCACAAAACATACACAAAGGCCAAAAGAGTGAAATCTGGGAATAGTGACTAGTTGTAAGTTTCTATATTTTACACATCTATGCAGTCAGAATCTGGAAAAGTGTATAAGACCAAAGTTGTAGGTCTCTTCAATATCTTTCCAAAAAATCTTAGATTACCTCATTCCGAAATCGGATGAGAAAGTTATAGCTTTTTACCAAACCCCAGTCTGAGCATGTAGGCATATAAAATTGCTTATAGGTCCCTTAGCACAGCTCGGCACAAACCGACGAACCAACGAGGTGACGAATCGCACGCAAGCAACGGAATAAATCCATTCGCGTTCAGAATCAAGCCAAGTGTTGAAGAGTCAACGAGTGATCCAACCAAAGACAAACTCGGACGAATCACGATCGAATCAAGATCAGTTTCGGACTCGAACTCAGTAGCAGATTTACTGCCAAATCAGAAGCGGATTTACTGCCAAATTAGATCAACCAAATCAGAATCTAAGTCAACCGAATCACGGACAGAACCGAGAAATGGATACAGCGCAAAACGACGGAAAACAGCAAACCCAGAGGGGCTCGGCCAAAACCGAGCCGCCTCAAGGTGGCTCGGCCAAAGCCGAGCCACCCTGAGGTGGCTCGGTGGCCGAGCCACCTTGAGGTGGCCGGCTGCACTGTGCCCAAGGCACAGTGAGGGTAGCCTATAAATAGGCCCCCTTTTGTTCATTTTCAAAGGTTGGACTTTTGAGAGCCGAAACTCTGCCGGATTGAAGATCGAGCTTAGAGTTTTGAAGACTTGAAGACTTGGACATCCAGATCTGATCCTCGGCGAGCATCCACGTCACAAAAGGCAGGAGTTCGAGAGGGGAAGAACAGATCTGAGATCTACACGAGATCACACTCCGGATCTAAGCTTGGTCTTAGATCTCGAGATCCGAGCGATTATTCCCTTGGTGGATTAATCCCTCCCGGCTATTATTCCCTTCGTGGAATAATACCCGTATAATCGTGTAGATCCGACCGGATCTAGATCGCGCGGTGGTCCACGGATTAACCCCGGCGCAGGCAAAGAACCCACCAAAGCGAGCGACCGCAAAACAGGAGCTCGTGATTCGTTCGATAAAAGAGGTTTTTTATTTCTTGTGTTTCTTTGATTTAGTTGTAACCGGATCTATAAAAGACCGGATCTTTTGTAACCCAAGATGACAATTATTTCAATGAAGAAGAAAACCATTTTCCCCGCGAACAATCTGGCGACCACAGTGGGAGCCAACGGTCTCGCTGCCGAGATCGTCACGTCGCAGCCGCGGATCTCAATCCCGGTCATGGAGGAGGTCGAGTATGAGTTCGACCAAGCCAAGTTCGAGGAGTACGTGTCCTCGTCCGGATCTACCTCCCCCCGCAAGTCCAAGAAGTTCTCCTCCAGGAGAAAAGTTCGTTGGTTCGAAGAAGCTCGGAAAGCCAACGCAGCTCTCACCCCAGCTGACGCCAAAGTCGCATTGGGTGAAGTTCTGCCGACCTCCAACCAGGTCAACCCAACTCCCGCCAACGCCTCCACTGTTGAAGGCGTTGTGACTCTCTCAAAGAGAGCCCGCCAGAGGCGTCGTCAACGCCTTGCGCAGCAACTCGCCAAGGCGATGGAGTCTATAGACGGATTCCGCTACAACACGGATCTGAAGAACAGAAGAGGCAAACAGCCTCAACCACCAATGAATGGCGACTCTTCCAAGCCGCCAAAGAAAGAATGGGTCCGCGTCAAACGAAACCGTTCGACGCT
>NC_033803.1:13364842-13391086 GCF_001876935.1 Asparagus officinalis | reverse complement strand
ACGTTGTCGTCTGATGACGATAACGTTATACCTGAGAAATCTTGCCGACACGCGATAGGTTACTTCGACCTTCAAACCGACGAGTTGTACTATCGTGATGGGAGCACGAGGAAAACCAGGAAGAGGAGTCCCCGAGGAACAAAAACTCAATTCCCCTGTTCCAAACTCATTCGGGCAGTATTGTCTGAATGCAGCTGCATCAAGGCGGTCCCCGAACGAGTTTCGGTTTTCGAAAGGCTCAGTACCGAAACGCCGAAGACAAGGCCTAGGCATTTCCAACGAAGAAGAACGGTGGTTGAAGAGAGAGAATTTCTGAGGGTCACCACTAACATGACCAGCAGAGGGACATCGGTGCGAGATAATCTTGAGTCAATTTGGAAAGCATCCCGGCCTAGAACCCGTCTACAGTCCAGAACCATCAAGCGGGCAACCTACGGTAGGGTTCGAACAAGGCTCCCCTCAGAAGATGAAGAATCTGATGCCGGCTCCGCGGTCGCATCAGATAATACAGTATCCAGCGAGGGACAGCCCCGCGAGGCATTTATGATAAGTGCGGAGCAAGTGGCCAAAATGCTTGAAGACGCCTTAGCTAAGCAGCAGGAAACCTTCAGGTTCGAAATGCAGATGGCCATGCAGAACATGAGAGAGATGCATGACCAACAGATCCAAACACTGACGAACCAGCAAGGCGAACCAAGTCGTCGTAACCAAGTTCATCGGGAAGCTGAGGATACAAATGAAGCTCATAATGCCAATAATCCTCCCGTCAACGCAGGGGGTGGTAACGAAAATGCTAGCAAAGACACAGGTGAAAGCCTGAAAATTAAAAACCTCGAGAGCAAAATCAATACGTTGATTTCCGCTCAAGAGACCAAAAAGACGGGCATTCCTTGTCCATACCCACGAGAGTGGGAATCAATCCCATATCCGGCGAAGTTCAATCTAATTAACTTCACACCGTTTAATGGGATGGGTTCCCCCACTCAACATTTGATTTATTTCAAATCGCACCTGGGAGTTATCTCCGACAATGAGCCTCTGATGGTGCGGTCATTCGTTGGCACTCTTCGCGGAGCCGCCTTCGATTGGTATCGCCGCCTCAAGCCAGGAAGCATAAACAGCTGGGACGACATGGAGACTATAGAACCCGTCTGCAGTCCGGAACCATAGAGCGAGCAACTTATGGTAGGATTCGGACAAGACGCCCTTCAGAAGATGAAGAATCTGATGCCGGCTCCGCGGTGGCATCAGATAATACAGTATCCAGCGAGGGACAACCCCGCGAGGCCCTGATGATAAGTGCGGAGCAGATGGCCAAGATGCTTGAAGACGCTTTGGCTAAGCAGAAAGAAAGTTTCAAATTTGAGATGGAGATGGCCATGCAGCAGATGAGAGAAATGCATGACCAACAGATCCAAGCATTGGCGAACCAACAAGGCGAGCAGAATCATCGTAACCCGATTAATGTGGAAGATGAGGATACAAATGCTCGTAACACCAATGATCCTCCCGTCAACGCAGGGGGTGGTAATGAGAATGCTGGCGAAGAAACCGGCGAAAACCTGAAGATCAAGAACCTCGAGAGCAAAATCAACACACTAATTTCCGCTCAAGAGACGAAGAAAACAGGCATTCCTTGCCCATACCCAAGAGAATGGGAATCGATCCCATATCCGGCGAAGTTTAATCTAATTAACTTCACGCCGTTTAATGGGATGGGTTCACCTACCCAGCATTTGATTTACTTCAAATCGCATTTGGGGGTGATCTCTGGTAATGAGCCTCTGATGGTGCGGTCATTCGTCGGCACTCTTCGCGGAGCCGCCTTCGATTGGTATCGCCGCCTCAAGCCAGGCAGCGTAAACAGCTGGGATGACATGGAGACCAAGTTCCTGGCCAACTTCTTCGACGACGACACCGAGATATCTATCGGATCGTTGCTCGATGAGAAGCAGAAGGACGGAGAGTTAGTCGATACCTTCGTCAAAAGATTCCGGAACAAGGCGATGAATTGCCGGGACCCGATCACCGAGGAATTCATCCTCCAGACCTGCCACAACAACCTCGCGTTGGACGTGCTAGAAGCAATGGGGACAGCACCATCCAATACATGGAAGGACTTGAAAGTCCGGGGAGAGCAAGCTGAGCGATTCCTCAAGAGGAAGAAGGCGGAAAGAGGCCAACCGGCGACAAGTGCTCCAAAGCAAAACTTCGTCCCACGGGGGAAAGGTAAGGCACAAGCTAATGCAGTTGATGCTAATCAAACCTTTCAATTGCAACCACAGCAACAGCAGCCACAGCAACAAGCACCCCAACAATCTCGAGGACAATGGCAACAACGGCCTCAGAAGCAGAAATCTGCGGAGCCGAGGTTTCCTAAAGTGTACTCCTTCAAGGATGATGAAGTTCCCGGCATCTTCAAATACCTGTTGGAGAACAACAAGATCCAGTTGCCGGCGATCGTGGATCAAGAAGGGGCCAGCAAAGTGACGGATCCAAAGTACTGCGCGTACCACAGAGCGGTCCACCACCCTACGAGATCATGCTACCACCTCAAGGACAAGATCCAGGCGTTAATCGACGTAGGAGTCATAACCCCGAAACCAGCCAAGAATGTGGGGGCCAACGCAGTGTCAATCAGTTTTGGGTCGGTGCCTACAACTTGGTTCGAGCCAAAACGCGTCACCAAAGTCGGGATGAAGACGGTGAATGACGATCCGCACGGACAGCGCCAAAAGGGACTTGTGCCGCACACAACCCCAAATGGCGAAATCCTTTGGGTTCATCCAGATCTGATTGGAGATGAACAATGGGCCGGTTCGTCATCCGGGAGGAAGTCTAAAGGAAAAGGGAAGTCTTGTTATGGAGTCTCTGCTATCCCAGGGGAAGATGACGAAAGAATCTCCACTTTCCTGCTCTCTGAAGAAGAACAAGAAGCTTTTGCGACACGGAGCGGAAATGAATACCACTACAATTATCCGCCACCTAGTGAGCAGGGGGTGAACAAGCGGGGACCAGCCAAAACTCTCACGGAGATGGGAGTGATTGCAAGTCCCACACCGGGTAAAGAAGCTCTACGACAACCGGTGAATAAACCAAAAGAGAAGAATCCCCAAGAGGTACAGAATCCGAAGCAGTCTCGTTTCAGTCGTCCAATTGGAAGAGACAAACCGGAAAGCTCGAAGACTCCGCATAGCTTCGACATTATGGCGCAATTAGCCAACATTCCTGCACGGATAACGCTGTATGAGTTGCTGCGATTATCCAAAGAAACCAGGGAGGCCCTACAAGAAGCTTTGGCCAATGCAGAGGTATTTCTGACTCAAGTCAAGCCGGTGCCTGAACAGCCAGAACCGCTGAGTCAACAGTGCAACATAGCGACTAAGAACCTTCCCTGCATTACTTTCACCAAAGAAGATATGCAGACGAAGAATTCGAACCACGATCGGCCGTTATATTTCGTCGGATACATTGGCTCCAGCCAAGTCAACCGAATCCAAGTGGATCCGGGTTCTGCTGTGAGTATTATGCCGCTTCGATTGATGCACAGGCACTGTTATTTATGGATTCAACACAAGTGGGTCAAGACCCTTGGGTAAGATCCGAGTAAAGTGTCAAATGGGGGATTTGAAGACAGAAGTCACGTGCTATGTGATTGATGCCGAGACTTCGTACAACTTACTATTGGGTCGACCTTGGATCCATAGTAATGTTATAATTCCCTCTACTCTCCATCAGTGTTTGAAGTATGTCGACACTGACAATGAGGTTAGGACGGTGGTCGCGGATAAGCAACCATTCAAAGGGTATGAGAATTATTTCACCGATTCTCTCCTTTATGGTAACGAATCCGATACTGAACCATCGGCCCAGGGCACAGACAGCGGAGAAGAAGCTGATTCTGAAGCCGGATTCGATTACAATGGCGGTTTTGTTTTAAATGACATTGTACCCTTTGTAATCAATCTTGACGATGAACAATCGTCAGATGCAGATTGTAACTGGCAACTTGCCGATATTGCAATAAAAGATGATTTAGAGTACTCCTTGTCTCTTGATGATGTGATAAAAGAGCTGTATGATAATCCTGAGTTGTATATGCCGATCCGATCGTCCTATGTAACAAAGGAACGCCTCCAACATTCTTTCGGAACAACCATGATCATCCCGAACAAGATAGGAGGTGCAAAAGAAGTAATTTATGGTAAAGGAAAAAGCTCTCTGTTACCAGATCATTTCCTAAGTGAAGATGAAGATGATGACAAACCTGATCGGCATTTATCTAAGTATAGTCCGGAAGCGCGCAAGCTCATGGAAAAGCAGGGATACGATTTCACACTTGGAGAAGGTCTATACTTCGATCGAGGTCCTCGCATTCCAGCCAAAGCAGCATATGTACCAAAAGGGAGGCCCGACGATTATTATAAATACGGGAGAGGCTTAGGTTATGTTTCCTCGTCTGAGGATGAATGTGGTTGGCAAATTATCGATCAAATTGCTAACAAAGCCAAGAAGGGATACTCTCCCGATGCTTCAGAGTGGGACTCCGATACAAGTCTGGGAGAAGTTTTCAAAGCCCTAATGGCAAATATGGCTACAGCTGATCCATCCACCATGGAAGACGACGATCAAATGCCAACATGGGAAGACCCGTGGGTTCACCATCTGAATATGCAGTATGGCGATAGGTTCGAGCAAAGAGAACCACCCACTGAAGATAAAATAGTCCAGATTAACATGGGTGATGAGGCCAACCCAAAGCCTATATTCATCAGCGACAGTCTTCCCCCAGATGAGAAGGAGGAATTGATTGCTCTCATCAGGGAATATATCGACGTCTTCGCATGGAATTATGAAGACATGCCAGGGCTCGACCGACCTGAATACGGCATGTCCAAAAGACGATTTCCCTCTCCCAATCACGGATGTTATTATTGACAATACATGCGGATTTGAGAGAATGTCTTTTATGGATGGTTTCTCAGGATATAACCAAATCAAGATGCACCCAGATGACGAGAAGCATATAGCGTTCAGAACGCCCCTTGGTGTATTCTGTTACACGGTGATGCCTTTCGGTCTAAAGAATGCAGGCACCACATACCAGCGAGCAATGACTAAGATTTTCCAAGAACATCTCAGGAAGACAGTCGAATGCTACGTTGATGATTTGGTTGTGAAAAGCCGCAACAAAGAAGATCACATCAAGGACTTGAAGACGATGTTCGATCTCATGAGGAGCTATCAATTGAAGATGAACCCCACTAAATCATTCCTTGGAATGTCCAGCGGAAAATTTCTTGGGTTCGTCGTCACCACTAAGGGTATACATATCGATCCTGATAAAGTGAAGGCGATACATGAACAACCTCCTAGAAATCTAAGAGAGCTCAGAGGATTGCAAGGGCGGGCGGCTAGCTTACATCCGGCGGTTCATCTCAAACCTTTCTGGGAAGTGCCAACCATTTTCTAAGCTAAACAAGAAAGGGGTGTCATTCATTTGGGACGATGCCTGCCAAAAAGCATTCGAAGATATCAAAACGTATCTGACGAATCCTCCTGTTCTCGTTGCACCGAAGTCGGGTAAACCGTTCTTGATTTACATCAAGGCGATGAACCACTCGATAAGTGCTTTACTAGCACAAGACGACGATAACGGTCACGAACAGGCAGTTTATTACCTGAGTCGGACATTAATAGGCGCCGAGTCTCGATATCCTATGATTGAGAGAGAATGCCTCGCATTGGTATTCGTGATGCAAAAGATGCGGCATTACTTGGTTGGACAGACGATTTACGTCATTTCCAATGTTAACCCAGTACGGGTGTTTATGCCGCAACCGGCCTCTATGAATTGGCGGTTAGCGAAGTGGGCTCTTCTCTTGTCCCAATATGATTTGCACTTTAAACAGCAGAAGTCGATCAAAGGACAAGCGATTTGTGATCTTCTGGCGGCAAACCCGACCGCAGATACGGCAGAAGTATATGATGATTTACCGGATGAAACCCACGAGGTTAATACTACGTCGCACCAACAAGTATGGCAGTTATATTTCGATGGTGTTTCAAGGTCAGTTAATAGGGTGATAACCCCGGGAGGTTCTACAGTTTCCTCCGGGGTTGGAGTTGTCCTAATCTCCCCGGGGAAGCATGTGATGCCTCGAGCTTATTCGTTGACTAGTCCGTGCTCCAATAACGTAGCCGAATACAACGCGCTTCTCATTGGGCTCAGTTTCGCTAAGGAGCTGGGGGTCGAATATCTCGAAGCCTTTGGGGATTCTCAACTGATAGTCAACCAAGTCCGTGGAGAGTATGAAGTCAGGAACCAAGACCTGATCCCGTACCACCAGGAGGCCATCAAAATGGCAGAATCTTTTGAAGAATTCTTTATTGAATACATCCCTCGTCTCCAGAACGCTTATGCAGACGCACTGGCGGCACTAGCAGTATCACTGGCACAGCCTCCCGAGGCTGAGCTGTTAGTCACAGTAAGGACGCATCAGCTCTGCATACCCATATACGATATGGATATTGAAGAGGAAGACGATGGAAACATAAACGCCAAAGAGGTGAATTCAACTCAAATTGGGTCTGAGTCCCGAGATTGGCGTTTTCCCATCATTGACTATGTCCAATATGGTATTTTGCCAGAGGATGTAAAAGGAAGAGAATCAATCCGCCGAAGAGCGCCAAGATTCTTCTATAATGCCGAAACCCATACGTTATACCGTAAAGGGTACGATGGTTTATTACTCCGATACCTTTCGAACAAAGAAGCAGAAGAAGTTCTTAAGGAAGCACACGAAGGAGAATATGGTGCACATCAGTCTGGTCCCAAACTATATGATCGCATCAGGAGAATGGGATATTTCTGGCCAACGATGGTTCGAGATGCAATCGAACACGCACGAGAATGCCACGCTTATCAGATACATGCGAATTATATGCATCAACCGCCAGAGCAGTTGCACACATCAACCACGTCATGGCTGTTCGAGACATGGGGTATGGACATTGTCGGTCCTATTTTCCCCCCTTCAGTCAAAGGTGATCGATTCATCCTCGCAATCACAGATTACTTTTCGAAGTGGGCTGAAGCAATTCCGCTTAAAGAAGTGAAGACGAATAATGTCATCAATTTCATCAAGCATCATGTCATATACCAACACGGCGTGCCAAGATGGATTATTCATGGCAACGGTCCACAGTTCATAAGCAACGCCTTCGTCAGGTTTTGTGACAAATTCAAGATCGAAGATGTCTCGTCGACAGCTTATTATCCCGCCGCAAACGGACTAGCTGAGGCTTTTAACAAGACGATCATTAAGATCCTGTCAAAGCTCGTGAAGACCAATAAACGAGACTGGGACGATAAACTCGGTGAAGCACTCTGGGCTTATCGCACCACCATACGCACGCCTACAGGCGCCACCCCGTATTCGCTGGTATACGGATGTGAAGCTGTGCTACCGCTGGAAATTCAGATTCCATCCCTTCGGATCGCCTTCCCAACGGAGATGACGACAGAAGAACAGCATCAAAAACGTCTCGAAGAACTCGAGAAGTTGGATGAAAAGCGCTTGGAGGCTCAACAACAAATTGAGTTATATCAAGCCAGAATATCTAGGGCTTTTAACAAAAGAGTCCGACAGAGAAGCTTCAAGGAAGGAGATCTGGTCCTCGCTGCTCGCCGACCGATAATCCTCAATTCCAAGAAGAAAGGTAAATTCGAACCCAAATGGGAAGGACCGTTTGTGATAGACACAGTCTACTCAAACGGTGCATATCGCCTGATTACTCAAGAAGGCACCAGGCAATTAATGCCAATAAATGGGAAGTTCCTGAAAAAGTACTATCCCTAGTACATTCAGGATAACTCATTTACCGGGAAGTTCCTCGAAGAATATTACACTTAATATTCTAGAGGATAACCCAAAATCATTGTCACCACCAAAATCCCTCACTGATCAATTTCAATTGACAGTGGGTCCACTAAAAATGTCTTTCTGGCCCTCTTGACTCTTTCCATGAACAAGAGGTCCACTTTCAGTTCAGAGTCTAGAATATAAAATTCTTCCTTCCTTGTTTTCGGGTTCGCCTTCACCCTAAAAGAAGACCGGGAAATAGAATATAAAATTCTTCCTTTCCCGCACCAACCTTTTCTAAGAATCTATCAATCTAGGATTCATCCTAGGAAGTTTATCCCGAATCCTAAGCAGGGATAAGTCTGCGCCTAACACGCGCTGCCGGTTTAGTCTTTTTCCGCACAAAAAGACACCAGAGTCTGATTCTGGGGTATTTTATCCTGAAACCTAAGCAAGGATAAGTCTGCGCTTAACCTGCGCTGCCGGTTAGTTCTTAACCGTTAAAAAGAACACTCGTCCGCATATTCAACATTGCGGCAGGTTGTTATTAATAGCACCAAAATCCATGCCTTACACGCATGGGGAATGTCATCCTGAATCCTAAGAAGGGATATGCCGACGCCTAACACGCGTCGCCGGTTTAGTCTTTTTCCGAACAAAAAGACACCAGAGTCCGATTCTGGGGTATTTTATCCCGAAGCCTAAGTAGGGATAAAGTCAACACCTAACACGTGTTGCCGGGTAGCCTATTCCCGTAACAATGGCGAAGTCTATGTATTCGACATCATAGCACGAAGTCTAAGGGAGTTCATTCCCTTAGCACAACGTTACATGCGGAACGGATTCCGACAATCCGCATGCTAGCCCGACTCAAACGGTAGTCGGTAAAGGCTAATCAAATCCGTTGAAGGCTGGGGGTTAGCCAAAAATCCTAAAGTCAACACCTAACACGTGTCGCCGGGTAGCCTATTCCCATAACAAGGGCAAAGTCTATGTATTCGACATCATAGCACGAAGTCTAAGTGAGTTTATTCCCTTAGCACAACGTTACATGCGGGACGGATTTAGACAATCCGCATGCTAGCCCGACTCAAACGGTAATCGGTAAAGGCTAATCAAATCCGTTGAAGGCTGGGGGTTAGCCAAAAATCCTAAAGTCAACACCTAACACGTGTCGCCGGGTGGCCTATTCCCGTAACAATGCTTAGCACAACGGTACATGCGGAACGGATTTAAACAATCCGCATGCTAGCCCGACTCAAACGGTAGTCGGTAAAGGCTTATCAAACCCGTTGAAGGCTGAGGGTTTGCCAAAAATCCTATGAGTATTATGGTCAATCATTTCAAACGGAATGAGGAATCATAATAAAGATAAAGATAAAAACAGTTTCACTAAGAAAATCAAATGTCAGAGTTTTTCAACAAATAAAATTACACATCAAGCCCATGGCTAAAGATCTGCTGACTAAACTTAGACAGCTTCTCATCATAAGTTTGCCTGAGCTCATCCTGCAACTCGGCTCTGATAGACTCTTCATTTGCGGCCAAAGTCTTCACAGCAACCTCTTCTGTCTCGACCAGCTGCTGCTTCAAGAATTTTAGCTCATCTGATAAAGCGATGTGAGCCTGCTGATCCTGTGTCTTCGTCATCTGAAGAATAATCAAAGTCTCCTTTTTCTCATTGAGCTCTCTTTGGAGCTGGTCTATCTGGGTCTCACAAGAGGTAATAGAGGAGTCAAGCTCGGTGAGTGAGGATGATTTAGTAGCAAGGTTAGCCTCAACTCGATCTATTCGGCCCCGCTGCACCTGAATCTCGAGCTCAAAAACCATCCGAGTACTGCGCCACGACTGTAAGCGAGTATCCAACTCAGCAGCAATGAATGATCGTGGAAGAGTTTGCCAAGCATAGCATTCATAAAGGAGAAGAAAGAGCGGACTTCTATGCAGATGACGATCTTCTCAGGGTCATTGTCCGATAACAACTCCTTCATGAGGACATGAAGCCGAGAGGAAGGCCCTACACAAGAAGGAGAAATCTGTCAAGAAGTTTTAATAAAGAAATAAAGGATATTCGTAAATTGCTTAATTCATACCTCCTTCTCCTTGAGTCACTGGGGGTAGTGGAGGTGTGACGACTGTAGGTGTATCAACTGGTGGAGTTGGTCTCACAGCTGGCTCAACAGGGTCAGTATCAACAAAAGCTCCTGTTAAGCACAAAACAGAATGATCAGATACATCACATTATAGCTGCATTAGCCAAAAAATTGGCTAGTCCTATAATTAACTTGAGAAGAGGCACGTACCTTCAGAAGAACCGTTCTCGGGATCCTAAGGGAGTGAAGACTCAGGAAACATATCCTCGGGCAGCTAGCCATCAATCTGAGGAGAGTCATACATGAAGTGGAACATAGGAGTGTCCATAGGCAAACCCTCCTCGTCGAAATCGTCAACTGAAAAATTAGACACAAGAGGGTATAAGTGCGAAAGAATAATAAAGAGACTATGACCAATGGAAATGAGTTACCTCTCGTAGATATATCTGGATTCACTGAATCAGGTCCTACACTGGTAGCCTCTCTAAAGTCGGCAGCTTCTGCAGGCTTTTCTACCTGGTACGGTGAGTCAGGCTCACCAGAAGATACAAACTCAGGAGGAGCAGGATCGAGACTCATCTCGCCTTCTTCGCGCTCTCCTGCATAGAATGGGAAAGCATGAGCCTGAAATTCTAAACGATCAAGAGAACGATCTATAGAGTAGATGTTACCTCTGTCTCTAGCAGGATCATCACCAGCCAAATCCATCCCAGACGCTCGCGAATCTGCAGGCGGCTTATGGGCTAGTCTCTTCCGCCTATCAGCACGGATAGCAGTCGAAGATCTTGCCCGGGCAAAAGGACGGAATTCCTCTTCACTATTGGTCGCTGTCCCTGAAATATCGGATAGTGGTCAGGACTAACAATTCAGAAATACAGAGGGAAAAGATGGGTGACTAACCTCGCTCGAAATCTGCCTCGTAGTCTTCAGGATCTCTGCCTGAAGCCTCTCCAGCAGAACTCAAGGCCCTATGACCTTCTGCATCAAGTCGGCGAGTCTTGCTCCGCGCCCTCTGTGACCGAGCACCGTCCCGGATCACATGAGAATCAATCTGAGAAGCTTCTTCGGCCACCAACTCTTCAATAGGCTTCACAGGGACAGTCTTATTAGCTGCTAACAACCACCTGCAGCTCAAGAAAGTGAGGTTCAACTGTCGCTCAGCACCCGGGAGACTGAACCTAGCACCTGTGCAGCCTGTCACGGTCCATAACCATGCACGAAGACCGTCCACCAAACCTTCATGAGCCCGAAGCTGCTGGCGCGGATTCCCGATATAAAGCTGATCATAACCGAACTGGCGATCGAATCGGCAGGGTAGATATGGCTCTATAAAACACTGATTCCCCACTCGGAAAGTCAGGTAGCCCGGCCTGATGTTCACTAGCCAATTAAAGCAGCCGATATCTAAATAAGTGCAATACTCCCTCGGTTTCTCCTCATCAATCAAACACTCGCCATACCGGCTGGGGAACCGCGGAAAGCAAGTGAGAACGCCCAGCACTTGTGGACCTGTAGCTGCCTCCTGATATCAGAGAATCCTCGGCCTTCCCACTCGCCATTCTCAAGCAGCTGTAGTAAGGGAACAGAGTGGTCCATGGCATGCGGTACCGACATCATGTCAGAACGATGAAGGACGAACCAAGCCATCAAATAAATATACGGAAGCTCCACCTTAGTGGTAGGAATCTGAGTCGGCGATTCACTCTCCTCCCGTGTAAAAGCACCGGAAATCTGTCGAAGCCCTTGATGAATGTTAGCCACCATCACCGGAAGAAGGGAAAGTTCCTTTCTGTAGGCAAGTTGAACCGTAGGGTAGAGCACTTCCAGTGGTAGAGCGTCACCAGACTAATACGGGACCACACATTTCTTTAACCAGATGGCGAGGTAACCGGCAAGAAGGGTCATTGGACGAATCGACACAGTCGCATGCAATAAAAATGATCTGAACTTGGTCCCTGCAGGAAAGCCGCTCTCAGGACTACTATTGGTATAGGAGCGAGCGTCAACCTTCTTCAGCAGATCATTGACCTCTGAAGGAGTAAGCGGTGCCAGTTCACAAATAGTTTTGCCAGAATGGCTCTCCAGATTCTTGAACAAATATGATGCGAACTGCTTCAGGCTCACATTCGATTTGGTCCTCTTCGCTAAAGGCTTAGACTGCGCCAAAGCAATATGATAGTGACAAGTGAGGTCCCATAAAGTCTCGTAGCGGTCGGGCATGCGATCCTTCAGCTGACTCAATTCATGGTTGGAAGGAAAATACTCCTGGTATAACATCTAACCCATGGGCAAACCAGAAATCTTATGCATCTCATGAAGAGCCAAGCCCAACTCTCCGTGTCTGGTCAGAAAAGTGTTGGAATCTGGGTTATAGAGCTCGCACAAAGCGAAGAAATGCTTCGCACTAACAGGTAGACCATGCATGGTGGCACGAATGGCTGCATAAAGACCGCAAGCGTGCAACTCCTCGCTCCATCGGCTCAAGACGTACTTCGTCATACGAGCCCACCAAAACCTGTCCAAAGAATGGACCCAACCATAGAATCTGTGGCGCGGTGCAGGCATCTCCCGTCCTAAGTTAGTGAGGCGATTCCTCAAAGTAGAAGCAGAGGCGAGGAACTCGTTACGGGGCGGTGCATCTAGTCCCAGTACTCCAGGACGCAGTCCAACAATGTGATCCCTGCTCGAACCAGGAACTGCCTGATGAGTAATATAGCCGCAGTGAACGCTCTCATGCTCCTCCGTCAAACACCACGACATCTCTCGTTTCACAGCCTGACGCCTGAGCTCAGTCAAAGAACGATGCCGAGGAATCTTCGGCAAATATAAGAAGCCACTGCCAGTCTTATGGAGCCACTGCTCGGCGTTAATAAATGCTGCATCGGGATCTCTGACAGAGTCGCCAAACAAAAAGTCAGTCTTCCTGAGAGATTGAACGGAACTAGCATCCTTCACAAGAGGCGCATCTGTAATCAGCTGGCGAAGGGCTCGATGTCCACCTTCCTTCACCACCTGGGCAACCTCTGTCGACGTGCCCGGACAAAACTAAAAAGTAAGCGGAATGGGCGAAAAATCATCAGACGTCGAATAATACTCGTCACGACGTCCGTTCACCGCATGAGACGAAAAGGCTCCGGAGGGATACTCCACTGAAAACAAGCAATTAAGTGTTTGTTAATTTCAGATATTAAAGGAAATTGAACTCATCTTACAAATCGGTAAGATAGAGTCATTACCTTATAAAGGGTGAGACGATTTGGCCACATTGTGCATTTATAAGATAGGGTATATCGACAATATATCCCTGCCTTATAAAGCATAATGCAGCGTCAAAACGCCCCCTTTATTATGAGATGTGGCTTTGACCAAGCAAAACCCATCTTTAAAGCGTCGATCCTCACCAAGGAGAATCAAGACTCTTCCCGATTGCCTCACCAATGAGAACAACGTGGGGTAAAAGGACCAATTTACAAATTTCCAGAAAAAAGAGGACTAATTTGTAAATTTTCGAATATGCCAAAAATAGCTCACCAGCATAGGAGGGAAGCGCGCCATCAGCCGATGCAGCAGGGGAGCGACCTCTCGAGACACGCGACATAATGATCTGCAAAATAAATCAAGAGGTCAGATCTAGAAAAAAATCCTCTTTTTATTGCAATTCTACCCCCTGAAAGATAAGCTCGAGGCGCCAAATCATAATCCTAACCCTCGCATGCAATCCCACAAGTTCATAAATTAAATTAAGCATAAAAAATGCTAAAATTATGGAAGATATACCTGAGGGAAAGCTCGAAGATCCAATAAAAATTAGATCTTGAAAAGTGCTCGAACCACGCGCTCGAGGGGCCTGAGAGAAATTCTAAAAATGGAAGTTTCGAGGGATTTCTCAGTCAAAGATCAAAAGGAAGACTAGATCTAAGATGAATATCAGGTTTTGAGGGAGAACGGATGCTCGAGGGAAGAGAAATTCAAAAAAGAGGAGAGAGAGGTGGCCGGCCCTAGGTGAGGGAAAAGAAAAGAAAAAAGACCCCTTTTATAGGGTGAACCGGCCTTGAACCAGACCGAACCGAACCGGACCGGACCGGTTTTGAACCGGAATCTAAATTGAAGCTGAACCGAGTGTCGAAACGACTTCAAATCGACCGACGATTAAGCCCATCATTTATTCACTCCTCTCCCATATGATCGCAAGAGTCGGAGGATTTTTTTAGCCTAATTACTGTCTTTTTTGGGTCATTGTCAGACCGGTTCAGTTCATTTGGGCACAGAAAATACTCCAATAAGGTATATGAGTATAAACTGTTCCTTAATGTTGGTTGAGAAGTTTTTGGAGAGTATTTTTCTAAAAATATTCTTAAGGATAACTCAACAACATTACGCCGACTGAAGGTTGGGACAATCATATCCAAAGTATTCCAGACTCTTCTATAAAAGAACGAGACTGAAATACTTTGGAGGGGGTATCTGTAGGCATATAAAATTGCTTATAGGTCCCTTAGCACAGCTCGGCACAAACCGACGAACCAACGAGGTGACGAATCGCACGCAAGCAACGGAATAAATCCATTCGCGTTCGGAATCAAGCTAAGTGTTGAAGAGTCAACGAGTGATCCAACCAAAGACAAACTCGGACGAATCACGATCGAATCAAGATCAGTTTCGGACTCGAACTCAGAAGTGGATTTACTGCCAAATCAGGAATCCGACTTACTGCCAACTCAGATCAACGAATCAGAGTCTGGATCAACCGAATCACGGACAGAACCCAAAGGCGGAAAACAGCAGAAACCCAAACCCAGATGGGCTCGGCCAAAACCGAGCCGCCTCAAGGTGGCTCGGCCAAAGCCGAGCCACCCTGAGGTGGCTCGGTGGCCGAGCCACCTTGAGGTGGCCGGCCTAGAGCCGAGCCACCTCAAGGGGGCCGACTGCACTGTGCCCAAGGCACAGTGAGGGTAGCCTATAAATAGGCCCCCTTTTGTTCATTTTCAAAGGTTGGACTTTTGAGAGCCGAAACTCTGCCGGATTGAAGATCGAGCTTAGAGTTTTGAAGACTTGAAGACTTGGACATCCAGATCTGATCCTCGGCGAGCATCCACGTCACAAAAGGCAGGAGTTCGAGAGAGGGGAAGAACAGATCTGAGATCTACACGAGATCACACTCCGGATCTAAGCTTGGTCTTAGATCCCGAGATCCGAGCGATTATTTCCTTAGTGAACTAATCCCTCCCGGCTATTATTCCCTTCGTGGAATAATACCCGTCAAATCGTGTAGATCCGACCGGATCTAGATCGCGCGGTGGTCCACGGATTAACCCCGGCGTTGGCAAAGAACCCACAAAAGCGAGCGACCGCAAAACAGGAGCTCGCGATTTGTTCACAAGGAGAAAGTTGTAATTTTTTTTATTTTCTTTGATTTTGTTGTAACCGGATCTAAAAAAGACCGGATCTTTTGTAACCACAAAAAGTTGTTATTTTGAGATCACAATGAATTCAATGAAGAAAACGATTTTCCCCGCGAACAGAGCACGGCCCAAAAACCTGCGTAGTCGACCGTGGCGGTCGACCACTGGGCGAATATGTTTCTGCCAGGTTTGTTTCGGGTTGAGTTTTATTTCTACTAAACCCAGTTGTTACCCTATATATATACTCATTTTAAAGCTCTTTTAACCCTCTTTCACGTGAGATTAACACCAGCAACCTTCCTCCTCAAACCCTAACCCTAATTGTGAGTTTTGAGAGAGATCTCGGGGTGTTTGTCGAAGGAAAGGCGGAGAATTGTGATGTTTGGCATCGAGAGATCATTTGCTGTTCATTTCAAAGGCTTGTTCACGTGCAAAGGCAAGATCACTTACATCCAAACCCATCCTCATAGTTAAATAACTAGCTTAGAAGTTTAATTTGTGTTTACATGCTTAGATCTTAATCTAATGTGAAAAAAAATTAGATTTTTATTGTTAGATCTGAAACAAATATTAGATCTATATATTTTTCTTGCTGTTTATAATAGAAACATAATCATGATCATTAGGGTTCTTTAAAATTTCTTTTTAACTTAATAATCATGTTCTAATCATGTTTAAACCCTAATTTGACATTTAATTGAGTTTGCATGTTGATTAAAGATGAGAAAACCCTAGGTTTGTGATACATGAGTGTTAAAAATATGTTTTAATGAATGTATATCTTTTTCTAAGATGTTTGACAATCATGCTTATGTTTAATATGTTAAAAATATGTTTTAATGAATGTATATCTTTTTCTAAGATGTTTGACAATCATGCTTATGTTTAATATGTTAAAAGTGCATGCTTTAAATTGAAGAATTTGGTTAATTAGGTTAAAAAACCCTAATTAGATTAATACAAGAGTTTGATTTATGTTCGAGAAAATTTTAGTAAGTGATTATCAAAGTTTAAGTATTGTTGAATGTTTTATATATGTTTTAGTATGTTTTAAACATGTTTGAATCACAAAGTCGACATGAACACAACACTATGTATAAACCTACATGTTTATGGAATTTCTATGTTCGGTTGACCACGTCTTAGCGGCAGTTGACCACGTGCCTGGAAGAAGCATGGGCAACCCTGAAAACCTATCGCGGTCGACCGCTGCATAATTGCGGTCGACCGCCAACTTCTTTTATGTCCTTTACATGTTTGTTTGGCTTTGTTTGGTTTTCGAGAGATTTTCTCGATCTTGTACTGATATATTATGACGCTTAAGAGTTGTTTAACACCTAAGATGAAGGTGAACACTAGTTATGGACACGCACACCGAGATATATGCGCGTACACTTAGATTATGTTGTGTTAATATATTTTTGTCTCATGTTGAGCTGAAGAATACATATGGGAGAGTATAGTTATTTTTCATGTATCCGAAAATAAGGAGATAAAACCTATTTCTGCAGGACGATTGAGTAAGAGTATTACAAAAGTATCATTATTTCATGTATCCAGAATAGGAAGATAAAAACCTATTTTTGTAGGACGATTGAGTAATAATATTATAATAGTATCATTATTCATGCATCCGGAATAGGGACATAAAACCTATTTCCGCGGGATGATTGAGTAAGAGTATTATAAAAATATCGTTATTTTATGTATCTGGAATGGGGAGACAAAACCTATTACCGCAGAGCCATTGAGTAAGAATATTACAAGAGTATTGCTATTACACAAGGAGATGTACATATATATGTATTATCAGTTATAGTTATTCCCATGTTAGATTACCCATGGGTAGGGTACTGTTCGCAGGGAAAATCGTTTTCATTGAAGTCATTGTTTTCTTGTACAACAGTTTATCGGTTACAAAAGATTCGGTCTTTTTATAAGATCCGGTTACAACAAAATCAAAGAAAAAAAATTTACAACTTTCCTTTTCTCAAACAAATCGCAAGATCCTGTTTTGCGGTCTCTTGCTTGTGTGGGTTCTTCGCCTGCGACGGGGTTAACCGTGGACCACCGCGTGATCTTAATCCGGTCGGATCTACACGGTATGACGGGTGTTATTTCACGAAGGAAATAACAGCCGAGGGGATTATTTCACCAAGGAAACAATAGCCCTAAGTAATCGAAATCGACCAAGCGAAATCAATACTCTTCTCGGGATCAAAAACCAAGTTTTGATCCGGAGGATGACCGTGTAGATCTCAGATCTGATCTCTCTCGAACTCCTGCCTTATTTGGCGTGAATGATTGCCAAGAACCAGATCTAAAAAGTCCGAGTCCTCAAAGCTCCAAAGCTCCAATCTTTTTTAGTCTTGAGTCTTTAATCCAGCAGAGTTTCCCCTCTCAAGTTCCACCAAAAGTCCAACCCCTCAAAAATAAGCCCTTCTTCTCTATTTATAGGCATCTCAATCTAGATCTGGGCTCAGATCTGGGCCCAGATCTGGGTGGCTCGGCCAGGTGGCTCGCAGCCATGCGAGCTAGTTCATACTACCTCGCATGTTTTGGCTCTAACTCTCTCGTCCGATCTCGAAATGAGGTGATTCAAGATGCGTTGGAAAGCTGACGAAAAGACCTACAACTTTTGTGTTTTGAGTTTCTTCAGAATCAAATCACAATATGGCCGAAATATCACTTTATGTTCGAGCCACCATTTGGTGACTCGCATGGGTGCGAGTCACCATTTGGTGGCTCGCAGCCAGGGGAGCCAGTTCGTACTATCTTGGATGTTTTGGCTCTAACTCTCTCGTCCGATCTCGGAATGAGGTGATTCAAGATGATTTGGAAAGCTGACAAAAATACCTACAACTTTTGTGTTTTGAGTTTCTTCATAATCAAATCACAACATGGCCAAAATATTACTTTTTGTGCGAGCCATCATTTGGTGACTCGCATGGGTGCGAGTCACCATTTGGTGGCTCGCAGCCATGCGAGCCAGTTCGTACTACCTCGGGTGTTTTGGCTCTAACTCTCTCGTCCAATCTCGGAATGAGGTGATTCAAAATACGTTAGAAAGCTGACGAAATGACCTACAACTTTTGTGTTTTGAGTTTCTTCAGAACCAAATCACAACATGGCCAAAATATCACTTTTTATGCGAGCCACCATTTGGTGACTCGCATGGGTGCGAGTCACCATTTGGTGGCTTGCAGCCATGCGAGCCAATTCGTACTACCTCGGGTGTTTTGGCTCTAACTCTCTCGTCCGATCTCGGAATGAGGTGATTCAAGATGCGTTGGAAAGATGACGAAAAGACCTACAACTTCCAATAGCCGAACCACACATGATATGTGCGAGTCACACATGGTGTTTCGCCCCTTTTGGGTGAAACACAACTCCTAGCTGCGTTGTCTTTTGCCATTTCGTGTGTTACGTTGACTCGTACGCTTCACCGACTTGCATCATAAATTTTGTTAAGTTGGAGGTGAATGGTGAACGTGTTGGCCACTTGGTGGTGGTCGGTGAGCACGCGGGCCATCTAGCGTTGGCCGTTTTGTTTCATGCATTAGTCGGCGTCAGATAATTCGGATAACGACGTTCGTCATCTTCTCTCCGTCTCGAGCTGTGTGTAGATACCTATAGGCATTTTTCAACGCCTACAGATACCCCCTCCAAAGTATTTCAACTCATTCTTTTATAGAGGAGTCTGGAATGCTTTGGATGTGATAGTCCTAACCTTCAGTCGGTGTGAAAGGACCTGTAAACTGCTTCAATTCTTAACTTCTTCAGCCTTTAGTCTATTCGGTGTTTTGTCGAATAAATAAAGTTCTTCCGGTGCTACGTTTATCGTCTGACCGTTGTCAAAATCTTGGATTGAAGTTGATGTATAAGTTTCTGAATTTAGCTCTTATCGTTGAGTTGACTTTGAACTGATCATCTTCGTCGGGAATTCTGATTGTAATTGAACTCCTTGGAATCATCTTTTGCCTTATTTTGGCGAAATTGCTGATACGTTGACCGACATCGACCTTTACTGTAATGCATTGTCTGGCGTTGATTTTAGTTGTAACGAGTTGACCGGCGATTGACACAGTTTATACTCGTACGTTTGCTGGAGTCTCCACAGTTTAAGCTCTTAAGGCGTTGGAGCGTGGCGGTCCTAAATATTGGGCTGCAGGACCAACTATTAAAGCTGATTCATCTGCACGTGTGGATCTTATCCCGAATTTGTTGGATGTCTAAGTCACGAGACCAACTAATGGGGCTGGTGCGTCAGTGACTTTCGCATATATAGGATTTTTGGCAAACCCTCAGCCATCAACGGGTTTGATGCGCCTTTACCGACTACCGTTTGAGTCGGGCTAGCATGCAGATTGTTTAAGTCCGTTCCGCATGTGACGTTATGCTAAAAGAGTTAACCCTTTTAGTGCTACGATATTGAATACGTAGACTTCGTCTTTCTCACGGGAATAGACTACCCGGCGTCAGACGTTGACTTAGGATTTTTGGCAAATCCTCAGCCCTCAACGGATTTGACATGCTTTTATCGATTACCGTTTGAATCGGGCTTACATGCGGATTGTTTTAAGTCCGTTCCGCATGTAACGTTGTGCTAAAGGAATGAACTCCCTTAGACTTGATGCTATGACTTTGAATACGTAGACTTCGCCATTGTTACGGGAACAGGATACCCAACAACGCGTGTTAGGCGTTGACTTTAGGATTTTTGGCTAACCCCTAGCCTTCAACGAATTTGATTAGCCTTTACCGACTACCGTTTAAGTCGGGCTAGCATGCGGATTGTCTAAATCCGTTCCGCATGTGACGTTGTGCTAACGGAATGAATTTCCTTAGACTCGCTGCTACGACTTCGAATACGTAGACTTCGCCATTGTTACGGGAATAGGCTACCCAGCAACGTGTATTAGACGCTGACTTATCCTTACTTAGGTTTTAGAATAGAATACCCCAGAATCGAACTATGGTGTCTTCTTCCACGGAGAAAGACTAAACCGGCGACGCGTGTTAGGCGTCGGCATATCCTTTCTTAGGATTCAGGATGACATTCCCCATGCATGTAAGGCATGGATTTTGGTGTTATAATAACAACCTGCCACAATGTTGAATATGTGGGTGGGTATTCTTTTTAACGGTTAAGAACTAACCGGCAGCACGGGTTAGGCGCAGACTTATCCCTGTTTAGGTTTCAGGATAGGATACCCCAGGATCAAACTCTGGTGTATTTTTCTACGGAGAAAGACTAAACCTGTAGCACGTGTTAGGCACAGACTTATCCCTGCTTAGGATTCGGGATAAACTTCCTAGACTGGAATTCTGGTGTCTTCTTCAATCGGTGAAAGACTAAATCGGCAACGCGTGTTAGGCGTTGACTTATCCCTACTTAGGATTCGGGAAAAATTCTTCGTACCTGTGAGGCACAGATTTTAGGAGTTGAAAAAGGTGGTGTCTTCTCTTGGGGCAAAGACGAACCCGAAATGGGAGAGGAAGAATTTTATATTCTATCTCCCGACACTGAAGAAGAAGAATTTTATATTCTATCTTCAGCTGGAAAGGAGACACGAGGTGGGATCTCCACCCCCAGAATCCGGAAAGGTGAAACTAAGAGTGAGATCTCTACTCCGAGAATCAAAAAGATTCAGATAACCCTAACTGTCGGAAGGTTTGATTACCGAACTAAAGATGAATTTCTCGTTTATCGAGAATGAATTATGGTTTTGGCCCTAACTGTAGGAAGGTTTGACCAAGCGGAAGTTTGAGGTGATCCTAACTATGGGAAGGTTTGATCACTCGATTTGAAAGTGGACCTCTCGTTCATTGGAGGAATCGAGAGGGGATTTTGGTTTTGGTCCTAACTGTAGGAAAGTTTGACCGAATGGGAGGTTTAAGACGATCCTAATTGTAGGAAGGTTTGATCGTTCAATTTATGGGCCTCTCGTTCATTGAAGGAATCGAGAAGGGATTTTGGTTTTGGTCCTAACTGTAGGAAGGTTTGACCAGAAAGCAAAAGGAGTGGAGTACAAGTAGCAGTAGAAATACTGGTTTGTACTGGCCACTCGATGAAGGGTTTTGACGTTAAGTAATCAGGACTTAACATGTCAAGCTTTGGAAATTACCATGAATTAGCGGACAGAAAATTTAGTGGACCCACCGTCAATTGACTTGATCAGTGGGGGATTTTTGTGAGGAAAGATTAATCTGTCAAAAGGATCGAATCTCGTCTCAACAAGATAACTCATGAGAATTAATGAATTTGATAACAATAATGGAAAACATTCCGACATTTAGAGTTTAAATGTGGATGTTTTACTTATCACTTTTATAGTGATTGGGTTATCCCTAAGAATATCACCCGTGGTATTCTTTCGGGAACTTCCCGATATATGAATAATCCACCCCCAGCTTCCCTTGTGGAACTGGGTCCGACATTGTACTCAGTTACATGACCGGGTTATCCTTAACAATATTACATATAAAAATTCTCCAGGAACTTCCCGTGAAAGAAATGAAACAGTTTAGACTCATATACATGTTGGAGTATCAGTGAGCAGTTTAACCTCTTATACCGATCGGAGGATTGAGAAGCAGTTTATACTCTTATACTTTTCGGAGTCTAGAAAGGAGCAGTTTATACTCTTATACTTATCGGAGTGTTACCGTTCTCATTTGGCTTATCCCAGCGTTATGACGCCGGCTTCAACCAAGGTTTGGATGCTATTCTTGAGAGCGAAGCAATCCTTGGTGGGATGAAGGACCCTCCTGTGGTACGCACAGTACTTCGGATCCGCAGTATTGTCAGCTTCCTCTTGATTTGCGATAGGTGGTAGCCTGATCTTGTTGTTTTCAAGGAGGGATTCGAAGATGGCTGGAAAGTCTTCGTCCTTGAAGGAATACTCTTTTTGGAGTCTCGGGTCTGAAGTCTTCTGCTATCTCCGGGGCTGCTGTTGCGACGTTTGATCAACAGCCGTTGCAGGTGCCTTGCCCCTACCACGGGAGGCGAAGTTCGAGTTCGGAGGATTAGCCATCGGTTGGCTCCTCTCGGCCTTCTTCCTTTTGAGGAATCGCACGGCTTGCTCTCCTCGGACCTTCAATTCCTTCCATGTTTTGGACGGTGCTGTCCCTATTACTTCCAACACGTCCAATGTGAGGTTGTTGTGGCAAGTCTGGAGAATGAACTCCTCAGTGATCGGGCCCCGACAGTTCATCGCCTTGTTCCGGAACCTTTTGACGAATGTATCAACTAATTCTTTGTCTTTCTGTTTCTCGTCAAGCAACGACCCGATGGATATCTCGGTGTCATCGTCGAAGAAGTCGGTGAGGAATTTAGTCTCCATGCCGTCCCAGCTATTCACACTTCCTGGCTTGAGGCAGCGATACCAATCGAAGGCGGCTCCACGAAGAGTGCCAACGAAGGACCGTACCATCAGAGGCTCATTACCAGAGATAACCCCTAGGTGTGATTTGAAGTAAATCAAATGCTGAGTGGGTGAACCCATCCCATTAAACGGCATGAAGTTAATTAGATTGAACTTTGCTGGATACGGGATTGATTCCCATTCTCTTGGGTATGGACAAGGAATGCCCGTCTTCTTCATCTCTTGAGCGGAAATCAATGTATTGATTTTGCTCTCGAGGTTTTTAATCTTCAAACTTTCACCTATGTTTTCGCTAGCATTCTCATTACCACCCCCTGCATTGACGGGAGGGTTATTGGCATTATGAGCTTCATTCGCATTTGTGTCCTCATCTTCCTGATTAACCTGGTTACGACGACTTGGTTCGCCTTGCTGGTTTGTCAGTGCTTGGATTTGTTGGTCATGCATTTCTCTCATATTCTGCATGGCTATCTGCATTTCGAACCTGAAGCTCTCCTGTTGTTTAGCCATGGCTTCTTCAAGCATCTTGGCCACTTGTTTCGCACTTATCATAAGTGACTCGCGGGGTTGTCCCTCGCTGGATATCGTATTATCTGATGCGACCGCTGAGCCGGCATCCGATTCTTCATCTTCTAAAGGTAATCTTGTTCGAATCCTACCATAAGTTGCTCGTATGATGGCTCCGGACTGCAGACGTGTTATACGCCGGGGTGCTTCTGGAATCGACTTGGGATTATCCCGTGTCGATGTCCCTTTGCTGGTCATATTAGTGGTGACCCTCGGAAATTCTCCATCTTCAACTACCGTTCTTCTTCATCAGAAACGCCTAGGCCTTGGTTTTGGCGTTTCGGTACTGAGCCTTTCGAAAACCAAAATTCTTTTAGGGACTGTATTGATGCAGTTACACTCAGACAATACTGCCCGGATGAGTTTGGAACAGGGGCATTGAGTTTCTAGTTCTCAAGGACTCCTTTTCTTGGTTTTACTCATACCCCCAACACGATAGTACAACTCGTCTGCTTGAAGGTCGGAGTAACCTATCGTGTGTTGGTACAACTTCTCAGGTATAACGCTATCGCCATCAGACGACAATGTTTCCTTCTGAGGGCGAACTGCCTTCTTTGCGCTCTCAAGAGTCACACGCCTCGAAACATGCCTTTGTGGGCGTGAGTTCTTAGCGGGCTCCTGGACTTCAATGCGCAAATTGGTGCGCGTAGCTGCCATGAACTCATTGTCATGTTGAAGGTGGCAGCGACCCCAGCATGTTGAGTCGTTCGGGGCTTCTTTATCGGGCCCAAACGTTCTCGAACTGGAGCTTTGCATCCCTCATCGGGAAGTGGACCGAGGCGCTCCAAAACTAACTTCTTTCTTCGGGATGGTCCTGCGGGATCTCCCGGAGCAGTTATGGGAATTATCGGCGATTTAGGTTGGTTCGCCGGAGGTTGAACTTTTGCTGAAGGCTGCAATGGTTGCTCTTTAGCCTGAATCGCCGCTTCAGACTTCGGCCTCCATACTTGGCGGGTTGGTAGCGGCTTTTTGGCCACTTCCTTCTGCAGTCTTCTGTGGGCTTCTTGGACTTGAGCCCGTACCTGCGCTGACAGTGCGCGGCGCTTACGAATGCGCTCCTCAAGTGTCGAACGATTCTATTTGACACGGATCCATTCATTCGTTGGCGGCTTGGAGGAGTTGCCATTCATTGGTTGTTGAGGCTGTTTGCCTCTCCTGTTCTTCAGATCCGCATTATAGCGGATTCCGTCAGTAGACTCTATTGCCTTTGCGAGTTGCCGCGCCAGGCCACAATTAAAGGATCGCTGCAATGGCACTCAAACACTAGAATGGGGGGGTTGAATAGTGTTTATGAAATCTAATGCGGAAACTTTAAATTTCAATAAAATAATATCACAAAGAGTAAGAAAGATCAAACCAATTGTGTAGACAATCACAGAAAATTGCATACGCAAACACAAGGATTTATACTGGTTCGGTCCTCAAGACCTACATCCAGTCCCCAAGCCTTGCTTGAGATTTCTCCACTATTTCCACTTGCAAAACCGCAAGCACTTGCAACCCGCAAGCAAACCGTACAACCTTGACAATCTTCAATTGCCAATGCCACAACAATCTCTTCTTTCAAGAGATTATCAAACTGAAACAAAATGATACAACTCTTTCTCTTCCTATAAGCCTTGATGTGTAGATGTGAGTGACTTACAATAGGCTATAGGAATGGTTTTTGTTCTAGAGTAATGGAGTTTTAATCAAGAACAAAACTGAAAATAACACTCAGTTTTTCTCTTCAAAAATGGAGTTAAGAACTCAAGAAAAACTCAAGTTTATGGAAAGGAATCTTGTTTTTTTTAACTTCAGAACTTAACACCTATTTATAGACAAAGGTTTAGTTCAAAATATTTCAAAAATAACTGCCAAAACGTTCATAAAACGTTCATGTTATTTGAAAGAAAATGATCTTTGAAATAGCCTTGATAATTTGATTGTTGCTTTGAGATGTATATCTTGAATCTGCAGTAAAATATGTTAGATAAATAATGATTTGTTATCATCAAAATACAAGAGATATTGTAACATCAACCATGTTCCCAACAGACGTCGCCTCTGGAGGGCTCTCTTTGAAAGAGTCATTACTCCCTCAGTGACGGAGGAATTGGCAAGAACAGGCTTGACCTGGTTGGAGGTCGGTGGAGCTTCACCCGATGCAACTTTGGCATCAATCGGTGTGAGATCTTCGTTGGCATTCTGCACTTCTTCGTACCAACAGACTTTTCTCCTGGAGGAGAACTTCTTGGACTTACGGGGGGAGGTGGATCCGGACAAGGATGACAGATACTCCTCGAACTTTTGTTGGTCGAATTCATACTCGACCTCCTCCTCGACCGGGATCAAGATCCGCGGCTACGACGCAACGATCTCGGCATCGAGATCGGTGGCTCCCACTATGGTCGCCAGCTTGTTCGCAGGGAAAATCGTTTTCATTGAAGTCATTGTTTTCTTGTGCAACAATTTATCGGTTACAAAAGATCCGGTCTTTTTATAAGATCCGGTTACAACAAAATCAAAGAAAAAAAATTACAACTTTTCTTTTCTCGAACAAATCGCAAGATCCTGTTTTGCGGTCTCTTGCTTGTGTGGGTTCTTCGCCTGTGCCGGGGTTAATCCGTGGACCACCGCGCGATCTTGATCCGATCGGATCTACATGGTATAACGGGTGTTATTTCAAGAAGGAAATAACAGCCGAGGGAATTATTTCACCAAGGAAATAATAGCCCTAAGTAATCGAAATCGACCAAGCGAAATCAATACTCTTCTCGGGATCAAAAACCAAGTTTTGATCCGGAGGATGACCGTGTAGATCTCAGATCTGATCTCTCTCGAACTCCTGCCTTATTTGACGTGGATGATCGCCAAGAACCAGATCTGAAAAGTCCGAGTCTTCAAAGCTCCAAAACTCCGAAGTTCAGTTCTCAATCCGGCAGAGTTT
>NC_033803.1:13352010-13364817 GCF_001876935.1 Asparagus officinalis | reverse complement strand
GTGGTTGATTCAAATACGTTTAGAAAAGCTGACGAATGACTCTACAACTTTTGATGATTTTGAGTTTCTCAGAACCATAATCACAACATGGCCAAAATTATCACTTTTTATTGCCGACGCCAACCAATTGGTGACTGACGCATTGGGCTGCGAGTACACCATTTGGTGGCTTGCAGCCATGCGAGCCAATTCGTACTACCTCGGGTGTTTTTGGCCTAACTCTCTGCGTCCGATCTTCGGAATGAGGTGATCAAGATGCCGTGGAAAGATGACGAAAGACCTACAAATTCCCAATAGCCGAACCAACACATGATATGTGCGAGTCACACATGGTGTTTCGCCCCTGTTGGTGAAAACACAACTCCTAGCTGCGTTGTGCTTTTGCCATTTCGTTTACGTTGATCGTACGCGTTCACCGGACTTGCATCGATATATATTTGTTTTAAGTGGAGGTGAATGGTGAACGTGTTGGCCACTTGGTGGTGCGTCCGTGAGCCGCCGGGCATCTAGCGTTGGGTTTGGTTCATGATTAGTCGGCGTCAGATAATTCGGATAACGACGTCTCGTCATCTTTCTCCGTCTCGAGCTGTGTGTACGATACCTATAGGCATTTTTTTCAACGCCTACAGATACCCTCCAAAGTATTTCAACTCATTCTTTTAAGAGAGTCTGAGAATGCTTGATGTGATAGGGTCCTTAACCTTCAGCGGTGTGAAAACTGTAAACTGCTTCCAATGTCTTAATCTTTCTTCCAGCTTTAGTCTATTCGGTGTTTGTCGAATAACATAAGTTCTCGGTTGCTACGTTTATCTCTGACCGTTGTCAAAATCTTGGATTTGAAGTGATGTATAAGTTTTCTGACATTAGCTCTTATCGTTGAGTTGACTTTGAACTGATCAGTCTTCGTCGGATCTGATTGTAATTGAACTCCTTGGAATATCTTTGCCTTATTTTGGCGAAATTGCTGATACGTGACCGACATCGACCTACTGTAATGCATTGTCTTGGCCGTTGTTTTTAGTGTAACGAGTTGACCGGCGATTGACACAGTTTATACTCGTACGTTGCTGAGTCTCCACAGTTTAAGCTCTTAAGGGCGTTTGCGAGGTGGCGGTCCTAAATATTGGGCTGCCAGGACCAACTATTAAAGTGATTCATCTGCACGTGTGCGATCCTTTCCCAAATTTTTTGGATGTCTGAAGTCACAGACCACTAATGGGCTGGTGCGTCAGTGACTTCGCATATATAGGGATTTTGGCCAAACCCTCAGCATCACGGTTTGATGCGCCTTTGCCGACTTACCGTTTGAGTCGGGCTAGCATGCCCGGATTGTTTAAGTCTGTCCGCATGGACGTTATACTAAAAGAGTTAAACCCTTTAGTGCTACGATATTGAATACGTAGACTTTCGTCATTTTCTCCTGTGTAAACAAGACAAACAGCCACAGTAGTATCCAGACGTTAGAAAATTAGGATTCTTTGGCCAAATCCTCAGCCTCAACGGGATTTGACATGCTTTTATCATGTACCGTTTGAATCGCTTACATGCGGGATTGTTTAAGTCCGTTCGCATGTAACGTTTGTGCTAAAAGAATGAACTCCCGTAGACTTGATGCTATGACTTTGAATACGTAGACTTCGCCATTGTTACGGACAGGATTACCCAAACAACGCCGTGTTAGGCGTTGACTTTAGGAGTTTTTTGGCTAACCCCTAGCCTTCAACGAATTTGATTAGCTTTACCGACTACCGTTTAAGTCGGCTAGCATGCGGAATGTCTGAAATCCGTTCCGCATGTGACTGTTTGTTGCTAATCGGAATGAATTCCTAGACTCGCTGCTACGACTTGAATACAGTAGACTCGCCATTGTTACCGGAAATAGGGTACCCAGCAACGTGTATTAGACGCTGACTTACCTTACTTAGGTTTTAAGAATAGAATACCCAGATCGAAACTATGGTGTCTTCTTCCACGGAGAAAGACCTAAACCGGCGACGCGTGTTAGGCCGGTCGGATTCCTTTCTTAGGATTCAGGATGAATCCCCATGCAGGTGTAAGGCATGGATGTTGGTTATAATAACAACTGCCAACAATGTGAAAATATGTGGTGGGTATCTTTCGTATTAACGGTAATGAACTTAACGCAGCAACGCGTAGGCGCAGACTATATCCCTGTTTAGGTTTCTAGGAATAGGATACCCAGGATCAACTCTGGTGTATTTTTCTACGGAAGAAAGACTAAACTGTAGCACGTGTTAGGCACAGATCCTATCCCTGCTTGGATTCTGGGAATAAACTTCCTAGACTGGAATTCTGGTGTCTCTTCAAATCGGTGAGAGACTAAATCGGCAACGCGTGTTAGACCGTTGACTTTCCCTACTTAGGATCGGTGAAAAATTCTTGTACCTGTGAGGCACAGATTTTACGAGTTAAAAGGTGGTGTCTTCTCTTGCGGCAAAGACGAACCGAAATGGGACAGAAGAATTTTATATTTATCTCCCGACACTGAAGAAGAAGAATTTTATATTCTATCTTCAGCTGGAAAGGAGAACACGAGGTGGGATCTCCACCCCCAGAATCCGGAAAGGTTGAAACTAAGAGTGAGATCTCACTCGAGAATCAAAAGAATTCAGTTAACCTAACTGTCGCCTCAACGTTTGATTACCGAACTAAGATTTGAATTTCTCGGATTTATCGAGAATTGAATTATCGGTTTGCCCTAACTGGTAGAAGGTTTGGACAAGCGGCAAGTTTGAGGGATCCTAACTATGGCGAAGGTTTGATCACTGATTTAAAGTGGCCTCTCGTTCATTGGAGGAATCGAGAGGGGATTTTGTTTTGCGTCCTAACTGTAGGAGACTTTGACCGAATGGTGAGGTTTAAGACGATCCTAATTGTAGCGAGGTTTGATCGCTTCAATGTATGGCCTTCTTCGTTCATTTGAAGGAATCGAGAGGGATTTGCGTTTTGGTCTAACTGTAGGAAGTTTGACAGAAAGCAAAGGGAGTGGAGTACAAGTAGCCAGTAGAAGACTGGTTTGTATGCCCTGCGATGGAAGGGTTTTTAACGTAAGTAATCAGGACTTAACATGTCAAGCTTTGGAAATGTACCATGAATTAGCGGACAAATTTAGTGGGACCCACCGCAATTTGACGATCAGTGGGCGATTTCCGGTGTGTGAGGAAATGATTAATCTGTTCAAAAGGAATCGAATCTCGTCTCAACAAGATAATCATGGAGAATTAATGAAATTTGATAAGACATAATGGTGAAAACCTTCCGACATGTTAGCAGTAAATTGTGGAGTTTTATTATCAACTTTTATAGGATTGGCGTTATCCTTAAGAATATCAGCCCGTTGTATTCTTTCGGGAACTTCCGATATATGATATCACCCCCAGCTTCCTTTGTGGAACTGGCTGTCCGGACAGTTTGTACGCAGTTACGATGACCGGGTTCCTTACAATTCATTACATATAAAAAATCTCGCAGAACTTCCGTAGAAAGAAATGAACAGTTTAGGACTCATAACATGTTGGAGTATCAGTGCAGCAGTTTAACCTCTTATACCGATCGCGAGGATGAGAAGCAGTTATACTCTATACATTTTCGAGTCTAGAAAGAGCTTTATACTCTTTATACCTTCGAGGTGTTACCGTTCTTCATTGCTTATTTCCCACGTTTATCGACTGCGTTCACCAAGGTTTGGATGCTTTCTGAGAGCCGAAGCAATCCTGGTGCGCGATGAAGGACCTCCTGTGGTGACGCCCACAGTGACTTCGGATCCGCAGTATTGGTCAGCTTCCTCTTGCATTGCTAAGGTGGTAGCCTGTCTTGTGTCTTCAAGGAGGGATTCGAAGATGCTGAAAGTCTTCGTCTTGAAGGAATACTCTTTTTGGAGTTCTCAGGTCTGAAGTCTTTTATCTCCGGGGCTGTTGTTTGCGACGTTGATCAACAGCGTTGCAGTGCCTTGCCCCTACCACGGGAGGCGAAGTTCGAGTTCGGAGGATAGCCATCGGTTGGATCCTCTGCGGCCTTCTTCCTTTTGAGGAATCGCACGGCGCTTGCTCATCCTCGACCTTCAATTCCTTCCATGTTTTGGACGGTGCTGTCCCTATTATTCCAAACACGTCCAATGTGAATGGTTGTATTGTGGCAAGTCTGGAGAAGGAACTCCTCATTGATCGGCCCCGACAGTTCATCGCCTTGTTCCGGAAAACTTTTTGACGGAATGTATCAACTAATTCTTTTCTTTCTGATTTCTCGTCAAGCAACTACCCGATGGATATTCTCCGGTGCATCGTCGAAGAAGTCGCGTGAGAATTTAGTCTCCATGCCGTCCCAGCTGATTCACACTTCCATGGCTTGAGCGCAGCGAATACCAATCGATAAGCGGCCTCCACGAAGAGTGCCCAACGAAGGACCGCTACACAGAGCTCATTTACCAAGATAACCCTTAGGTGTGATTGAAGTAAATCAAATGCCTGAGTGGCCCGTGAACCCTCCCATCAAACGCGCGTGAAGTTAATTAGTAGATTGAACTTCGACGGATACGTGATTGATTCTCATTCTCTTGGGTATGGACAAGGAATGCCCACTCTTCTTTATCTCTTCGAGCCGCAAATCAACGTATTGATTTTGCTCTCGAGGTTTTTGATCTTCAAACTTCACCTGTGTTTTCGCTAGCGTTTCGTTACCACCCCCTGCTATTGCGGGAGGATTATTGGCATTATGAGCTTCATTCGCACCTGTGTCCTCATCTTCCTGATTAACTTGGTTACGACGACTTTGTTGCCTTCTTTTGTCAGTGCTTGGATTTTTGTTGGTTCATGGCATTTCTCTCATATTCTGCCCCATGGCTATCTAGCATTCGAACCTGAAGCTCTCCTGTTGTTTAGCCATGGCTCTTAAGCAATCTTGGCCACTTGTTTCGCCACTTATCATAAGTGACTCCGCGGGGTTGTCGCCTACGCTGGATATCGTATTTGATCGCATGCGACCGCTGAGCCGGCATCCGATCTTCATCTTTCTAAATGTAATCTGATTCGAATCACTACCAGTAAGTTGCGCGTATGATGGTCCGGACTGCAGACGTGTTATACGCCGGGGTGCTTCTGATCGACTGTGGGATATTCCCGTGTCATGTCCCTTTGCTGGTCATATTAGTGGTGACCCCTCGGAAATTCTCCATCTTCAACTTACCGTTCTTCTCATCAGAAACGCCTAGGCCTTGCCGTTTTGGTTTCGGTACTGAGCTTTCGAAAACAAAATTCTTTTAGCGACTGTATTGATGCAGTTACACTCAAGACAATACTGCCCGGGGATGAGTTTGAACAGCGAGCCATTGAGTTTCTAGTTCTCAAGCGGACTCCTTTTCTTGGTTTATACTCATACCCCCAACACGATATACAACCTCGTCTGCTTAGGTCGGAGTAACCTATCGTGTAGTTGGTACAACTTCTCAGTATAACGCTATCGCCATCAGACGACAATGTTTCCTTATGGGGCGAACTGCCTTCTTTGCGCTCTCAGAGTACACACGCCTCGAAACATGCTTGTGCGGCGTGAGTTCATTAGCGGGCTCCTGCGACTTCAATGCGCAAATTGAGTGCGCGTAGCTGCCATGAACTCATTGTCATGTTGAAGGTCGGCAGCGACCCCAGCATGTTGGAGTGCGTTCGGGGCTTCTTTAGTCGGCCCAAACGTTCTCGAACTGGAGCTTGCATCCTCATCGGGAAGTGCGACCGAGGCGCCTCCAACTAACTTCTTTCTTCGATTGCGTCCTGCGGGACTCCCGGTAGCCCAGCTTAATGGGATTATCGGCGATTTAGCGTTGGTTCGCCGGAGTTGACTTTTTGCTGAGGCTGCAATGGCTTGCTCTTTACCTGAATCGCCGCCTTCAGACTCGCTCCATACTTGCGGCGTTCCGATAGCCGGCTTTGGCCACTTCCTTCTGCAGTCTTTCTGGGCTGTCTCTGGACTTTGCAGCCCGTTCCTGCGCTGACATACCTGCGCGGCGCTTACGAATGCGCTCCTCAAGTGTCGCAACGATTCTGATTGAACATCCATTCATTCAGTTGGCGGTTGGAGGAGTTGCGCATTCATGGTTGTTGAGGCTGTTTGCCTCTCCTTTCTTCAGTCCGCATTTATAGCGGATTCGTCAGTAGATCTATTGCTTTTGCGATGCCGCGCACAGGCCACAACTTTAAAGGATCGCCTGCAATGCACTCCAAACACTAGAATGGGGGGTTGAATATGTGTCTTATGAAAAATCTAATGCCGGGAAACTTGTAAATTTCAATTAAATATATCAAGTAGAAAGATCAAACCAATGTGTTGTAGACATCACACGATGCATACGCAAACAAGATTTATAGTGGCTTCGCGTCTCCAGACTACATCATCCCCAAGCCTCGATTTGAGATTTTCTCCACTATTTCCACTTGCAAAACCGCAAGCACTTGCAACCGACCTAAGCCCAAACTGTACAACCTTGACAATCTTCAATTGAGCCATCCACAACATCTTTCTTTCAAATTAGGATATCAACTGAACAAAATGGTAAACTTCTCTTCCTATAAGCCTTGATGATGATAGATGTCATTATTACAATAGGTATGGGATGGGTTTTTGTTTCTAGGAGAGTAATGAACTTTTATCAAGAACAAAACTGGAAATTTCACTCAGTTTTTCTTTCAGGAAATGATCTTAGAAGTCAGAAAACTCAAGTTTATAGAAGGAATTCTGAATATAAATTTGTAGAAAGCTTAACAACCTTATTTATAGTAATTTTTTAGTCAAAAATATTCAAAAATAACTGCAAAAACGTTCACAAAACGTTATATTTATTTAAAAATATGGCTGTATGGAAGAACTGTCTGTCGACCAGTTGATGCCTTGGTCGACCAGAAAGGCTTTCTGGAAAAATTTCCTGGTCGATCTGAAGCTACTTGGATCGCAGTCCATATCTGGTCGGGGACCAGAAGAGTTTTTCTGAATCTCTGTTCTGGCTCATCAATCTAGTCGACAGACTATCTTGGTCGGCCAGAAACCATATTTTTGATACTTTTCATAGTTTAATAACGTATTCACATGTGATTAAAATTAGGATTTACTTAAGACTTTTTTATTGATTTCTAAGTAATAGTGTGTGTTCTGTGTGTGATCAAGGCTTGTAAAAAAATTTCTAAAAAATAAGAATTTACATCTTTTGAACTTCATCTTTTTTGATGCTTGAAATAGCTTGATAATTTGATTGTTGCTTTGGTGTTATATCTTGATCTGCCCCACAGTAAATATGTTGGGTAGATAAATAATGATTTTTTATCATCAAATATCAAGACGGATTTGTAACATCAACCATGTCCCAACAGACGGTCGCCTCTGGAGGGCTCTCTTTGAAAGAGTTCATTACTCCCTCAGTGACGGTAGGAATGGCAAGAACAAGGCGTTGACCTGTTTGGAGGTCCGGTGGAAGCTTCACCCGATGCCAACTTGGCATCAATCGGTTTTGAGATCTTCGCTTGGCATTCTGCACTTCTTAGTACCAACAGCTCTTTCTCCTGGAGGAGAACTCTTGGACTTCGGGGGGAGGGTGGATCCCGGACAAGGATGACAGATACTCATCGAAACTTTTGTTTTGGTGATTCATACTCGACTCCTCTCGACGGGATCAAGATCGCGGCTACGACGCAACGATCCGCATCGAGGATCGGTGAGCTCCCCTATGGTCCCAGCTTGTTCGCCAGGGAAAATCGTTTTCATTGAAGTCATTGTTTTCCTGTGCAACATTTATCGGCTTACAAAAGATCCGGTTTTTTATAAGAAATCCGGTTACAACAAAATCAGAAGAAAAAAATTAAACTTTTCTTTTTCTCGAACAAACGCAGTCCTGTTTTGCGGTCTCTTGCTGTGTGGGTTCTTCGCCTGTGCCGGGGTTAATGCGTGGCCACGGCGATCTTGATCCGATGGATCTACATTGGTATAACGGCGTTTATTTCAAGAAGGAAATAACAGCGGAGGGAATGTATTTCACCAAGAAATATAGCCCTAATTTAATCGAAATCGACCAAGCGAATCAATACTCTTCTCGGCAGTCAAAAACCAAGTTTTTGATCCGGAGATGACCGTGTAGCATCTCAGATTGATCCTCTCTCGAACTCCTGCCTTATTTGGCGTGATATGATTGCCAAGAAACCAGATCTAAAAAGTCCGAGTCCTCAAAGCTCCAAGCTGCAATCTATTTTTAGTTGGACGTCTTAATCCAGCAGAGTTCCCTCTCAAGTTCGACACCAAAAGTCCAACCCCTCAAAAAATAAGCCTCCCCTTCTCTATTTATAGGATCTCAATCCAGATCTGGCTCAGATCTGGGCCCATATCTGGATGGCTCGGGCCAGTTGGGGGCTCGCAGCCATGCCAGACAGTTCGTACTACTCGGGTGTTTTGGCTCTAACTTCTCTCGTTCCGATCTCGGAATTGAGGTGATTTAAGATGCGTTGGAAATCTCCGACGAAAAGCCTTACCAACCTTTTGTGTTTTTGAGTTTCTTCATATCAAATTCACAACATGGTCTCCGCATCATTTCACTTTTTTGCGAGCCACATTTGTGCACTCGCATGGGTGCGAGTCACCATTTGGTGCTTCGCAACCAGTGCGCCCAGTTCGTACTACCTTGGGTGTTTTTGGCTCTAACTCTCTCATCGATCTCGCGAATGAGGTGATGCAAGATGCGTTGGGAAAGCTGAGCAATAAGGCCACACTTTGTGTTTTGAGTTTCTAGAATTAATCAAAACATGCGAAATATTCTTTTTGTATTGACGGCCACCATTGTGTGACTCGCTACTGGGTGCGGAGTACCATTTGGTGGCTCGCAGCCATGCGAGCTAGTTCGTACTACCTCGGGTGTTTTGGCTCTAACTCTCTCGTCCGATCTCGGAATGAGGTGATTTAAGATGCGTTGGAAATCTGACGAAAAGACCTACAACTTTTGTGTTTTGAGTTTCTTCATAATCAAATCACAACATGGCCGAAATATCACTTTTTGTGCGAGCCACCATTTGGTGACTCGCATGGGTGCGAGTCACCATTTGGTGGCTCGCAACCATGTGAGCCAGTTCGTACTACCTTGGGTGTTTTGGCTCTAACTCTCTCATCCGATCTCGGAATGAGGTGATTCAAGATGCGTTGGAAAGCTGACGAAAAGGCCTACAACTTTTGTGTTTTGAGTTTCTTCAGAATTAAATCACAACATGGTCGAAATATTACTTTTTGTACGAGCCACCATTTGGTGACTCGCATGGGTGCGAGTCACCATTTGGTGGCTCGCAGCCATGCGAGCCAGTTCGTACTACCTCGGGTGTTTTGGCTCTGACTCTCTCGTCCGATCTCGGAATGAGGTTATTCAAAATACGTTGGAAAGCTAACGAAATGACCTACAACTTTTGTGTTTTGAGTTTCTTCAAAATCAAACCACAACATGGCCGAAATATCACTTTTTATGCGAGCCACCATTTGGTGACTCGCATGGGTGCGAGTCACCATTTGGTGGCTCGCAGCCATGCGAGCCAATTCGTACTACCTCGGACGTTTTGGCTCTAACTCTCTCGTCTGATCTCGGAATGAGGTGATTCAAGATGCGTTGGAAAGCCGACGAAAAGACCTACAACTTCCAATAGCCGAGCCACACATGATATGTGCTAGTCACACATGGTGTTTCGCCCCTTTTGGGTGAAACACAACTCCTAGCTGCGTTGTCTTTTGCCATTTCGTGTATTACGTTGACTCGTACGCTTCACTGACTTGCATTATAAATTTTGTTAAGTTGGAGGTGAATGGTGAACTTGTTGGCCACTTTGTGGTGGCCGGTGAGCACGCGGGCCAGCTAGCGTTGGCCGTTTTGTTTCATGCATTGGTCGGCGTCAGATAATTCGGATAACGACGTTCATCATCTTCTCTCTATCTCGTGCTGTGTGTGGATACCTATAGGCATTTTTCGACGCCTACAGGTACATTCTTTGATTTGTGGCATATAGGATATGGGCTATGGTGATTTTTTAGTTTGATGATATTCTCTTATTATTGTGCCAACTACTTGAGAAGTAGTTCGAGATTTTAATATTGGTTCTATATGGTTGAGGCTTGGAGTATTTCTTTTGAGTGTTGTGTTTATTCATAGAGTTAGAATTGATATTTAGGGGTCAACAATTTGAGACATATGGTATATATATGATGGTTTCCTTGTATGGATTATTTCGCTCGACGTACTATGTCTCATATTGTAGGTGTCTAAATATTAACTCTATTAGATACGGGGAAAATAATATAGGTAGACTATGCTTAATAGATAGAGCATCCACTTCATCTAGCAACCCTTCCCCTGGGGGCGGATGGAGGTGATCTTACTGTAGCGCTCTGATGCTCTTGTTGTTATTTTTTTATTTAAATTATCTCTTTTAGGAAAATCAGAGTTTCGAAGAGCCACAGGATGACGGAGTTCTAGCATAGTCGCTGTCGCATAGCCTTAGTAGCTAAAGCTCATTGTATAGTTATGTTCATTATTCATACTTTAGAGTTATATTCATTTTGTAGAGGTTGAGTGCCCTAGTAAGGTTTCATTGACTCATTGTGTTGAGATGTATTTCAGACTCAAAGATATTTTTATTCTATTTTAGTTGGGCTTATTTGTTGATATACTTCTTCTATGCATATCTGATTTTGTACTACTTCTATTATTTGCATGTTTTATACCTTTACCTTTATTTTTATTCCACTAGAGAGATAGTGATTGTGATGGTGAAACATATCGTAGCATGGTGTTTGGTGCTTGATAGGTTTGACAATCCGGGTTTCACCTTGGACTGTAGCCTTGTGTGAACCCTGGGGCGTCACAGTTGGTATCAAAGCTCTAGTTCTAATATCCTTAGGATCATTCATGTGTCAAATTGTGGAGCTAGGATAGAGTTTACTAGGATTCATGTATAGCGTCCGCTAAGAATTTCCTAGAATGAGTGAGGACGATATGTGCGTATATCTCAAAAAAATTTTAAAAAATTTTATGATAATTATTTTATGTCAATTCAAAGTATTTGCGTGAATGCTATATGTTATGAATACGTATTGTGATACGTTATGTATATACATATTTGTAACCTTATTTACTGTATCCTTTAAGCTCTCCTCTTGATATTATAAATGTTATGACAAGGATGCGGTTGAGATAAAACTCGTACCTGGAGAGCTGGGCAAGCAGAGCCCGAGCCACAGCAGGCTCTATAGTATTTAATTGACTTTATAGTACCGTTTGTAGTAAGAATTTGTAACGCTCAAGGAGCAAGAGGCGCATTCGTTTTTGCCAGTAGTATCACTTTCTGAAATTCAACCACCAATTGTACCAGTCATGTCTATTGAAGAGGTAATACAAATAATTTCATCATCACCACAACTAGCTGTTGATAGAGCCGCAGAGCAGGAGGCTTGGCTCTGTAAGAATAAAAAAGATATCAGACACTAAGAACACCATAGTGGCTCAGTAAGAATAGGAAAGATATCAAACACTGAGAACACCATAGTGCAGGGCACACTGGATTCATATGCAGCTTATAAATAAAAAAGAATATGTGAAAATTTTCTTAATGTAGACTCGGTACTAAACCAGAGGTTAAATGTATTCAACATAGAGGACATTACCAGGGAATAGCAGCAAAGGATAGCAACGACTTTAGATTTTCATAGAAGCAACGAATATCACTTATTTATGAGAATTTTGTTTACTTCTTTGACAAGCAGTTAGGGCTAGTCCAATTAAAGCAGTGAGATATACCTATAGTTAATTATAAAATCAAGAACAGCTGATGGAAATGACAAGTGCAAGAGGCCTATTGTGGGATCTAGAGGACATAGCAGAAGGGTAAGGATTTTTACCATCAGCAACAAAGACGTTATAAGAAGAGAGCACAACATGATTCGATAGCGACGCAGCAGCGTAGGATTAGGGATACATGATACAATTGTAACAAGATCAAACATAGAGCGAAGGATTTTCGTAGTACATCAGCAGGAGACCAACATGATAAAGTTCAGGGTCAATAGTCTTAGGGTCGCGGTTACGGCCAGCATCGGAGGATAGATGTACTATCGGTTATTTTGAGGATTTAGGGGCCTATAGGCTAGAATTGCGCTATTCAGAGTATTCATCAGGGTCAGATGGACCCATACATTCCACCGTTAGCAGCACAACAGTCGCCAGCCACTGACAGAGTTTATGTAGTCGTACCACGTGATCATAGTACGAGCGAAGTTTTTATAGTAAATTCTTATCCAGCTCCAATCTTGTTTGATTCAAGAACTTCATATTCTTTCATATTTCATACATTCATCTATAGGCTTCAGTTAGTTACACATCCCTTAGATGTTCTGTTATCAGTTTCTACTCCTTTAGGGGAGGTGTCCCTATTAGAGTATATGTAGGAGATGCATCATTAGTATAGATGAGTTTGAGTTCATCTTTGACCTGGTCATTTTTGTGGATGTCGAATTTCGACGTTATTCTTGGTATGAAATGGTTATCATCCTACAATATCAGTATTGACTGTTTTGCTAAAACAGTACGCTTGTGAGCATTCATTAGAATTGTATAGATAGTAGCAACCTCATAGGGTAACCAGAATGCGAAGTTATTTCTTGCATATATCAAGGAGGTGATGATACGGGATCGGGGTATAGTTTTGAGCGAGACCAGAGTCATCTCAGAATATCAGGATGTTGTTCAGAACATACCTACATTTTCTCCAATGAGAGAGGTTATTTCCC
>NC_033803.1:13321889-13352000 GCF_001876935.1 Asparagus officinalis | reverse complement strand
ATCGAGTTACAACAGGCACCGTACCGATATTCTGAGCACCCTATCATATCATATGGCACCCGTTGAGATGAGGGAGCTATAAACTCAGTTAAATGAGTTGTTATATCAGAGTTTCATTATCTGGAGTCATTTTTCATGCGAGCACCGATGCTCTTCATGGAGAAGAAGGACAGTAGCATGTAATTATGTATAAATTATCGTGAGTTGAATAAGGTCACTTCTCGGATCACGGATCTACTATTGAGGATTTATGACTTGTTCTACCAACTGTGGGGAGCGCAACATTTCTCGAAGATTAATCTTCGTTCTAGTTAGTTCCAGTTGCGAGTACGGTAAATGGATATTTCTAAAACCGTATTTTCTGACTCGATATGGGTCTTTTGAGTTCTTGTCATGCCATTTGGGCTCAATGCAGCTGTGGTATTCATGGATTTGATGAACCGGGTTTTTCATCCATGTTAGGACCAGTTCGTAGTCGTTTTATTAACGACATCATTATCTTTTCGAGATTGGAGGCAAAACACGAGCAACATTCTCTGTTGGCATTGCGGGTATAGCGGACAATCGAGATTAGAAGCATCAGTGATACGCTGAGTTTAGCAAATACGAGTTTTGGTTATAAGAGATCAGATTTGTTTTTAGGCCGCGTCATCAGTAGGGGAGATAACAGTGGATCCAGCCATTGTTGAGGCTGTACTTGATAAGGAGCTACTAAGAACCATTATAGAGATTCGTAGTTTTGGTAGGGCATGAGAGAAGTTCATTCGGGACTTTTCGAAGATTTTAATATAACTTACACACCGTATGAAGAAGGGTGTATAGTTTGCTTTGGGCACGGGGTGCCAGGAATCCTTTAAGACTATTAAGGCTAGATAAACTATAGTAACAATTTTAACTTTTCTAAGCAGTGATACAATATTTTTTGTTTACGTGAACATGTCATTAGCAAGACTAGGAGGTGTTTTGATGCAGACCCGGAAGGTATAACTTATATTTTGCGACAGTTGAGGCGTATCTTACAGGATATACAGTATATCTAGGTACAATGAAAATGTACAAAGATGTGAAGAGGTACTTCTGGAGGAGTTTCCAGAATTTTTTAGGTAGCCAGTGTGATATTCTAGTGTTTTTCACTCGCAGATGGATGGACAAACGGAGAGAGAGTAAACCAAGTGTTAGAGAACAAGTAGCAAATATGAATTATAGACTTGCAGGATAGCTGGGAGGATCATATCTCATTGTTTGAGTGTGATTATAATATCATTTATCATAGACTATTGGCATGAGACCATATGAGGCATGGTATGGGAGGCATTGTAGATTGCTTATTCATTAGGCAGAATTACAAGAAAGTTTATTGCTTAGACATGAGCTTGTGTGGTAGACTATAGGGAAGGTAACAGAGGTTTGGGAGTGTATTCTTGTAGCGCATAGTCGTTGGAAGAGTTATGCAGACCAAAAATGATGATCGTTAGAGTTATAGATTAGGGACTATGTCTTATTGAAAATGTCGTCGATGAGTTCAGTGACTCGATAGACGGGGAAGGTTTACCCCGAGATATATTAGTCCGTTCATGAGAGTTGAACATTTTTGGAGCTATTTTGTATGGGCTAGATCTTCTAGCATCAATATCGAGTATACACGATGTTTTTCATGTTTTGATAATTTAGAAGTAATTGCACAATGAGGAGCAGTAGAGGGTGATTGCTGCACCAGAATTTGAGTTTCAGATAGATTTAACTACTGTGGAGATCACGGGTTGTATTCTTACTAGAGAGGACGAGAGGCTTAGAAAGGAAATAATACCTTAAGTTAAAGTTCAATAGAGATAGATAAGAGCTGAGGAGACTTCTTGGGACCGCAAGGAGGATATGTGTCGCGACTACCCGCACCTATTCGAGTGCGTAAAATGATTTGGTTATAGCTTATTGATATTTATGGTTTTTGATTTTTCTATATGGTCATATTTATATTTAACGGTAGAATGGGGGTATTAACACTTAGCTCTTAATCATTCGGAATACATAGTATATATACGGGGGGTTCCTTGTTTGGATTTTTCACCCGATGTACTAGTTCCGTTTAGTTAGGGGTTAAGTGGGAGTATTCGTATTTTAGATTGTTAAGCATAGATATTGCTAGTGATTCATATCTAGGGATTAATGATACGAGATACGTACGGGAGAGTTTCCTTATCTAGATTATCCCCTCTTAGTGCTTTTCTCATATTATTAATTCCTAAGATACAATTACGGAATTTTAGGGACGAAATTCTATTAAGGGGGAAGAATGTAAAACCCCGTAAATTTGAATATTTTATAATAAATAATGATAAATATGTTATATTTTGAATATTTTATAATAAATAATGATAAATATGTTATATAGTGAAAAATAATATATTTTGATGTTTGAGTATGATAAGAATTGATTTAATAATGATAAATATGTTATATAGTGAAAAATAATATATTTTGATGTTTGAGTATGATAAGAATTGATTTAAGATCAATTCAATGTATATTTATAAAAATATGAGTGTAAATACACAAAACATGCACAAAGGCCAAAAGAGTAAAAATCTGATAACAATGATCAGTTATGAGTTTCTATGATTTACACATCAATACAATCAGAATATGAAAATGTATAAAAGACCAAAGTTTTAGGTATCTCCAATAGCTTTCCAAAAAATCTTAGATCACCTCATTCTAAGATCGGATAAGAAAGTTATAGCCTTTTTACCAAACCCTAGTCTGAGCACGGCCCAGAAACCTGCGCAGTTGACCGCGGCGGTCGACCGCTGGGCGAATCTGTTTCTGCCAGGTTTGTTTCAGGTTGGGTTTTGTTTATAATGAACCCAGTTATTATCCTATGTATATATACTCGTTTTAAAGCTCTTTTAATCCTCTTTCACGTGAGATTAACACCAGCAACCTTCCTCCTCAAACCCTAACCCTAATTGTGAGTTTTGAGAGAGATCTCGGGGTGTTTGTCGAAGGAAAGGTGAGGAATTGTGATGTTTGGCATCGAGAGATCATTTTCTGTTCGTTTCAAAGGCTTGTTCACGTGCAAAGGCAAGATCACTTGCATCCAAACCCATCCACATAGTTAAATAACTAGCTTGGAAGTTTAATTTGTGTTTACATGCTTAGATCTTAATCTAATGTGAAAAAAATTAGATTTTTATTGTTAGATCTGAAACAAATATTAGATCTATATACTTTTCTTGTTGTTTATAATAGAAACATGACCATGATCATTAAGGTTCTTTAAATTTTCGTTTTTAACTTAATAATCATGTTCTAATCATGTTTAAACCCTAATTTGATATTTAATTGAGTTTGCATGTGGATTAAAGATGAGAAAACCCTAGGTTTGTGATATCTATGTGTTAAAAATATGTTTTAATGAATGTATATCTTTTTCTAAGATGTTTGACAATCATGCTTATGTTTAATATGTTAAAAGTGCATGCTTTAAATTGAAGAATTTAGTTAATTAGGTTAAAAAACCCTAATTAGATTAACACAAAAGTTTGATTTATGTTCAAAAAAAATTCAGTAAGTGATTATCAAAGTTTAAGTGCTGTTGTATGTTTATATATCTTTCAGTATGTTTTAAACATGTTTGAATCACAAAGTCGACATGAACACAACACTGTGCAGAAACATGCACGTTTCTGGAATTTCTGTGTTCGGTCAACTGCACCTTAGCGGCGGTAGACCGCGTGCCTGGAAGAAGCCTGGACAACCCTGAATACCTGTATTCCGGTCGACCGTCGACTTCTTTTATGGCATGTGCATGTTTGTTTGGCTTTGTTTGGTTTTCGAGAGAGTTTCTCGATCTTGTACTGATATATTATGATGCTTAAGAGTTGTTTAACACCTGAGATGAAGGTGAACACCAGTTATGGACACGCATACCGAGATATATACACATACACTTAGATTATGTTGTGTTAACATATTTTTGTCTCATGTTGAGCTGATGAATACATATGAGAGAGTATAGTCATTTTTCATATATCCGGAAATAATGAGATAAAATCTATTTTCGCAGGACGATTGAGTAAGAGTATTACAAAAGTATCGTCATTTCATGTATCCGGAATAAGAAGATAGAAACCTATTTTCGTAGGATGATTGAGTAATAGTATTACAATAGTATCGTTATTCATGTATCTGGAATAGAGAGATAAAACCTATTTTTGCAGGACGATTGAGTAAGAGTATTGCAAAAGTATTGTCATTTTATGTATCCAGAATAGGGAGACAAAACCTATTACTGCAGAACGATTGAGTAAGAATATTAAAAGAGTATCGTTATTACACAAGGAGATGTACACATATATGTATTATCAGTTGTAGTTACTCCCATGTTAGATTACCCATGAGCAATACATTCTTTGATTTGTGGTATACAGGATATGACCTAAAGTGATTTTTGAGTTGGATGATATTCTCTTATTATTGCGCCAACTACTTGAGAAGTAGTTCGAGATTTCGACATTGGTTCTATATGGTTGAGACTTGGAGTATTTCTTTTGAGTGTTGTTTTCATTCATAGAGTTGGAATTAGTATTTAGGGATCTACAATTTAGTATTTCTTTTGAGTGTTGTTTTCATTCATAGAGTTGGAATTAGTATTTAGGGATCTACAATTTGAGACATATGGTATATATATTGTTGTTTTCATTCATAGAGTTGGAATTAGTATTTAGGGATCTACAATTTGAGACATATGGTATATATATTAGGGTTTTCTTGTTTGGATTATTTTGCTCGACGTACTACATCTCGTATTATAGGTGTCTAAATATTAACTCCATTAGATATGGAAAAAATGATATAGGTAGACTATGCTTAATAGATGAGTCTCAACTTCATCTAGCAGCCCTTTCCTTAGGGGCGGATGGAGGTGATCTTGCTGTAACGCTCTGACGCTCTTGTTGTTGTTCTTTTTGTTTAAATTATCTCTTTCAGGAAAATCTGAGTTTCGGAGAGCCACACGATGAAGGAGTTCTAGCATAGTCGCTATCATACAGTCTTAGTAGCTGCTGTCAGCTTAGTTAGTCGACACTTTAAATGTGTCGACAGTGGGCGATCTGAGTCATCCTTGTGTTGAATGCGGCAGTAACAAAATAGCTAAGGTATTAGCATGGTCCGAGGACTCATTATGACTTCACGCAGCGGGTAATGATGGCTCTAACTATGCATTTAATGTGACAGTAATTGGCCGACGTTACTTAGGAAGACGAAGCAAATAGGTTTCTTCGTGGTTCAAGATGTATCGTCGGGTCTGAGTGGAGACGCCTTTCATCTCGGTCCTTCGAGAGAGCTCAAGTGAGGACGTTTTTCGTCTCAGACTTTTGGCAAAGCCTGGGTGATGAGGCCTTTCGTGGCGTTTATAGAGTTTGCCTCTTGTATAGGCCGTTTGTGGCACGTAGCACGTCGTGTTGATGTAGACGTGAATCGTTCAACTCGTTGGATGAGTTCAGCAAAGGCTAAGCCCACTCCTTTGGAGGAAGGGTTGTTTGATGAATTCTGGCCAAAGGAGAGGACTTTCTTTGGCATTTCAACAACAAGTTTGATCTCTTTGGAGATTTTACAGATGTTGTGCCTAGCCTTGGGGCTAAGTGATCCAGAGGAAAGAGCTTCCTTATACTTGGCTTGATCAAACTCTATAACGAGAGTTTCTACAGTTGTTCCAGCGAGATGGATATCGAATTACGTCACCACTTCGTCGTCAGAAATGCTCGTCCCCAGCGGAGTCGTCATCTTTTGTTTGGTGGAAAATTTGAAGTAAAAAGAATGAAAGAAAAATTGCGTCACCAGAAAGTACCGTCTTACCCTTGTCCGTCATGTTGATTGTAGCGGACGGGAGCTCTAGGTCATCAAGGGTGCGCTTTCTTCAACCACTGCACCTTTGACGAGTAGATTTTGGTTGGGAAGGTAGCCCGGAAATCCTTTCGAATACCGAAGGTATCCCCGTTCCTACACACCAACAATCAGCGAGTATCATTTGGATAAGCCTTTCGCAGTGACACTGAGGATTCGCCTCATGTATGGTGCGTTTGCAAGTTAGGTAACTCCGGAGGTCTTCTTCGGATGGTTGGCGATAACCCCCAGCATGAGAAGAATCAACCAAGCAACCACGCGAGAGAGGTTTGGACGAACTCTCTGGCGTACACCGGGTAGGATGGTTGGTTGTTGGAGTCAGGCGAGTTCGCCTTGATAGGCAACTCCCCGTGCTAGGGTGAGTTTGTGCCTGTTGGCGGGCTTGGGATGTCTCGCTTACGACTTTGCCTTTATTGTGAAGGCTTGTCTAGCTGCGACGTGGTTCGCTTAATGTCAGCGGTCTGTTTGTCTGAGCAGACCTGCCTGAGCTGGGCGGTCTATTCGCTCTATGGATGTGACCTGAGAAGCAAAGTCCGCCTATTTTGGCAAGCCTGTATGGAGCGCTGGACTCAACAGAATGGGGGATGTTGTGGTCAGGGCAAATCCCGCCTGCTTGTGAGAGTTCACCTGATTTGGTGATCACCTCAGCCTTGGGAGGGCTGAGTCTCCATCTCACATCTTTCAGACCTGAATAATACCTCAGGCCATCAAACGAGGTGAAGGTTTGAGCTTTCTGCCGGGCGAGGAACTGTCGTTGCCCCTGCTGGGCCCTTCTTGAGAGAGGAGTGTCTGGGCAAACCACGTCGGCTTGGTCTGTGCCGAAGCGAACCTCCGTTTCCTTTTGGACGGGGGTTTATGAGGGTCGTTTGGCGACCCACTTGGCGATATTTTTCCTAGTGTTCCCAGCCTTCGATTCGTCCATGATCAACCTCGGGGAAGTTCGACTCCCTACCATGACTCAGATGGGGTCCTCGAGAGCGGGGGCTTTGACTGTCTGAGGTCGGCCTCTACGCACGACTCGATGACATTTGCGGGACACGTCGTCACCAGAGGAGGAGGAGGATAAGTACTCTTCGTACTTGGCCTGGTTGAACTCGATTTCTATAGACTCCACGGTCGTCCCAAAAGGAACCTCGTCGAATTGAGCTATCACCATTTCTGTTGAGAAAATAGCTTCCCCCACTGTGGTCGCCATCTTCTGTAGGTATAAATTTTGATCTCCCAAAATAGGGATTTCGTTTGTATTTATAAGAATAGCTTATTAAAAACAAACAAATCGAAATTACAACAGAAGCGGAGGGAAGGCCCTCCTTGTTTAATGTGGGGACTTTGGTAGCTATAGGACGCCTCGCTCGGTTCTCGCACCAAGTCTGCTTCCCTTGGACGATTTGACCGAGGTTGTTGGTGAGCTTCAATACACAGTAGAAGCTCGTGTTGATCGAGTTCAAACTCCCAAGCTTAATGGCTATCAAGGCCAAAAGCTGGAAGAGGGTGCTACAATGCAAAGGTCATGCAAAGAGCTTATCATCAACTCTGTCGAGAGTTGAGAGCCATGGTTCAGCTAAATGATCAATTAACTGTGAGCCAACCGAGCTGCCATGCTCCTCGCTTGTACCGTGAGCGGCCGTTTGAGTGGCTCGAAGCACTGTATTTTCCCCCTTCATGTTGCGGGAAATGGGAAGGTCCTCCCCTGTACGTAATATTACGGCTGCCTAATACTCAAGTGAGTCTGGCAAGTTCATCGATTGCTTGGTGGTTTGTTTGGCCGTTCAGGCGAGCCTTGGCTGCTTGATCGAACTTGACTCGTGCAGGCGAGTTGAGTACAGCGGCAGTGTCTAACAACTGTAAGGATTTGACTAGCCACTAGTACTATGGGCGGTCACTTGAAGGACTTGGAGTACTGTGATCCTTCCTTTCACGTCGCGGGAAGTGGGAAAGCTCATCCCTGTATGTGGTATAGCGGCTGCTAAGTACTCTGGTGAGTTTGGCCAGCTTACCGTTTGTAGGTGAGTTCAACTCTTGACTCGTGCAAGCGAGTCAAGTTTCATACAGGCAGACTTGGTGACTGCATGGATTTGACCAATCATTCGTACTGTGAGCGGCTATTCGATGGTCTTAGGAGTACTGTGCCCCTTCCCTTCACGTCACGGGAGGTGGGAAGGCTTATCCCTGTATGTGGTATAGCGGCTGCTAAGTACTCGTGTAGGTGAGTCAAGTCAGCAAGTGAGTTCGGTTCTTGGCTCGTGCAGGCGAACCAAGTAAGTAGGCGGATTTCAATTGCTTGGGTGATGTCGACTTGTGCGGACGGGTCAATCATGCAGGCGAACCCGTGATCGCCAAATGTGGGCGAATTTGGTGGTCGCAAGGTCTTGGCTCATGCTGGCGAGTCAAATCACGTGTGAGCCCTATTTTTAGTTCGTGCAGGCAACTTGAATACGCAGACGAATTTCATGTTTATCTGCTAAGGTAATTTTTACCGTCTACAAGCCTATCAACCTTAGAGGATTTTTGAGCGTCCGAGGCTTTTAGACCTTCAATCATCTGCTCTTACACCTCCATCTCTCGCTACCAGTCGCCCAACTCCTGCTCCTTGGCCAACAACTCCTTGAGGGCTTCCTCAAGGTCGCCTCCCATGTCAACTTGGCGAGCTTCTGCCTCCCCTTGGAGTTTGAGGTAAGAGGTTTGGATCTTCTCTATTTGGCCAAAGAGCTCTTGTTCCATGAGAGCCCCACGAACCAAGTAACTCCAAAGGGCTTGAGGGAACTTCCCCTAGGATCTCCATGTTGTGACGCAGCCAGAACTGCTCCAACGCTCTCATTTGGGCAATCCAGGACTCAAGGACTGACCCCCTAGCATCGAGATGGTAAGCAAGCTGGTGGCGATGCTCCGAAGAGGGCTCCCTAGTATATCGAGAGCCAACACTTGAGGACCCAATCAGCAGCATCCTCATCCTCTCCCTGTTAGACCCTAATGCCACTAGGAAAGAACCCTAGAGGGGGGTGAATAGGGTTTATGCTAATCTAATCTGATTTAATGCCAATAAAAGCTAATTAACAAATAACCTAGCAAATATGATATACTACAAGATATATGTAAGGATAAGAAAATAACACAAGGGTGAAACAAACAAATGTAAACAATATAGTGGACAACCTAAATAATGAGACAATAGCGATATGAGCAATGAGCACAAATATAAATGAACGCCAATGCAAACTCAAACACAATCAAATGATCATAAAGGTCGGACCTTCCGTCCTACGTCTCTGCTCCCTACTCCCAGGGAGAAATCCACTACACAACCGGGTTTTCAACGCTCACCTTAATAACGTTTACACCTCACACTCGGTTTTCTAGCTCACCAAAAACTTTACAATCCACACTCTAGAAATCCCACTCTACACCCTCTAAGTGTTGGTCTCTAGCGCGTGTCTCCCTCAAGTGCTTGGATTTATAACATCTCCCTAGGCTTTACTACCGACGTCACTCCTCTTGGGATGACCCCGTCTCTCACCACACACTCCTCTCGGTGTACAAGTACAAAGTGTATCCTCACAATAAAAGCTCTATACAATAATTTGTTCTCTAATATGGATGAGAACACAATGAAAGCTCACTCTTAATGTCACAAACCCACAACCCCAAATTATACTATGTATGCAATACAATAAGCTTAATGGTTGTATGTCAACAAAGAGAAAATCAAATATAAACTCAATGTAAACACTAGCTTAATGAAGATGACAAACAACAAATAATTAATGTAAAACTAGTATTGAGTTCAAAAATTCTTCTCTAAAAAACAAGATATAGAGATGGAAATTGAAGCTCAACCAATAAAGATGATCTCCTCCACTTGTGAAAACTTCTTCATAAACCAAACAAATACTAAAATAAACTAAAACAAATCTTAAACTCTTGTAAATTTGTTTTTATACACTTCTTGATTGCCTCAGAATGTTAGAGGGCAAGGGGTATATATAGGATCATAAGACAAAGCCCAAAAACCAAGTAAACCCAGCAAAAAGATACAAAATAGAAAGCTAGAAAAAACTAGTCGTTAGGCCGTTAGTCAACTAATATTATACATCAGTCGACTGATGAGCTGACCGTTACAGGTAACTAGCAGCTCATCGGTCGACTGAAGACATCATCAGTCGACTGATGAGTTCATCAGTCGACTGATAATTTATCAGTAGCAAAAATAAAAACTTTTGATAATTCTAGGTGATTTCATTAGTCGAATGATAAACTTTATCAGTCGACTGATAACAAGTTATCAGCCTGATTAAAACAGTAAATCTAATTTTTGAAGTGCCTTTAAAAATAGCAAATAAATTCAGAAAAATATAAAACATTGGAAAATATTTATAAACATGATAATAAACATGTTGCAAAAATAATTTTTAGAATTGCACTTCTCAATAGTGAAAAACTCATCATTTTTTAAAATAGTCCAAAACATGAAAACGAATAATACTTGTTTTTGATATTTTAGCTAAACCATATTTTAAAACTTTATAAAATAATTATATAGACTTAATAAAAGATGTATATAATGATTGTTAAGTCCATAAATCAATAACTCAATATTTTCACAAAAATGCATGTTTTGCAAACTTTCAAAACAATAAATATGATTTCATTGAACTAAATAAACTTGATATTATGAAACCAATAAAATTTGTGTGTATATGATATTGAGCTTAGAGTATTAAACACACATAATATAAAACCTAAATTAAAAATATCCAAGCTTGATGGTCTTCAATTTGAGCTCGTCTTGGTAAACTTTGCAGATGAAGCTTGATCTTGATTAGACTTGAATTGCAATGGCTTCATGCTGATATTCCTTTCATCCTCCAACTGATATGATCGTGAAAGCTCAATTCCATCCATCTCCCAACTCATTGTTTGTCTAGAATAAATAAAAAAACACAAACACTAGACAAACAATATTAGTTATAAATTATTTATTAAAATATCATCAAAACAAAAAGGACAACACTCCCAAGCCTCTGTATCAATCTCACCAACCCGATGAGGATAAGGATACGCAAAACTCAAAGGAACTGCCTCCTCTGTGACCGGCTCTTTTCCCTTGTGACGAGTCAGCTCGGCTAGGATGACAAGAGACCTCTCCTCCTCTGCCTAAGCCTCGGTCCTAACCCTGGCCTCTCGGTTGGCGCCTTCCTCCTCTTCATGAGTCGAAGACCCCTCATCCAGGTGAATGACATTGGCCTTGAATACTTCGGATGCCCGTCCAGGCCCCCGGCCACTGACCTTCTGGGGTATCCTCTTCGCTCTCTCAGTTTGAGTGGTCATCGACGCTAGTCCTGTCGGCCTGGACTATGTGTCAGCAACCAGAGCGCGAGCCCCCGTAGCCTCCTCAAGGGCTAAGTCCTAGCAAAGGTGCTTCACTGGCCTTGCCGATGGTTCTTCGTGAGGCTCGACAGGCGGAGCTATTGGCGCCCTCTCAACCTCCTCTATGGGAACGGTTAGCCTAACCGCCCTCTCTTGGTCCTTCACTGTAGGTGGCTCGGTAGATATGCCAGCAACTCTCAAGATAGAATTGTCGAGTAGATACTCCATCTTACGAGAGTTAGCATATACCTTGATTACATCCAGAGCATGCGTCTTTGTATTCGATAGTCTCCCCATTATCATAGCCTCCCTTATTATCTCGGGCTAATGGGAGTAGCCCAAATCTGAGTCGTCTCCTGAAACCCAGGCCAACCTCTCCTTCTAGTCTTTATTCGAGTTGGGAAGATCGAGGATGATCCTAAACTTTCCCACTGCCTAGAAGTGATAATGGGTTTCTTTTTAGGGCACTTTAACACCAATCAGATGGCCCACACGTTCAAGGATGGTTTGACCCCTAGCCAACTACATATTACCATGTACCCCACTAACATTGTGATGGCATTTGCTTCACCTGCATCAACGACACCCCCAAAGCAGTGAACACGTGGCAGAGGAAGGGGCGCAGAGGCAAGCATAGACAAAATTCTATATGCTTTAGATAAAGGGGGGCTCAACTATCATCATGATCATAAACCGCCTATGACCTTGTCGATGCCGTCAGCTTATAACTACGGGGAATATCATACTTTCCGTGGAGAAATCTGAGTTGATCCAGCGTCACCTTAGAGTGGATCTCAGCCAACATCTCTTGCCTAGCGTTGGGAACTAAGGTTGCCATTAGTTCTATGAATCGTTGCTAGAAAATAAGATCGGAGCGCTTAGTAACTTCAAATTCAGAATTTTGAAAAGCAATAACCGCTCCCTCTCCACGGCAAGCCTATTTATAGAACAGCTGGGGCCTATTAACTATCATAATCTCAACAGACGAGTCAAACCCCAATCAACAGTCCAGATTAATTCCAAAATTCAAAGCATCTTTTCCCGAATCAAGACAAAGCGTGCTCGCCTTGGATAGCCCGCAATCTTGAGTGAAATACGAAGCAGCGACAGTTGAAAAGAATTCGCTAACGTCAGCCACATCTCATCCAGAGAACTTTTTAGATCCCTCATTAATGCTTCTCATGACTCAGCAAGAACTGTTGTATTTCATTCGGACCCGACCTAGGCCGACTCTAAGTAAAACGGGCAACTGTTATAGCCATTTTAGTGATGAAAAATAAACTCCAATCAATAGCAGCTAAGTGTCCCGCATTATGCATAATCAAGTCAGCATTTCAAGATAATCAGAGACCTCATTCGGTCAACTTGGCATGCTGACATCTGACAAGGATGACTCCAAAGGCATCACGTGTCGACGACCCAAAAGGCGTCACATGTCGACGACCCGAAAAACATTACGTGTTATCCCTTGGCTAAGTCAACTGCTTAATCACTTCACTCGGTTGACTAATTAGCTAACACCTTGCGAGGGCTATTCAAAAGGTGGTACTTCTCGACCACCAGACAAGTAAAAAGGCGACAAAATGCCTCAAGCCTCGAGCCCCCTCTTATGCACCAGCAACCAATCACCTCGTAATAAATGTCATTAAATGCATTATGGGCGCAATCATTCCTATGCCCCCCAATAGTATTTATAACACATTGGACCACCTCGGCACTGCACACCCCCAATCACTTCGTATTAAATACCGAAGTGATATTTTCTCCACTCGTCAGCCGACACCTGTAAAGTAGAGGCTGACGTGGCTGTCATCCCATACTCAGTCGAAGTTACCATTCTATCCTTCTACCACCACTATAAATAAGAATACTATTTTCAATAACAGGGTAAGTTTTTGACTATTACTCACTGTGTTTAAGAACTATTACAGTTTATTTTTACTTCTCTACTCAAGCAACTCACTGACTTGATCGTCGGAGGAATAACTAGGGAGCCCAACCCCATAGAGGGGGGGTGATTAGGGTCTTATGCTAATCTAATCCGATTAAATGCCAATTAAAACTTATTAACAAGTTATCCTAGCAAGTATGAAATACAACAATGTATATGAGCTAGGATAAGTAATATGAACAACAAAGAGATATATCCTATATGATGAATATGTATATATGCAAGGATATATAAACAACACAAGGGTAAAATAAACAATCTACACAAGTGATAGGGTAATATGATGAGCAATACACAAAGGCGATATAAGATATGAAAACAAGAATAAGAACGCCAATGCAATCACAAACACACGATATGATCACGGAGTTCGGTCCTTCCGTCCTACGCCTCCGCTCCCCACTCCCGGGGAGAATTCCACTATCACAATCGGGTTTTCTACGTTCACCCGAACAACGTTTACACCTCACAGTATCGGTTTTCAACGCTCACCGATCAACGTCACTCCTCACAATCGGTTTTCTAGTTCACCGAAAACTTTCACACCACACTCGGTTTCTAGCTCACCGAAAACCTAACAATCTCACAATGTAACAAATATAAATTGTTCTCTAATATGGATGAGAACACAATAAAAGCTCACACTCAATGCTACAACTCTCACAACCCTAATATATTATGAATGCAAATACAATAAGCTCAAAGTGGGTGTGTGTAACAATGAGTGAAATCAAATCTAAACTCAATATAAAACTAGCTTTAATAGAATTGATAATTAACAAATAACAAATGAAAGCTAGAGTAGAGTTTAGAAAACTTCTCAATGGAAGACAAGATGGAGAGATGGAGATTGGAGCCCAAACAAGAAGATGATCTCCTCCACTTGTGAAAACTTCTTCACAAACAAAACAAACCCTTAAACACACTTAAACCCTTGTTTAAAACTTGTTTAAAAACTTCTTAGATTATATAGAAGAGATCAGTAATGGGGTATTTATACCCTCTCACAACTCAGCCAAAAACCCCAAGCAAAAAGACAGAACAGCCCCAAGGCAACGGTCAAAAAACTAGCCGTTGGAAGCTGAAAACGACCTTGTCGGTCGACCGGAAAATTCGTCGGTCGACAGGAAATTTTCATCGGTCGACCGGACCGGTCGACCGACAGACTCTCTGTCGCCCAGAGAACATATGGACTCAGGTTCGGTCGACCGGTTCGGTCGACCAAAAACTGATACTCAAAAACTGTATATCTGATTTTAAAACGCTGTTTAAAATATCAAATAAATTCCAAAAAATGTAAAACTTTGGGAAATGATTATAGACATGATAATAAACATGCTACAATGACTGGTTTCAAAAAAGGACTTTCTAAATAAAAAATATCATCATTTTACAAAATAGTCCAAAACATGAAAATGTAAACACATGAGTTTGATGTTTTGACCTAAACCAACTTTTAAAACTTTACAAAATGATTTTATAGACTTAGTAAAACATGTATAAACTGATATTAAAGTCTACAAACTAAGAATACAATATTTTTACAAATACAATAGAAAATGAAACCTATGAGTATGTATATGAAAATATATTTGTTTCATATCTAAGTAGATAAACCAAATCACAATATGAAACATGTAATTTCATATTTATAAACATGAAAACTAAAACTTGTGTTGTATATATATGTGACTACATATATATACAAGGAAACCAATAAAATGTGTGTGTATAGATAATTGAGCTTAGAGTACTTAACACACATAATATAAATCCTAAACTACATTACCCAAGCAATCTTGATCTTCAATTAAGCTTGACTTGGTACACGTGCGGATGAAGCTTGAACTTGATCTTTAACTTTGAGTTGCAAGGCTTCACCGACATTCAGCCAACCTCCTTTGGATATGATCGTTAAGGCTCGATTCCATCCATCCTCCAACAACGTTGTTTGTCTTCAAAACATAGGAATGCACAAACACTAGACAAACAACATTAGTAATAAATTATTTGTTAAACATCATTAAAACAAGAAGGCCAACATAGAGGACCTCCATCAACTTAATCCATCCTTCCATTTGACTATTTGATATCAGACATCAACACTGATAAATGCTTAAAATTGGATGGCATATTCCTATGTTATTGAGGAAAGTGGATTCATTTTACTTTGATAGTTATTACTAATTTATTGCCAGACTGATCGATGAAGGAGGAGGATGCCACGGTATGGAGTAATTTCCTTCTATAATGTTTGGTAGAAAATTTGTAATAAGAAAAATAATGAAAGAATAGTATTTGATTTATTCTCTCTAACTGCTTAGAAAAAGAATGATTACAACCCTCCCGATCTCGATTACAATTAGATTTTCTGATTACAAAAGAGAGGAGAATGATCTGGATTCTCCCCTTTGTTTAATTTGGGTTCTTCACGGTGGCGATGGAGTGCCTCCCTCGAATGTTCGCGTCGAGTTTGTTCTCCGTTGACAATCCGAACGTCTCGATTCACTGGAACGGTATCTTCTCCTCACGATTTGACGCTATGGAGAACTTGCGTGCTAAGTTTAAAACTCTGAAAGAGTTAATAACTCAGAGCGAGTTTAAACTCTTGAAAAAGAGTTGATTTGAACTGAAAGTTCGATTAATAAGCTAAGGGAATGCTCCAAGAACTTTGTTGTTGCAAGAAGCTCCAAGATGCCAGATCGAAGATCCCCCAAAAAGTTAGCCAAAGATCTCCTCCTTGCTGCCAAGTTCGAGGGTCAATCCAAGCCAAGAAGTTCTAACCCTTAACTCGGTTGAGTTTTTTCTTATTTATAGGGGATTAAGGGGGTGTAACTACCCCTTAAATCACTCCTAAGTGGGGTGTAACTGCCCTCAAATCATAGAAATCAGTTTTGAAACTGCTCAAGGGTTTAAAGGGTATAATCCCCCCTAAAATCTCTCCATAATGGGGTCTAACCGACCCCATTAAGTGGAGATGCGGTTTAAAAAGACCGTTCAGGTTCTGTTTGAACCAGTCAAATGTAAAAAACGCGGGTCTGACCCCCGCGTTTTGATGTTGCAATGCAGGGAGGACTTCTGCGTTATGTTGCTGACACACGGGGAGGACCTCCATGTTTTGGTGTGGCAACGCAGGGAGGACTTCTGCATTTTATTTCGGAAACACAGCCAAGAGCTATGCATTTTGAATCTGGGATGCACAGGTGAGCTCTGCGTCTGGATTTGAAGAGACCGTCAATTTGTAGTCTCTTTTGCTAGAGCGTTTTAAAGACCGTCATCTTGTAATCTTCATCTTAGCTCCTTAAAAATATGAGAGTCATCAGATTATAACTCCCGATGTTGATTGTGAAGGCTGTTGATTAGAGTTTTCATCAGTTGTTATGAAGATCGTCAGATTATAACCTTCATCGATCTACGTGAAAGTCCCAAATTATAACCTTCTAGAAGTTGTCAGGTTGTAACTTCCATTATCGGTGTTTGATGGGGATAAGCTATCTATAGTAATTTTTAAACAGCCTACATATAATTGATTTCTGGCCAGTAATAATTTGTACAAAATTACTTGAGCCCTACGTATGTTAGTTTCTTCATGCTCCATATTCTCGGACTATAGCCTAGTTTATTGCAGAATAAATATGAGATCTAGTTTATCGTATAATAATTCTTTAATAAGATTCACATTTATTTGCAGTTCAACTTTTTAAGCTATTGCAAATAAACGGGAACTACGTACAACGAACAAACTAGATATGTTATTCTATAATTGACTACTTGATTCTCCCATTGTTAAATGTTAGGGATATACCCCTACTGTGGTCCAATTGCGGATAGACCCTTTGTACTTCTACTTTGTGTGGATAGACTCTCTGAAGGTACACTTGGGCAATAGTACATAGGATCAATCCACACCAATAGTGTCACACCTCAAAACTACAGTGGAGATGCATAAATATGGGTTACGGGCAACAATGACCAATGCACAGAACAAAATCCATGCCCGAGTCAAGCATGACACTTCATATCACATAGATTTCTCAATTCATATATATAAACCTGCTGATGATAGAAGATCAGAGCAAACTATATATAAAAATGATACTTACAGCCCACAATCTCACTGTTACAAGTATTTTACAAAATAAAGGACATTGTTGACTATATGTAACACCAAAAAAGAGGCTTTTCCATATAAACGCCTCTTAGCAATGTGTCATAATCAAAAATTCGGCTTATTACGCAGCTACGCCAAAAGTTCTATGGCTTTATTTATTTTTTCCCTATTTAATTCCCCTTTTTCTTCTTTTTATCTTCCCTTAAGTAGTGCCTCCATTTTCTTCTAATGGCTGAGAGCCACTAAACTAGTGAGGTGGTGATGAACAGGAAAAGAATTGCGGATATTTTTCATAGACCCCCCTGTTAATATTATCATTTGCACAAACTTCTTAAGATAAAAATAGGCTAATTAAAATTTGTATTTGGTTACTACACTTTCACCTCCTAATAAAAAGTTTCTTCCTTAAAACTTAACATACCTTAATCTTAAAAGCTTCAGATACTTTTTCTCGCATGGAATCTTCTATGTCCCAAGTAGCTTCTCTTTCTAAATGATTCTTCTATTGTACTTTTATGTATTTGATGGTTCGATGCCTAAGTATTTGTTCCTTAGAGTCCATAATATGCTCTGGTTTCTTTTCATAAGTCAAGTCTGGCTTGAGCTCCACTGGAGATAGTTCAACGATCTCACTCGGATCTCGGATGAACTTTCAGAGTATCGATACATGAAATACTCATGTACTCTAGATAGAGATGGCGCTAATGCTAATCTGTACACCATTGGACCAACTCATTCCAGAATTTCAAAAGGACTAAACAATCTTGGGCTTAACTTCCCTTGGATTCCAAATCTTTTTACTCCATGGGTAGGCAAAACATTCAAGAAAACTTGATCATCAACCTGAAATTCTAATCCTCTCCTTCTTTAATTGGCTAACTCTTCTAACAACTTTGTGCAGTGTAAAGATGTTCCCTAACTAATTGAATCGTATCAATTGCTTGTTGCACCAATTCCGGTCCAAGAAGTTTTCTTTCTCTAACATCATCCCAATAAATAAGAGATTTGCACTTTCTTCCATATAGAAGTTTATATGGCGACATTTGAATACTAGGTTGATGGCTGTTGTTATAGGCAAATTTAGCTAAAGGTAGATAATCTTATCTTGACCTTTTCATTTACAGTACACAACATCTCAATATATCTTCTAGTGATTGAAATGTCTTTTCTGATTGGTCATTCATCTGTGGATGGTAAGCTACGCTAAAATTTAGGTTAGTCTATAGAGCCATATGCATACTTTTCTAATATTCTGATGTGAACCTAGGATCTCTATCAGAGACTATTGATATTAGTACACCATGCAATCTCACTATCTCATTGATGTATATCTTAGTTAGTTTTTCGAATAAAAATTTTATATTAACAGGTAAAAAGTGTGCTGACTAATCAATCGGTCAACAATCACCCATATCGTATCATTCTTTTTTAAAGATTTTGGAAGGCGGGTGATGAAATACATGTGATCTTTTCCTATTTCCATATTGGTATACTAAAGTTGTGGACTAATTCAGCTAGTCTTTGGTGTTCAACCTTTACTTGCTAGCAAGTAAAATATTCTGCAACATAGATGGCAATCTCCTTCTATATGGCAATCTCCTTCTTCATATTATTCTACCTATAGATCTTCTTTATGTCTTTATACATTTTTGTTGATTCGGGATGCATAGTATACAGAGAGTGGTGTGTCTCCTTTAGAATCTTTTTCTTTATCTCTGGTATATAGGCACACAAACTCTAGTACCAAACCTCAAGGATCCGTCTTTATGTAACTTAAACTCTCTTCGGGTGCCTTCTTCCATATCTTTCCTTATCTTCACTAGTTGATGATCCTTCTGTTGGCTTGCTTTAACTTTATTTAGCAGAGAAGGTTGTATTATCATACTTGCTAATTTAACTCTAATTTGGTGGACCCTTATTTCGATTTCAGTATGATCTAAGTCCTCCAATATTTTTCTTTGAGAAGTAATTAAATATGCTAAATTGTATGAATTCTTGCGGCTCAATGTATCAGCAACAACATTCACCTTGCCGGGGTGATGATTGACGGTTATATCATAATCTTTCAGAAGCTCCAACCATCTTCTTTGCTTCTAATTTAACTCCTTCTGATTGAATATATATTTTAAACTCTTGTGGTCAGTGTATATTTCATAATGTGCTCCATATAAATAATATCCCTAAATCTTGAGAGCAAACACTACAGATGCTAGTTCCGAATAATGAGTGAGATAGTTTTGCTCATAAGGCTCTGCCTTGAAGCATATGCAATGACTTTCCCATTTTGCGTAAAAATACATCCTAGTTCTCTTCTAGAGGCATCATTGTAGATAGTAAAGCATGTATCTCCAGAGGGTAATACAAGTATTAGAGCAGACACTAATCGACTTTTTACCTCTTGAAAGTCTTTCTCACATACATCTGACCAAATGAATTTAACTCCCTTCTAAGTAAGATGAGTCAGAGGTGAGGCAATATGGGAGAATCATTCCATAAATTTTCTATAGTAACCAGCCATACCAAGAAAACTATGGATCTCTTTGACACTAGTTGGTTTGTCCTAATTAACTATAGCTTTTATCTTTTCAGGATCCACATAAATCATTTCCTTAGAGATTACATGTCCAAGGAATGCTATGATGCGGCATAAACATGTACCAAAAAGGTTGCAAGTGCACAACCGTATCAAGTTATAGTATTTAAGATATCGATCCCACGAGGAAGGTGTTTTGTAGGAGAAAATATAAAATCGGTTCTTATGTTGTGTGCGTGACAAATAGGAGTGATGAGTGAATGTGATTGTGGAGAGATAATGAGAGTGATAGTGTGTAGATCAATGTGTTTGAAAATAAATGTGATCAATAAGGCAAGAAAGAAGAATGAATAAAATTGAGAAACAAATCAAAAACAAAATTCTAAAATAAAAGAAAATATAAGAAATTAAAGATAGTGGATTCAATTATAGATATGGGTAATCTAAAATTGAACCCACTTCTTAAAAAAGGGTGATTCCCTAGAGGGTTCTAGCCTAAAGGTGAATCAAACAAAATAAAAATAAACAAAAAGAAAAACTAAACCCAAGAGGGTTCTAGCCTCAAGGTGAATAGTGCAAGAAATTAAAATCTAACTACAAAATAAATTGTAAAATCTAAACTAAAAAATAAAATTGCAAGAATTAAATGCACGAAAATAAATCTACTCTATAAGCATAAAATAAATCTAAGGCAATAGGGTTCTAGCCTCTTGGCTATTTAACAAGAAAATAAAATCTAACTACAAGCATAGAAATAAATCTAAACTAATAAGCAATAAAAGAGAAAAAGAAAAGAAATGCAAACCTTCAAATAATTCTCCATCTTCATCTTCATCTTCATCATCCAATAAAGAGAAGAAGAGAAAAATTTAAAGTGGTGAAAAAATTATTATTATTAATTGCAACTAAAGTTACAATTTTAGAAGGCCTTCTCAATTAAGAGTAGCCCTCCTCTCCAAAAGAAGTTACAAAAATTTTCACACTCTAACCCCTCACTCTCTACCCCTGTTTATAGTAAACATCAGTGAATGAGAGCCATTGGATTGAAATCTTATCCAAAAACAGCAAATTTCAGCCTTAGATTCGTAACAAACTTCCTAGCGTATCGATGCAGACATCGATACAGGCATCGATGCTGGCATCGATGTCGGTATCGATGCAGGCATTAATGCAGGCATGATGCCTGCCCTTCTCCTTTTGTTGTCCGCAGATTCTTCTTGTTGTTTGCTTTTGGGCTTTGGACATTGGGCTTTTCTTGGACTCTTGGGCTTGGGCTTTGATTTATCACTTCATTAAATACTTGAAAGAATTCATTGGGCTTCATAGCTTCATTTCTTCATTAATTATGGGCTTTTTGTTGAGAGATGAGGGTTTTGAGATTTATTCTTCATTAACCTGCAATTAAAGATAAAAAACAATTATTAGTAGTATATTTATTCATGTAAAATAGATAATGAGGGTATAAAATTGTAATAAAATGTGATTATCAAATACCCCCACGCCTAAACTTTTGCTAGTCCTCTAGCAAAGAAAAATAAAAATAAATCCTAACTCATTTTCGCAGGAATCACGGTTGTATTTAGCGCATACAACAAGCCTTTAAACCCCTAGGTTACCCTAGTGGACGAGTTGTAGTCTCGTGAGGGTTTGCAGTGAATATACCCACAAAATTCGGTCAACTTTCCAAGTTAAAGAAGTCAGTAAATAACTAAATTCACTTGATAACTTTTAGATAATCTAATTGGAGTTAGTTATCACTCAAGAAAACATTTTTATATATAACTCTAAGGTATATTTTCAATCTTCTCATTGTAGCAATACAAAACCAAGCCAAACTTAGAAATTTAATTTAAAAGTTTTGAAAAGAACATGCTAACTCTTTGTTTTAAATAATTTTCAAGTTGCTTGATTTAAAATATTTTCCAAGACCATATATACAACTATAAAACATTTATTAGTTTTTTTTAACTCTTTATTTCTTGGTGATTTTTTCTACTTTAACGGGCTTTCTAAGTGACCATTTAACGAGTTTTGGGCCAATGGATCCCAACCCAAATGGGCTTAGGTCATTAAGTATGGAAACACTCCTTGGGCTTTTAGAAAATTTCAAATTTATCAAATAAATCAATTATTACATAACTCTATCAATTTGGCAAGTGACGATATTTTTATAAATTTTTTTTAAGGAAAAGGAAAAAATGACAAAAATGCACTAAAATTGTAAAATAAAGAGGAAAAAAATAACTAATTCCCACCCCCGCACCTAAATTTTGCATTGTCCTCAATGCAAACTCTATGATGCATGTCAGATATGTCTTGATATCTTCGAGTGCCTTTTGGCAGGCGTCGTCCCAAATAAATGACACGCCCTTTTTGTTTAGCTTAGAAAATGGTTGGCACGTCCCAGAAAGGTTTGAGATGAACCGCCGGATGTAAGCTAGCCGCCCTTGCAATCCTCTGAGCAAACTCTATGATGCATAAAGTAAAGCAGATAAGAAGTGAAGTACTTACATTTGGTTCGCTGATAAAAATTTGCAATTACCTTTGGTCTGAGGAGGAGGAAATCAAACTTTTTTTCTTTTTTTTCTTTTTTTTCTTCTTTTTTTTCTTTTTTTCTTTTTTTTCTTTTTTTTTAACAACTAAACAAGAAACTATCAAATGAGAGAAGAATAAATTCTTTTTATTATTCTGAAATAAACAAAATAAATAATGTAGAATAAAATATTCAACATGAAGAGTTCCTGTTCTACATTGAATCCTACCTTACTGTTGAAAATTCTTCCCCGGATTTTAAACAAAGTCAGAATGATATAATCAATAACGTGAATTTCCAAGCATTTTGGGGTGTTCAATAATTCTTGCACAAAGGTAAGGTAGGTATTATTGGTGTCATGCATTTTGTATTTCTTAATGAACTTAGACTCTTGTACTGTGAAGTTTTATTTTCTATCAACCAATTCTTCTGTGAAGTTCTGGAAATTTGGTTGTTGATTATTCTCCAAGAATCTAAGTTCATCAAGAAAGAGTTCTTCAAAATTTAATTCAAAGCAGCACATGTTTAACACAGTTTTATTATTCTCAATGACCTGATCTGCTTCTTCTAAAAATTCTAACTCTTCATCAAAAATTTCCTCAAAACTCAAATCAGACTCTTCTTCTTCTTCTTCTTCTTCTTCTTCTTCTCCTGATCTTTCCTGAATGTAATTTATTTTCTAGAGGCTGATTATTTGATTGGTCCCCTGGATTAAAAATATTGAGATCAGCAGTCAAATTCCCAAAGGACAGCTTCATTTGACCAGTTCTACAGTTGATAAGAGCATTAGAAGTGGCTAAGAACGGTCGTCCTAAGATGACAGGTGTCTGTCCTTTGGGATTGGAAACAGGCTGTGTTTCCAAGACTACAAAATCTACTGGAAAAATAAAATCTCCAACCTTAATCAGAACATCCTCTAACTCACCCATAGGGACCTTGACAGATCTATCAGCCAACTGTAAGGTGCATTTGGTCGGGTTCAGTACACCTAGACCCAATTGCTGGTAGACTGAATATGGAAGCAAATTGACACTGGCCCCTAAGTCTAAAAGCGCCTTATCAATGTGAGTATTACCAATGATACATGAAATGATGGGGGAACCTGGATCTTTACGTTTCAAAGGTATATGATTTGACAGCATTTCACTGATATTGGCGGCTACAAAGACTTTCTTTGGAACATTTATTCTCCTCTTCTTAGTGCATAATTCTTTTAAAAATTTAGCATAAGATGGAATTTGTTCAATTACATCTAAGAGAGGAATGTTGACCTTAACCTGCTTGAATGTCTCTAGGATTTTCTCCTCCTGAGGAGAGTGTTTCCTAGACCTGAGTCTATCTGGAAAGGGAGCAACCGGTCTAAATCTATCAAAAGCAGGCTCAGGTTCGGGTTCAGGTTCTTGGTCATCTGAGGGGAGTGATTGTTGAATAGATTCATCAGAAGGAGAAGGAGAAGGAATTTGTACAGGATCAAGAGTTTGACTTGGCGGAGTTCTCACTTGATTATCGACCTGTCTACCTGACCGAAGTGAATGGATTGCATTCACTTGAGCTTCATAGGATGAACTGCATCCTGTGTTATTAGGGTTGACCACGGGTTGACTCGGAAATTTTCCTTTCTCTCTTTCACTCACGGCACTAGCTAGTTGACCAAGTTGGGATTCTAATCTAGCTATAGCTTGAGTGTTGGAGTTGAGCATTTGTCCGGTTGATTGCATGAAGGAATTCAGCGTGCTAGACGTTTGAGTCAACATATTCGTGGTTTGAGTAGAGGCCTTAATTATGGTTTCTAAACCCCTTTCCAAGACATTGAGACGTTTATCTTGATCTGGATTGTGAGGAGTTTGAATTACAGCTTGATGAGGAGGAGACTGATTTTGATACGGCAGATTGGGTTGTTGAAATTGTGAATGAGAATTGAATGGAACTGTGTTTCCCCTAGGAAAATGTTGGGTCGAAGCGGGAGTGAAATTTTGAGTTCCGGGAGAATTTCCTAGATTCCATGCAAAGTTGGGATGATTTCTCCAACCTGGATTGTAGGTTGGAGAAAATGGATCATTTCTAGGGTGCTGGAATGCAGCGTTCATCTGTTCTAATGAATGATTGTTTCCTAAGAGAGGGCATTCCTCTGAAACGTGGGTAGGAGACTGACAATTATGACATCCTGGGAAAGAAACATGATTGAGTTGAGCTGGAGCTCGTTCCTTAATTTCTAAGGCTTCTAACCTCCGCAGAATTGTCGCCATCTTCGCTTCAGAAGCAATGTTTGACTCCAAGGAAAGACCACTAGACTTAGAATGGGGAACTGATGAAACCCTGTCATCGCACTGTTCCCATTGCATTGTTTTTTCAGAAAGACTCTCCAAAAACTCCCAAGCTTCATCAGCATTTTTCCTCATAAAATCCCCGTGGCACATTGATTCTAAGGAAGTTTTTGCAGAATAATCTAATCCCTCATAAATTATTTGGCACAATCGCCATTTCTCTAAACCGTGATGAGGACATTGGATGAGAAGATCTTTAAATCGGTCAAAATACTTACAAAAAGGTTCTCCCGGGATAATTTTAATGTTTTGAATGTTGTTCCTAAGCTTTACCGTTTTATGAATAGGAAAAAAATTCTTAAGAAAAACGGTGACAAATTCATCCCAAGTTGAGATGGAATTTGTTGGTAAGCTGTACAGCCATTTTTTAGCTTTATCCTTAAGAGCAAATGGAATAAATCTAAGCTTAACCGCATCTTCATTTAATTCTCTCATTTTAATCATAATACACACTTCCTCAAATTCCGAAATAAAAATATATGCGTCTTCTGTTTCATTATCAAGGAATTTGGGAAGCATGTTTATGTATTACGGTCTAAGCTCAAAACTTATTCCATTTGTTTCGGGGAGCCTAACGCATGAGGGGATTGCATTCCTAATGGGATAGCACATATCATGAAGAACGAGTGGATTAGGATGCTCCATTTCTATGATTGGTTCAAAGCGAATTAATCGATGTGTATTATCCCTAATCCACTGTTGCATACACCAAATACACCAAAATATTTCTTTTTATTTTTTTTTTAAAGAAAAGAAAGAAAATTAGTTTTTTTTAGAAGATAAAGAAAAAGAAAAATCCTAACTGAAACAAATCAAAACAATCACTTTTCAATCAACTCTAATTCTAGGGTTTAGCCTAACTCAACTAGATCAGCTCCTAACCAAAACTCCTACAGTGAAAAGATCAAAGTTTTACCCAGGTAGTTAGCCAGGCAAGGATAATACTAGAGGGTGATCAAAGATCAATTAAGTACCTCTTTCCTTGCGGAGCGCTTTACGCAACCCCTAAACCTTGCCTTAGACACCAACTAATCTGAGAAAACTTAAACCGGTTCACTTAAGGATTTCTTGTTCCTTATTGAGCTCGAATCCTTAGGGGCCAACGTCTAATGAGTTTTATTAGGCTTGGGTGGTGTAGTGAGGAATTAGTGATTTTTGGGCTAAGGAAAGGGTGATGAAATCCCTCACCTTATCTTGATTATGGGGTTTTGCCCTTAAAAATATTTTTAAGTGTGTGTCAAATCAAGATGCTCAAATCACTTGGTGAATTCCTACACTATATGAAATGCAACCCTATGAATTAAAAGCAACTAAAAAGGATGGGAAAAAAAATCTTTTTTTTTAATTAGGGTTAACAATCAAACAAATGAGAAGGGGGGCTTTGTTTGAATTTATTATCTTGTTAGTAAATGTCAAAGTGGAGGATGAATTTTATTATGGTCAACAAAAAATAAAATCTTTTTTTTGTGAAGAAGTAGCTAAAGGGTGGAATTAAAAACTAGAAAGAGGACTTACCCGAAAGCAAATCTTCAAATCCTAGCTCTCCAATCCGCGATCTTCAAGCTCCAAGCGTTTCCTTCACAAAAAACACACAAGTTAAAGAACCAAAATAATTAAAACCTACTTAAGCACCTTCCCCAACAACGGCGCCAAAAACTTGATGCGGCATAAACATGTACCAAAAAGGTTGCAAGTGCACAACCGTGTCAAGTTATAGTATTTAAAATATCGATCCCACGAGGAAGGTGTTTTGTAGGAGAAAATATAAAATCGGTTCTTATGTTGTGTGTGTGACAAGTAGGAGTGATAAGTGAATGTGATTGTGGAGAGATAGAGAGAGTGGAAGTGATAGTGTGTAAATCGGCACGAGATATAAGTGAGAGTGGATGTGACAAAGAATGAATATGATCAATAAGGCAAGAAGGAAAAGGAAAATAAAAATCAAGAATAAAGAAAATAAAATTCAAGAATAAAAGAAAATGCAAGAAATTAAAGATGGTGGATTCAATTATAGATATGGGTAATCTACAATTGAACCCACTTCTTAGAAAAGGGTGATTCCCTAGAGGGTTCTAGCCTAAAGGCGAATCAAACAAAATAAAAATAAACAAAAAGAAAAACTAAACCCAAGAGGGTTCTAGCCTCAAGGTGAATAGTATAAGAAATTAAAATCTAACTACAAAATAAAGTGCAAAATCTAAACTACAAAATAAAATTGCAAGAATTAAATGCAAGAAATTAAATCTATTCTATAAGCATGAAATAAATCTAAGGCAAGAGGGTTCTAGCCTCTTGGCTATTTAACAAGAAAATAAAATCTAAACTACAAGCATAGAAATAAATCTACACTAATAAGCAATAAAAAGGAAATAAAAGAGAAAAAGGAAAGAAAATGCAAACCTCTAAATAATTCTTCATCTCCATCTGATGTCGGTATCGATGCAGGCATCGATGCCGCCATCGATGCAGGCATCGATGCATGCCCTTCTCCTTTTGTTGTCGGCAGATTCTTCTTGTTGTTTGCTTTTGGGCTTTGGACATTGGGCTTTTCTTGGACTCTTGGGCTTGGGCTTTGATTTATCACTTCATTAAATACTTGAAAGAATTCATTAGGCTTCATGGCTTCATTTTTTCATTAATTATGGGCTTTTTGTTGAGAGATGAGGGTTTTGAGATTTATTCTTCATTAACCTGCAATTAAAGATAAAAACAATTATTAGTAGTATATTTATTCATGTAAAATAGATAATGAGGGTATAAAATTATAATAAAATGTGATTATCATGCTACCTTCTCAAATCAGAACTCATATTTTTTTTAAGTTTCGCATACAAGTTTTCTCTCTTTAATATTTGCAACACACATTTTAAGAGTTCTTCATGCTCTTCCTTGCTTCTTGAGTATATCAGGATATCATCAATAAAAACCACAACAAACTAATCCAAGAAGGTAAACACTCTATTCATAAGATCCATAAATGTTGCAGGCGCATTTGTGAGCCTGAATGGTAATACTAGAAATTTATAATGACCATGGCGAGTTCGAAATGTAGTTTTCGGCATATCCTCTCGCTTGATCTTTAACTAATAGTAACCAGAATTAAGATCAATCTTAGAAAATACTTGGGCTCCTTGCAATTGATCAAATAGATCATTGATAGTAATGCATACTTGTTACGAATGGTTACTTTATTCAATTCACGGAAGTCAATACATAGTCTCATTCTACCATCTTACTTCTTCACAAATAATACAGGCGCACCCTATGGTGACGCATTAGGCCGAGTGAAGCCTTTGTCAAAAAGTTCTTATAGTTGCACCTTGAGCTCTCTCAATTTAGTTGGTGCTATGCAGTAGGGAGCCTTAGAAATTAGACTCGCATCACGTACCAAGTAGAATTAAATGCATGAAAATAAATCTACTCTATAAGCATAAAATAAATCTAAGGCAAGAGGGTTCTAGCTTCTTGGCTACAAGAAAATAAAATCTAACTACAAGCATAGAAATAAATCTAAACTAATAAGCAATAAAAGAGAAAAAGAAAGAAATGCAAACCTTCAAATAATTCTCCATCTTCATCTTCATCTTCATCTTCATCATCTAATAAAGAGAAGAAGAGAAAAATTTAAAGTGGTGAAAAAATTATTATTATTAATTGCAACAAAAGTTACAATTTTGGAAGGCCTTCTCAATTAAGAGTAGCCCTCCTCTCCAAAAGGAGTTACAAAAATTTTCACACCTCTAACCCCTCACTCTCTACCCCTATTTATAGTAATCTTCAATGAATATGAGCCATTGGATTTGTCTTGAGCCCCAAGCAACAATCTCCACCATTGAATTTGCTTTTTGTTCTTTTCTAGCCCAAAATTCATTTGATTTTCCAAATTAAATCACATCCGGTCCATTTCATTTTCCATTTGATTTTCAAATGTGCAGCCCAAGTCTCTTCTGAAAATAAATATGAAAATTTTTGGACAACTGGTATCTCCTCTAGACTTGTTTTTCCTTCATCAATAATTTAAACTAAAACTAAATAACCCATGCATTCACTTCTCAGGGCCCATTAGCTTAAAGGGCTGAGATGATTTTTAAGGGTTCTCGAGATTTTGCAAACCTCAAAACTAAATTCTGATTGGCCCGAAAATTTTAATATTACTTTCTTTTCTCAACACAAAATAGAAGCGTGATTTAAGGATAACCAATTCTTTCCTAATATAGCATCAAAATCATGCATTTCCAGCATTGCTAATTCTGCTGGGAGTTCCTTGTCGAAAATATTAATTTCACCCCTACAACCTTAATTTGATACTATTATACTATCTCTAGGTGTACTAACAAGTAATTCTTGTTGTAAGGTATCACAAGGTAATTTGTTTCTCTTAACAAACTATACGGTAATGAAAGAATGCGATGCACCAGAATTAAAAAATACTCGAGCATGAAAAGATGCAAAAGTTAACGTACCTGCCACCATATCTTTTTCTGCTTCAGCTTCTTTCTCAGTCAAGGAATAGACTTGTAACAACCGTAAATTTTGATACGTGTTTAAATAATTTTTGTAGTATTTAAAATATTAAATTTGAACTTATTAATATTTTTCCTAATTTCTGGAATTTTTTTTGAGTTTTCAAAATAAATAAATAATAAAATATATAGTCTTGAAAGTATTAATTCTATAAAATATTAATTTACGGTTACAATGAATATTTTAAATAATTATTTTAACTATTGATACTATTAATAATTTTTTATGTAAATTTGAGTCTTGAAAGTATTAATTCTATAAAATATTAATTTACGGTTACAATGAATATTTTAAATAATTATTTTAACTATTGATACTATTAATAATTTTTTATGTAAATTTGAGCTTAGTACATTAGTACAAATATAAATATATAAATATTTGGCTAATATTATTATATGGTTAATTATTATTATAAGTATTATTTTTAAATATTCTGAATAAGTAAATAAATAAATATTTTCCCTCTCTTATTTTTTCCTCTAATTTGAATTTGAATTCCTTCCAAATTCTTTCCCAATCAGCCATAATCACTTCCAATCAATTCTCTAATCACCATTAACTATTTCCTATTTTACTCCCATATTTCTCTCCCTCTCACAATTTGACAACTCAACCTCCTCCTCTTTATTTTTTTATTCCCTAAATGTACCTAACCCTAACCTACACTCCCTGTATAAAAATCTTTTTCTTTTCTTTTCACGTGATCACCTAATTCAGCCGCCTACCCTCTTCACCGTACTCTCTCTCTCTTCTCTCTCTTCTTTTCTCTTCGACCGCACAACAACCCCAAGCCACCGAGCTTCGAACCCGACTGCCCTCACCACGCTCGTCCCCGCTCCGACGAACCTGACCGCCGCCCGACGCCTC
>NC_033803.1:13303447-13320969 GCF_001876935.1 Asparagus officinalis | reverse complement strand
AAGTTTGTGTAGTCACCGGGGTGGGTCCGAGGAGTTGTGATATGAGATTGTTGATGTATTTTCCAGGCTCGCGCCAGTGTCTTGTTTCGGCCTTGGGTGGGTCTGAGGTGAGGTGATATCGAGATTATTATTTATTTCCAGGCTCGTGCCAGCGCCTTGTTTCGGCCTGGGGTGGGTCTGAGGAGCAGGGATATTGAGATTGTTGATTATTTGAGATGAGTGATTATACATCAAAATATTCTTCCCCAATTCAAATAACATGTAAAACAAGAATAATCTGCTTGTGTGCTTTATGGTGGACTTTGTTAGTTTTGTTGAGATGTAGATCAGTGTTGTTCTTTTCATACATAGATCGGGATTAATATTTAATTATCTATAATTCGAGACATATGGTATATACATGAGAGTTTCCTTGTTTGGATTATTTCGCTCGACGTACTACGTCTCGAGTTGTAGATTTTTAAGTATTAATTCCATCTACTGTATGACCTTGTTGCTTGGATGTTTTCTGATCGCTACCTGCATGATCTTGTCACTTGGTTGATTTTTGGATTCTTCTGATTATTAGTATTCCAGTTGCATGCCTCTAACATTATTACTATCATCACATGTTCTATTTCTATTTCTGTTATCTCATTATCTATGTATATATTATCATTACTGTTATTGTATTTGTTTCTGCCTTGGGGGATCTTGCCGTGTGTTTCACACGCTGACGTACTCCTATTTTCTGGGTGTACGTCAGATTTAGGAGATGAGCAGCCTCAGTTCGGGATAGTACAGGAGTCAGATGATTTGCAGCAGTAAGGTCTTCCAGATGGATCAGAAGAATAACCTGAAGCTTAGACTTTTTTTCCTGTAGTAGTTGATAAGCGCTAGATCTCTTTTGCAGAACCTTACTTTAGTCTGATGTTAGATTTAGTTGTTTTAGCAGTACTTTCCTTTACTTCTGTTGGATTATGTATTTTTATATTTCCTAGTTGAACTGTTGTTGTAATAAGGGTATGTTTCACCCATATTTTATGTCTGGGATGATTTACCTTTGATGATATGTCTATTTTTATTCTGGGTTGTCTTTATATTCTTGCTATGTGTGATCGGGGACCTGTGACTTCGCATTGTACTTATTTCCAGACGCTTAGCGTATTAGGTTGAGGAGAAACATTTATTTTTATTTATTCTCTTTGATCTAATACGTCGCGGGCTTGTTCACGTTCCGGTTCCTAGGTATTTTGGGAAGCGGGGCGTGACAGGTTTTTTTGGTGGCCCACGCAGGTCACGGTCCCGAGTCCTCACTAGTAAGAATATGGTAGACAATTTAGATACATATCATATTTCATCCGTAAGACTACAATTAAGTTCTTATATTATTATTTTAGACTACAATTAATTTCTTATACTATTATTTTAATAACTATGTTTTAGTTCTTATTTTCCCAATATATTATTTGATTTTAACCTTAAATATCCTTTTGATCCTCGTTTCCCTTAGAATCATGATGGGTACTCGTAGTAACGATAACCCGTCTAGTAGCAGTGCCCCACAGCCCGAAGTGGATCCCAACCAACTTCTGACGATGATTCAGGGATTGGTTACCAATCAGCAGCACTTGGCGGGACAGCTTCACAGGGAGCCGCAGCACCAGCCTCCCCCTCGTCCAGAGTCTAGCGTTAGGGAGTTCCGGTATATGCGGCCTCCTTCTTTCTCCGGTGCCGAAGGACCTTTAGCAGCAGAGGAGTTTCTCAAGGTCACGGAGACTATTCTCACGGTGACCCGCATCCCTCATGCTGAATGGGTGGACCTCATGGATATTCAGCTCACCGACACCGCTCGGATTTGGTGGACTGCAGAGAAGGCTCATTTGGAGAGACCGATTTCATGGGAAACCTTCACACACCGTTTCAACAGGAAGTACTTCCCTCAGTCAGCCAGGGACGAACTTTTGCGAAGATTTGTGGAGCTCAAGCAAGGAGGACGAACAGTTGATGAGTACGAGGCCGAGTTTTCTTCTCTAAGCTGATATGCCCCCCACTTGGTGACGGACCCCACTATCAGGCGGCATCAGTTTCAGAAGGGCCTGGATAAGTATATCAGGTTTTCTCTAGCTGGTAGAGCACTTGCGACCCACGATGCCGTGTTGGATGCAGCACGCGAGATCGAGAGCGTTCAGAAGGAACCTGAAGACCCGCATGTGATTCAGAGCAGGACACCAACGGCTCCAGTCCGGACTATCGAGCGTTCACCTTCGAGTCAGCAGCAGAATCCGCAGCGACAGCAGTTTTCTCAGCGCCAACCACTTCCTCCTGTGCATCCCTATCAGCGCCTTGGAGTGCAGACTCGCGACCGGCCTTCAGTGCAGTGTTCCTATTGTAATTTCCGTGGGCATACCCATCAGGAGTGCCCCAAACGTCTTCGTCTGTGCTTCAACTGTAGATCCCCTGACCATGTCAACCGAGAATGTCCGCAACGACAGCAGTCCAGCTTGCCCCCACCTCCAGTTGGAGCGGCTCTTCCAGCTCCACCTCGATCAGACTCAGCAGCTCCAACTCAGCACGGACCTTATCCTCGAGCAGGGTCTCTTCCTCCACAGTAGCAGATTTATCAGGAAGCACGAAGGCAGCAACCATCACGACAGACATTCATGATGACGGCCATGGAAGCTAAGGAGAACAACCAAGTTATCACCGGTGAGAATAGTTCATTCTTAGTTTTATTTGCGTAGAACTTTCTTATTTTGCATTGCCTTATGATATTATTATAGAATTTATTTATGAGCACTAGTTTAGATGTATTTTCCTTCTACACTAGACTAGATAAGGTTCTTGTTTCTTCCGTTATTGCCTTATCACTTTTTGACTCCGGAACTTCCCACTATTTCTTGTCTCGTAACTTTCCATTGTTTCTTGTTTCTTGTCCCATCTGCTTATGGATATCATTCCATATCTGTCCCTGGGGTTCTTAATTTAATTCTGAGGACGGAATTTGTTTTAAGGGGGTAGGATGTAACAACCGTAAATTTTGATACGTGTTTAAATAATTTTTGTAGTATTTAAAATATTAAATTTGAACTTATTAATATTTTTCCTAATTTCTGGAATTTTTTTTTGAGTTTTCAAAATAAATAAATAATAAAATATATAGTCTTGAAAGTATTAATTCCGTAAATTATTAATTTACGGTTACAATGAATATTTTAAATAATTATTTTAACTATTGATACTATTAATAATTTTTTTATGTAAATTTGAGCTTAGTACATTAGTACAAATATAAATATATAAATATTTGGCTAATATTATTATATGGTTAATTATTATTATAAGTATTATTTTTAAATATTCTGAATAAGTAAATAAATAAATATTTTCCCTCTCTTATTTTTTCCTCTAATTTGAATTTGAATTCCTTCCAAATTCTTTCCCAATCAGCCATAATCACTTCCAATCAATTCTCTAATCACCATTAACTATTTCCTATTTTACTCCCGTATTTCTCTCCCTCTCACAATTTAACAGCTCAACCTCCTCCTCTTTATTTTTTTTATTCCCTAAATGTACCTAACCCTAACCTACACTCCCTGTATAAAAATCTTTTTCTTTTCTTTTCACGTGATCACCTAATTCAGCCGCCTACCCTCTTCACCGTACTCTCTCTCTTCTCTCTCTCTTCTTTTCTCTTCGACCGCACAACAACCCCAAGCCACCGAGCTTCGAACCCGACTGCCCTCACCACGCTCGTCCCCGCTCCGACGAACCTGACCGCCGCCCGACGCCTCCTCGCCACCTCCGCCTAGATCCGCCGCCCCCTCTCGTCGCTCCGCCTCCGACCAAGCCAACCACCCCGATCCGCCTCCGGCCACCACAGCAGCCACCCCGTCACTGCCCGACGTCCGACGAACCCCCTCGTCGCTGCCCCAGCCTCCTCGTAGCCGCTGTCCTCCACTGCTCGTCGTCACCGTCGCTGGCTATCGTTGCCTCCTCGTTCGCGGACTCGTAGCCTCGCCCGGCGACGTCGATTCGTTCGATAAATCCCCGAGGCAAGATCCCTCTTGCCGTTGTCTTGTTAATTTCATTTTTATCTCTTATGAATTTATTATGTGTATGTGCGTAGATTAGTTGTGTTGATATGATTTTAATTGTGTAATTGTTGATGATATCGCGGTGGATATATGCTATGAAATGATGCTAGGAATGATGAATAAATATGTCAAAAATAGTTTATGGGTAATTTTGTGTTGTTTGAAAGGAAGAATATATTTATAGAGTATTTTTAGAATTATTTATAATGAGGAAAATATTTTAAAAAGGAATTATTTCGAGAAAATAATTTATCTGGGATAAGGAGTATTTTTGAATAATTGTTATGACTGAAAGGATTTTATTTTAAGAAAAAGAGTATTTTAGATTATTTTATAAAATATCATAGAAATCATTTCTAAAATTAAAAGTATTACTGTTTATAAAGAATAAAAAAAATATATTTTAAGAAGGTTATTCTAGAATTTTATAATGAGAGATAATTTTTAAAGGAAATTATTCTTGGAATTAATAAAGGAGATAATTTTTTAAAGTAAATTATTCTTGGAATTTTATAATGGTAGTTCCATCTTGCATTGTTAATAGTAGCTTTACTTTCGTATGTTTCTTGCATGTGATCACGACCCCCTGTTCACACTTTATGACTTTGACGCTTAGCGTAATTACGTTTATTATTCCATGTTAAGAATCATGAGAAGTACCAGACTATAGTGACCTGTATGACATAGTTAGGATCTAGAATCTCGTGTATAGTTGACTTGGAATAACGAGAATTAAGGTGAGAAGTCTTGGTCCATGTGAGCGGTTATGATTATTGATTGTTTTCCAGGCTCGCGCCAGTGCCTTGTTTCGGCCTGGGGTGGGTCTGAGGTATTGTGATATGTGATTGTTGATGTATTTTTCAGGCTCGCGCCAGTGCCTTGTTTCGGCCTTGGGTGGGTCTGAGGTATTGTGATATGTGATTGTTGATGTATTTTTCAGGCTCACGCCAGTGCCTTGTTTCGGCCTTGGGTGGGTCTGAGGTGAGGTGATATCGAGATTATTATTTATTTCCAGGCTCGTGCCAGCGCCTTGTTTCGGCCTGGGGTGGGTCTGAGGAGCAGGGATATTGAGATTGTTGATTATCGGGATTAATATTTAATTATTTACAATTCGAGACATATGGTATATACATGAGGGTTTCCTTGTTTGGATTATTTCGCTCGACGTACTACGTCTCGAGTTGTAGATTTTTAAGTATTAATTCCATCTACTGTATGACCTTGTTGCTTGGATGTTTTATGATCGCTACCTGCATGATCTTGTCACTTTGTTGATTTTTGGATTCTTCTGATTATTAGTATTTTAGTTGTATGCCTCTATCGTTATTACTATCATCACATGTTCTATTTCTATTTCTGTTGTCGCATTGACCACGCATATATTATCGTTACTGTTATTGTACTTGTTCCTGCCTTGGGGGATCTTGCCGTGTGTTTCACACGCTGACGTACTCCTATTTTCTGGGTGTACGTCAGATTTAGGAGATGAGCAGCCTCAGTACGGGATCGTACAGGAGCCAGAAGATTCTTTTTTCCTGTAGTAGTTGATAAGCGCTAGATCTCTTTTGCAGAACCTTACTTTAGTCTGATGTTAGATTTAGTTGTTTTAGCAGTACTTTCCTTTACTTCTGTTGGATTATGTATTTTTATATTTCCTAGTTGAACTGTTGTTGTAATAAGGGTACGTTTCACCCATATTTTATGTCTGGATGATTTACCTTCGATGATATGTCTATTTTTATTCTGGGTTGTCTTTATATTCTTGCTATGTGTGATCGGGGACCTGTGACTTCTATTTTTATTCTGGGTTGTCTTTATATTCTTGCTATGTGTGATCGGGGACCTGTGACTTCGCATTGTACTTATTTCATGTGTGATCGGGGACCTGTGACTTCGCATTGTACTTATTTCCAGACGCTTAGCGTATTAGGTTGAGGAAAAACATTTATTTTTATTTATTCTCCTTGATCTAATACGTCGCGGGCTTGTTCACGTTCCGGTTCCCAGGTATTTTGGGAAGCGGGGCGTGACAAGACTTGAGCCTTGGCTTGAGGTTGTCTGTTCCCACTACTGTGCTGGCTATGCTGGAAGGCATTTTGAGATAGTTGCTATGGGGGGTAATTTGTAATTTTGTGATCTTTTTGTCCACATCTCAAACAAGCTCTAGTATTTCTCCAATAGTTTTTCGTTTCATGTCCGGGGATATGACAAGTATCATATCTCACAATCTTCTGGTTGTGAAATTGTTCCTCTCTGTGCTATACATTCTGCTTTTTATTTCTCTAATTTCTATTCTTCCCACTACAATTATTTGGCCAAAATCACTTCTTTGGAATGGAGTTGCTCGCCTCATTATTTAATTTTGCATCTATCTCATTTTTCTTAATTAACAAGGCTTTTTTTAATAATTCTCCATACGTAGGGAGTTCAAATGCACCGACTGTCATCCCAATGCCTGGTCAAAGCCCTTTTCAAAATGACGAGCTCTATCCTCTTCCTTACCCAACAAGTGAGTATCAAATTTTAATAGATAAGTGAACTTCTCCTCATATTTAACTACTCTCTTTTCACCTTACTCTAATTTTAGGAATTCTTGTTCTTTTTTACTTGTGGACCATTGAGGGAAAATACTTTTCATAGAAAATATTATTAAATTCCTTCTATGATATCTTGTACGCATTTTCTCCTAACGTTCTGACCTACATTGGCTGCCACCTATAAGCACGGTCTTTAAATATGTAGACTTTATAGTCGACCTTTTTTGCTTCAGGGCATTTTATATATGTGAAAAAAAAATTTCATTTCAGTGACCCAATGCTCAGCAATCATTGAATTAATAGTTTCTCAAAACTGGGTAGACAGTTTCTTGAATTCACCCATGCTACTCCTTAATTTTGATTATTCACTGTTCTAGTCTGGTTACGATCGATTTGATCTTGTTGTCTAGTGACTATAGATGTTACTGCTTGCAGTAGTTCCACATGTGTGTTGTTTTCTATTGGATTTCCTGAGGTTGATGCATAACCAATTCTAGATCTCATCATCTCTCTTATCATTTAACTGAGATCATTATATTTGTTAGGTCAACTTTTATATAATAGACAATCTCTAAGCCAGTCATATATCTGCAATTCAAGTAATTATGAATTTAATCATTGCCCAACATAGTAACACAAATCAGTACTTACAAACCAAAAGTATATTTTTGATATTTAATTTTTTAGTTTATACACATATATGAGTATATGGGTTTACATATATACATGTGTTTCTACCCAAAAGTGACCTACATATACCAAAAGAGTACCTAAGAAAACTCATATATTGTTCTTACAAAATTGTCCTACTAACTACACTTTACTCTATCGAGAAAGAGGAACTGCTAGAGCTAGACTCCTTATCGGTTGACTCGGTCTCCTCCAACTCATGGCTATTATCAGAATCAAACATAGAATATGGGTCGATAACATAAGTTCCACACCTGTCAAGATCGAGGTTTACGTCTATACCAAGGTCACTTGACTCGCCCTCAGAGAAGCTGAGTCCCTGATCATCAATGGAATCCCCAGCCACATGACACTCAATGCCGGAGGAGTCGGATGAAATCATGATGACTTCAGAGGGTGAAGATTCTATTGGAATAACCTTTACTACTAGTTCATCGTCATCAAAGGGATCGGTCTTGGATTCAGAAGAATCTACTATAGTGACCTCTACTGTCTATACATCAGAGGAATTTGACGTCGCACGGTATTCTCTTTGTTTCTCCTCTATATTTTATTCTTCCACGGATTCCTGCCCCCCCCACCCCCTACCCCTCTTGCAAGTTAAAAAGCTAAGCTCAATTGCAGGTGGTAAATGGAGAAGGGTAGGGTTCTCTAGAGGTCCTAGGTGGCCAGCGGCATGACCTCGCCAGAACTAGTTTTTTTTCAATACTCACAGAAATCTTAAACCCATCCAATTCTATCAGATTCCTAATATTAGTTTATTCTATACTCTAGAAGAACTTCAAATTAACTATGCTAAATAGGTCCTGATTGTATACCTTTGATTCAATGAGTTGAAGTACTCTCTTCTTCTCCTCACTTCTCCTTCTCTTTCTTCACCAATAAGTCTAGGGTTTGGGGTTGGGGGAGGATGGGGAATGTTTATCATGGAAAAGAGAAGACTTCCTCCAAGTTCTATGGCTTTATATTTTTTTCCATTTAATTTCCTCTTTTCTCCTTTTTATCTTCCCTTAAGGGTCTGTTTGTTTGCACGGAAGTAATTGTGAAGTAGCTGAAGTAAAAGAAGTAGATGCTACTTCTACTACTTCCAAGCAAAAAAGTGTGTTTGTTTCTCTGAAAAACTTACTTCCAATACTTCCTTAAATGCTTATATGGCGCATACGTGTCATCTTTACTTCCAAAATATTTTTCCAATCCTCAATACTCAGAAGTAGTTCGGAAGTAGTTGAAATGCATATTAATTATGACATAAATAATTTTTTTTTAATATTTTTCTGTTAATTACGTTTACTTCTAACAACTTTTTATTGATAAAATTACTTCCTAATAATATTTCCAAATGTTATCCAAACAAAAAAAGTAAATGAAGAGAAAGAAGTTCTACTTCCATTACTTCTAAAAATATATGAAACAAACAAAAAATGTTATTTCCACTACTTCCTACTTCATAGTTTTGAAAGTTACTTTTATAATTTACTTCTTACTTCTAATACTTCCATTATCCAAACGTGCCCTAAACGGTGCCTCTGTTTTCTTCTAATGATCGAGAGCCACCAAATTGGTGAGGTGGCGCTTAGCAGGAAAAGAATAGGGAACATTTTTTTATAGAACTCCCTATTAATATTATCATTTGCATAAACTCCTTAAGATAAAAATAGGCTAATTAATTTTTGTATTGGGTCACTACAATAAAACTACAAATATGCACCAACAGAACTACAAAGAGTCTACCCATTATTTTGTCGATAACACAATGGGTCTATCCACTATTTACCCTAGTTGAAAACCATATCATTAACTTGGAGTATTTTTGCACAAAATCATCTTAACTTCTTAAATTAGAGAGACCCATCGTGAGCTTTCAAAATTACAAAAAGCTGTCATAAGCTATTGAAATCGGTATTGTCGTGAACTTCAAAATTTGTAGAAAACTATCACAAACTACTAAAATTTGGTATTGTTGTGCGCAGCGGAAATTTCGGCAGAGTTTTTGGTGCACAATAAGAGAGAAAGATCGATAAGAATTCTTGTTTCTCAAGGGGAACAAGAATCTGAAAGCCTAATATCCCATCAAAGTGGGATATTAGCTCTTCCTCTCGTCAACTCTAGGACTGCGCGTCGAGGGATCCTAAAAAACTATTACAATGGCCACAAACTCAAACAACCAATTTTACGTGGTTCGGCAAACTGCACACGTCCACGGGGCAAGGAGGGGGATCTACTATTACAGAGAAAATACAATAGGTTTACAATCTCACAAAATAAACCCTCAAACTAACTCTCTAATCTCTCACAAAAAAACAGCCACCAAATAGGATTTTTCTCCTCTGCACGAAGCCCAAGAAAAATCCACAACAGCCTTTTGCACGCGGTCCAAGCCTCTGCCTTTTGCACTTGCACCGAACCCAATGGAGAGAGATAGCCGCAATTCCCCTCTGTACTTTTTCACCAAGCTTGCTCTTGCACCAGCTCTCTGTAGCCGCACAAATCAACCTCTTGCTTGTACCCCTTTTCACCGCCTCCACATGCACCCTAGGGTACAAGCAAGAGATTGATTTGTGCGGCTACAGAGAGCTGGTGCAAGAGCAGGCTTGGTGAAAAAGTACAAAGGGGAATTGCGGCTATCTCTCTCCATTGGGTTCGGTACAAGTGCAAAAGGCAGAGGCTTGGACCGCGTGCAAAAGGCTGTTGTGGATTTTTCTTGGGCTTCGTGCAGAGGAGAAAAATCCTATTTGGTGGCTGTTTTTTGTGAGATATTAGAGAGTTAGTTTGAGGGTTTATTTTGTGAGATTGTAAACCTATTGTATTTTCTCTGTAATAGTAGATCCCCCTCCTTGCCCCGTGGACGTAGGCAGTTTGCCGAACCACGTAAAATTGGTTGTTTGAGTTTGTGGCCATTGTAATAGTTTTTTAGGATCCCTACGCGCAGTCCTAGAGCTGACGAGAGGAAGAGCAAATATCCCACTTTGATGGGATATTAGGCTTCAGATTCTTGTTCCCTTTGAGAAACAAGAATTCTTATCGATCTTTCTCTCTTATTGTGCACCAGAAACTCTGCCGAAATTTCCGCTGCGCACAACAAGTGGTATCAGAGCCCAGATTCCAGATCTAGGGTTTGGTTGGAGGAGTAGATCAATTTAGAGGCTCGTTTAGGGCTTCGTTGGTGATAAAGGTGGGATCTTTTGGTAAAAACTCTATCTTTTTAGTTTTGGATCTATTCTTCGTTCGTTGGTGCGTAAGATGTCGGGGAAAGAAGGTACTTCGGGTGTCGAGGGTGGTGCTTCTGGCATGAAGACTATTCAGAGTTTGAATATCCACTCTATGAAGATAGATGTGAAGAAGTTTAATGGCACAAAGATGTGATGAATGAGACTTCTGCAAAGAAGATTTGGGAGATTCTCGAAAGCAAGTATTTGACCAAGAGTGTGGAAAATCGCTTGTATTTGAAGAGGAGATTTTATCGTTTCCAATTGAAGAAGGGAACCTCCATTAGAGATCACATGAACCACTACACGAAGCTTCTTGCGGATTTGACGAACGTGGATGTTATAATTGAAGATGAGGACAAGGCGTTGTTGCTATTGAGTTCCTTGCCCGATGAGGAATATGAGACCTTCGTCCTTACTCTTATTAATGGGAAGGCATCCCTTTCGTATAGTGAGGTCACTGCTGCATTGGTGAATTATCAGCTTCGGAAGAAGGATAAGGAGAATTCGACTGAGTCGGTAGCAGAGGCGTTGGTCGCAAGAGGGAAGAATCTGAACTGACAGAATTAGAAGTCACAGTCTAGAGTAGGAAAAGATCAGTGTGCTTGGTGCAAGGAGACTGGTCATTGGAAGAAAGACTGCCCAAAGATCGACGAATGGATAAAGAATAAGCAGAAGGGAAAAGGGAAGCAGGGGAAGCAGCCATCATCAGAAGCAAATATCGTATCGGATGGTAATAATTCTGACTCTTCTATTTATTCGCTTTCTATCAGTCCTACAGATAGCTATTCGGAGGAATCTGAATGGATGTTGGATAGTGGTGCGACCTATCATGTGTGCCCTAGAAGGGAATGGTTCTCCAGTTTTGAGAAGCTGGTGGATAGTGGTGTGGTGTACATGGCTGATAACCGTGCATGCCAGATCCTTGGGATAGGAAAAATTCGCATCAAGATGTTTGACGGGACTGTTAGGGAGTTAAATGATGTGAGATATGTTCCTTCTTTGAGGAAGAACTTGATCTCAATTGGAGCTTTGGTTGGAGAGGGTCTGAAGGTTCGTGTTGAGGACATGGTTCTCGAGATTGTGAGAGACTCTCGTATTTTGATGAAGGGCATCAGGAGGAATAACATGTATTACTTGACTGGAGGTATAGTGACAGGTGGAGAGCTGGCGACTTCTGTTGATTCGACTAGACTGCGGCATTTGGGGCTTGGCCATTCCAGTATTGATTCCTCGCATAAATTGAAAGAGGGTGTAAAGACCTGCAATTTAAAGTCCAGTGAACATGTTGATGTGAGCAAGAAGACCGAGGTGAAGTGTGGCACCTCTATTCACCGTGCTAAGGGTCGTTCTGGAGGAGTTCACGTGGATGTTTGGGGGCCTTCCAAGGGGGCATCATTGGGAGGTAATAGGCGTTTGGTTTCCTTTGTTGGTGGCTGTTCTAGGCGTGTTTGGGTTGCAACCAAATCCCCTTTGGAGAAAGTCCTAGTAGTATCCAACAGATTGAAGAAGTGTGTGATAGACAGAAAGGTGAAGGTACTCTATTCTGGTGGGAGGTACAAGATGACCTATTTCTGTATTGGAGCCGAGCTCACGGTATTTCGAGACACTTCGTTAGAAAGGAAATCTTGGGACAACTAGATAGAGTGACAAATTTGGAGAACCGTACCTTTCTGGAGGAGGATCGGTGTTTGTGGTCGAGCAATGGTTTGCAGAAGAGTTTCTGGACAGAGGCTTCGACATATTTGGGTCATCCTATTAAAGAGTTGTCAACTGCTGTGATTGGAGGTAAAACTCCATTAGAAGATAGGTCTGGTAGTGTCACTTTGGTTGAGGCTTCGATGAGGGAGCCAATTGACTCTCAGCAGGTGGAGAGTTTTGGACAGACCTTAGAGGTATCGCAGCGGGTGGAGAGTGATGCTACTCCATATTGGGTGAAGATTACTCCAGACCATACTGCATTATTTGGGATTCAAGCTGAGGTGACACGGCTTGGAGATCATTTGGTTTTGGATGCAGATGATGAGTTAGGTTTTGAATCGAGTGCAGCTGGCAGATGTAGCTTGGATATGGTCATTGGTTCACCTCAGATGGAGGTGTTTGAGGCCATTGGAGGTGCTATCAGCCGCAGAGTTGATGATATTAGAGAAGGGTTGCGAACTCTTCTAGTGGATTGAGGCCTTTGGAGACTATTTGGGTGAACTACGTTCGGCTTGATTCCTTAGGCAAGAGGATACATAGGCAGTCTTTACGATGCAGCCGGTTTGGGTTTTGATGGGGGTGAGATCGATTTGGTGAGTTGATACCGATATTTGGAGAGTGTTTGCACTCTCATTTGGGTTCTCGACTTGTTATGGATTGAGTCTGTTGTCGTGAATTGTTTCACTTCGTACTGGACACAACAAGTGAGACATTTGTTTTGGTTGGTGTCGGCTCAGTTTTGAGAAAACTTCGCCGATGTGGAGAATTGTGAACGAATGGGATGTGTGGTGGGCCAGACCCACGTGACCTCAAAACTCTCCGCGTGAAGAGAGTTCACGAGCCCACAAATGACCGTTTTTCGTTGCAAACATAAATGAAAATAGCCCACCCGAAGTCGCATCAGAACTTTATAAATACCCTTCTAGGGTTTCGTGAAGGATTGGTGCATGTGGAGGCGGTGAAAAGGGGTACAAGCAAGAGATTGATTTGTGCGGCTACAGAGAGCTAGTGCAAGAGCAGGCTTGGTGAAAAAGTACAGAGGGGAATTGCGGCTATCTCTCTCCATTGGGTTCGGTGCAAGTGCAAAAGGCAGAGGCTTGGACCGCGTGCAAAAGGCTGTTGTGGATTTTTCTTGGGCTTCGTGCAGAGGAGAAAAATCCTATTTGGTGGCTGTTTTTTTGTGAGAGATTAGAGAGTTAGTTTGAGGGTTTATTTTGTGAGATTGTAAACCTATTGTATTTTCTCTGTAATAGTAGATCCCCCTCCTTGCCCCGTGGACGTAGGCAGTTTGCCGAACCACATAAAATTGGTTGTTTGAGTTTGTGGCCATTGTAATAGTTTTTTAGGATCCCTCGACGCGCAGTCTTAGAGCTGACGAGAGGAAGAGCTAATATCCCACTTTGATGGGATATTAGGCTTTCAGATTCTTGTTCCCTTTGAGAAACAAGAATTCTTATCGATCTTTCTCTCTTATTGTGCACCAGAAACTCTGCCGAAATTTCCGCTGCGCACAACAGGTATTACAACAGTTGGCAAAAACTCTGAAGATCTTCTTCTACACAGCTCAAAAGTTAACGAAATGTATAATTCTGTCTTCCTCCTTTTCCTCCTCCATATCTTCCATATCTTCATATTTTGAATTAGTCCCTCAAATCTTTGAAGTATTCTGAAATTATAGTTTCTCAAAGATGTTAATTGTTTTGAAATTAGTGCTGCTAGTTGGCACACGGTTGAAAGATTTGGGGGACTAATTCAATACATTAAACAATTTAGATGGACTAATTTCAAAATATGAAGATGTGGTGAACTAATTTCAAAATATGAAGATGTGGTGAACTAATTTCAAAAGATGAAATATGTGGCGGACTAATATAAAAAGACCCAAGAATAAATTGCAGATACATCCTCCCTTTCCTAAGAAAAGTCAAGGTTGATAAAAGAATTTTCAAGATACAAACTAAAATGCTTATCTACAAAAATACCCTTTAGGGGCTGTTTGGTTGTATGTTTTTACCATGTAAAAGGATGTAAAGTGTAAAAAAGTGGGTCCCAATGTCAGCTTTCATCACTTTCAATTGTTTGTTTGTAGTTGTGAAAACAGTGTAAAGTGATTTCATATGCTGATGTGGCTTGTAAAGTGATTTCATGAAAAAAAGACATGATTTTAGGAGAAAAGTAACATTGAAGTTAGGAAAAAATAATAAAAAATAATTCCAACCAATATGATCATTTGAGTAGGGACCACTTTTTATACTTTCCAAACAAACAATTAAAGTTTTATTTTGCAAACCAAACAAGTGTTTTATGATTCTAATGGAATCAAAAACAAACAAAGAAAAGTATAAAAGTGAAATTGATGAGGTGGACAACAACTTTCCAAGTTGTGTCATAAATACACAACTTTACCAACAACAACCAAACAGCCCCTTACTATATATACATGTTTCCATGCGTGTCCTTCACTTGAATCACTTCCATCTTGATTCTCACCTTCAGGTGACTTTAGGGCTAATTCAAAGAGGCGGCAGCCCTCGAATTTCTAAATTTTTTTCTTATTAATTTCTTTGAATCAAAAATAAAATTATGATAACATCATCAATGGCGATGAATCCAATCCTATGGACGAGGGACGCTGTCTTTAGTTTCTCTCTCAATCCGCCCATGTACACTGCTAATCGTCGCAGGTCCTTTTTTTTTTTTTTTGAATTTTTTTATGATTTATTAGTCATTTTTTTCTTTAAAAAATCATTTTTTTATTTTATTATTGCAGATGGGGATCTCCACGAGCAATTGCTATTCCAAACAATCATATCCCAATGCGCAGCCGTGAAGCCAAAAATAGGTTAGATTTTGATGGGTTTACTTGTGAATATGATGATGCTAGAAATTTAAGGATCTTTTTATAAGTTTTATTTGACAAAAGTTATCTTTGGTTTTTCCCCCTTGTAGAGATTGTATTTTGTCTGCTTTTTAAAAAAATTATGGGGAAAAAAGTCTCTTTTACTCATACATATACTTCTTATGATGTCAAATTATAGGAGCAACTTAATTATTTTTAGTCTTTTAAAATATTGCTTCATCTAATTTATTGAAGAAGAAATAATTAGCTAAATTATCTATCATAACTTCAATTTTATATATCTATTCTCCTAACCGTCAATCTAATATATTTTTGAAAATTAAAACCCTGATGTTTTAGCATGAGCATGAGAACTCAAATTTTTAGAAGATACTATTTAATTAAAATAAATCATAAATTCTGTCAGTGAATGAATTTTAATAAAAATACTCATTGACTGATCATATGCTTCGCTAAATAATTTTCCTGTGTTGGAGTTTCAAATAGATTATGATTAGATACACGTGTAAATTGAATTAGAATTAAATTTCGGATTTAGATACGATATTATTAGGTATAGCAGTGGGGTTTGGTTGGGACCAAGAAAGATAGAATATTTGTTTAAAATTTCAGCGTAATTTTTTTTTCTAAAATATTAGAATATTTGTAAAAACAATGGCCCTTATGTAATACAAGTATTCATGTGACTAGCATATCCTCACCTTTTTAATTAGAGGTAAAAATGCTAATATATTATGGAAGTAATACGCAATGGTTCAAGTAATATGGTCGGGTATTTTTCCTTGGCATGTATTATTTAGAACTCAAGATTCATGCCAACTAACGTGTATACTTTCATTTATACTGGATACACAAGTAGTTCCTGCATAGAAGAATTTCAACTGCTCTATAGAATTTCTATGCAGCTTGTAATATTCCTGATATGACTCCTCTAAGAGAACTGGGATCCAGCAGAAACTGAGCCAATGGAAAGTAGATTTTGAGAGGATCTCCATGTATCTAATTTAATGGTACCTACTTGAAATTAAGATATGACCGAAAGCTTCAAGTCTGCAAGATTCTTGCAGCAAGGTCAGCCAGCCTCACCAGCAAAAAACTAATCAGAAACTCTACGACGCAAGTATTGTACTATGAGTCTGATAAATTAAAAAAAAAGCTCAACGAGCCTGAAGGCTGGTGTGAGGAAAGTTAATTGCCTAAATTAAAGAAAAGTAAGACAACTATATTAAATGAAAACTAAAAATGCATAGAAAATTCTATGAACAAAATAGTGCAAGTTATGTAATTGTTGGTGGGCTAGAAATTAACCACTGATATTTTAGGTTATTAAGTTTTGAGAATTAACCTAGAGCCTGAGTTTACCTTGCTATATCATCTCTTGAGCTAAGATAACTATAACAATAGATCAATTTAAGACAATTCCTTCTTTTTTTTTGTTGGCAAAATTAATCTTCAATGAATTGTTATTATCTCCTTTAATAATCAAAAGCTCATTGTTGAATTTAGCTCTATCTTTTTCACTTAATTTTGTCCAGTGGTAACTCCCAACAACACTTTGTGCGTATAACTATCCACGTCTTTTTGCAACTCTTGTACACAATTTAAGGGCACACCAGATATTGTGACATGTATCTAAAAATAAAAACATGCCATGTAAATACATTATACTTAATTATAAAATGTATTTCCATTTGTAAAATTGTCTCCCACGCCCCTTCAAATGTTGCTTGAAAGAAACTGAAGGGGTATGAGTTTAAAGTGCTACAATAATTTCAGTTTTGAGAATTAACCTAGAGCCTGAGTTTACCTTGCTATATCATCTCTTGAGCTAAGATAGCTATAACAGAAGATCAATTTAAGACAATTACCTTAAATTGTTATTATCTCCTTCAATATCCAAAAGCTCCTTGTTGAATTTAGCTTTATCTTTTTCATTTATTTTTATCCAATGGTATCCCTTTTATTGCTAGAGGTGTTGTATATCCTTGTAGTTCAACCTACAGAACGAATCCGGATTGTTTAACTTTTATGTGGATTTTTTCCAACACACACTTGTGCTTACAAGTTCCCCCTTCCCCAAAATTTTAAACTTAGCGCAGGTTCTATCGACAAGGAAGTGAATCTGTGGCCAGTGTTTCCCTTCCTTCTTTCCTCTTTTGCGTACATACATAAAGTGAAAATTTTATATAGCTTAAATATACCAATGACCCTGGTATGTCAATAGGGGCAGGAGTAAACCTATTTGTTTCCATCTATAATATGTATTTCAAAGAAACCTGCTTTTGGCTTGGGTAAGCTTCACTTTTAGAGTTCCAAAAAATGCCTTCATATTTAGCAGGAAAAAAGGGAAATTCTCTCACACTTAAAAAACATCGGAAACGCTCACACACATGAAAATTCAATCTAAATGCCCTCAAACTTTTTTTTTTTTTTTTTTGGGGGGGGGGGG
>NC_033803.1:13225241-13303442 GCF_001876935.1 Asparagus officinalis | reverse complement strand
CCAAGTAATTGTTCGTTCCCTTACCAAGTCCATTGCAACACTCCCCTAGGTTCCATGTCATACACACGCTTGCAACAGAATACTAATACTAATATATATTGGAAATTCATCTTGATCCTATAATTTCTTAATACTCTGTATAATTTCCTTGAAATTTCCTTTTTCATTCTTGGGTTTGAGCATCTATCTCTCATTTCTCAATGTGCTAAATTTCTTCTGCTAACACCTCTCTGGGTATTTTTCCATTACAGGACAGTAACCTCTGACATACAAAAGCTCAGACTAATCACCGCCATCAAAACCCCATATTTACCTGATGGTAGATTCGATCTCCAAGCTTACGACTCCCTCATCCACACTCAAATTGAAAATGGCGTCGAAGGTGTAATTGTGGGAGGAACAACTGGTGAAGGCCACCTAATGAGTTGGGACGAGCACATCATGCTCATCGGCCACACTGTAAATTGCTTTGGTACATCAATCAAAGTCATCGGAAACACTGGAAGCAACAGTACAAAAGAAGCAAAACACGCAACAGAGCAAGGTTTCGCTGTAGGTATGCACGCATCTTTGCACATAAACCCTTACTACGGGAAAACATCCTATGAAGGTTTAATCACACATTTTCGGTCTGTTCTCTCTATGGGCCCAACCATCATCTATAATGTACCTTCAAGAACTGGGCAAGATATACCTCCATCGGTTATAGACGAATTCCTAAGTCATCCTAATTTCGCTGGTATTAAAGAATGTGCTGGACTTGATCGAATCAAAGAGTACACAAACAAAGGACTGATTGTATGGAGTGGTAATGACGATGAGAGCCATTATAGCAGATGGGTTAATGGAGCTAAGGGAGTTATATCAGTTGCTAGTAATCTCGTTCCTGGTTTGATGCATGAGCTTATGTTTGGAGGTTTTAGTGAGGAATTGGATTCTAGATTGAGGCCGTTGTTTAAATGGCTTTTCGAGGAACCGAATCCGATAGGGTTGAACACTGCCTTGGCTCAGCTGGGAGTTGTGAGGCCTGTTTTCAGGTTGCCTTATCAACCTCTTCCTATCGAAAAGAGAAATGAGTTTGCTTTGATTGTGAAGAGTATTGGGAGAAAGTATTTTGTTGGAGAGAAAGATGTACGGGTCATTGATGATAGCGAGTTTATTTTGGTAGATGGTTAGTCATGTATATGGGACTTACTATATTTGGCATATCTTTAGGAATGATCTATGGCAAAAAAAAATTTAAAAGTTGGGTATTGGGGATATCATTTATTAATCCAAATGTGAGGTCGAGCATCCTTTTATTTTTACTGCGTACTCCAACTAATATAGATGGTTAAGTCATTTTAGATTGTTTTGTTGGTTGCAAACTATAATTGTAATTGTAGTTGTAATTTGCAAAAGATGGTTACAAATTTACAAATGAATCTATTTTGCCTATGCTTCGTTCAATCTGAGGAATGTCTCTGGTGGCTTGTTCCCCCTGCGAAGTCCTTTTATTTATTATTTCTAGGTTAAGAAGTCAGTTACTCAAGAGTGATTATATTTTGTGAAATTTTTGTGACTGGCCTCAAGGTAGCATAAGATCCGATGATGTACGCATCAAGGTAGGTACGTACGTATGTATGTATGTGTGTGTATAAGTTTAGCCAAAGTTAGCACATAACCAGACTGTGATATTGCCTTCTTTGCCCAGCACAACACTATAGTTTGCTTCATCTGTGGTTATTAATATTATTTCTTTTTCGCTCAGAGTGGCAATCATCCTGAGGAAAATATTTCTTGCAGTTTCAGTATAGCAATACCAGAAGGGACTACTATGACAAATATGTGAAAAACATGTACTTGCGACATCGATCACAACCATTCTTAGTTATCTTCAAGTATTATTCTGAATGTCATCTCAAGAAGAAAATAGTTGTGTTAGTTGATTAAACAAGATGTTACTTGTGTTAGTTGATTAAACAAGATATTGATGAATGCAAAAGCTTATTTTGAATTTTGATAGCACTCGAGCTTATATAAACATATACAAATTACTGGAAGGAAACTTAACCTCGCATTATTTGAGAAAATAAGGAGAAAGGTGGGGTGATAGGTTATTGATAGTCTAATCTAAATTATTTTTAATTTGAAAATTGGGTAGGGTCTGCGCTTGCACTTATACCCCCGTCAGAATCTTATGTTGTCGGCTCTCCCAAAAGGAAAGGAGACAGCAGACCACAGGACCTCAAAAGTTGCACTGAGATGGACAAGTTTTTGATGAATAAGAATATTTGATCTGGAGCGGACTTTTCCATCTGACAAGTGAAGGAACTCGTGCGGCTTTGAATTTGAGGTTTAAGTGGATTGCATGCGTGTAGATCAAATATTTTGCATCAATCTTCGTAGTCATAAATATAAACAAATGAGAATGAAGCTCTCTCTAAAAATACCTATTCACATGATAGAAATGAAACGACATGAAATGTTTGCATCTAACTGAGAAAACCTCTACTGTAGCATTAACTTTCTTACAATGCTGCTTGCCAATTCCTTTTTTTTTTTTTTGGGTGGTTGGTGTTTTGGGGTGGGGTGGGGGCGGCGCTCTGCCGCAGCATGAATTTTCTTACACCGCTACTTGCCAATTTCCTTGTATCCACTGTGAAGTTCTTGCTTGTTGGCCGGGAAAAAGAAACTACAGAGTAGCACAAGATGCATGGGCAACAAAAACGGACTCGCATCTCTAACTTATCAATTTACAGGTGAGGGCCAATCTGGCAGTAACCATCTGACCCTTCGACTCCTAAGATATACATTTTACACAGTCCTAAATAATAAATATACAAGGGGCAATCTACATTTACACAAGTAGGACCTGCTTAACCAAAATTACATCCAACACACTCAGCCAACAGAATCTTCAGAATCTTCAATCATCACCTCATTGTCACCTTCCGCTGAATCACCGTCAGTCTCATCATCGTCATCATCATTGCCGCCGCCGCCACCACCATCACTATGACCATCATCATCATTATTGTCACTGCCCTTCTCTGTTTCAGCATCAGACAAGGACTCATTTCTCTTCCCATCATCATCACCACTCACAAATCTCTGTCCAAACTCTGGCGCCACAATTTCAAGCATAGCATTCAGAGCCTTGTGTTCCTTGCTCAGTTTACTACCTGAAACATTGCTCTGGCTTCCTGAAGCCTGACCGTCTGAGCATAGAAGAAGAGCCGCAGCAGCATCAACATCTTGAGTCTCATTCTCTCCATTTACTGATGGAGCCGTGCTCACCGCCCAGCTTCCTGCAACTTCCGAGGTCAAGAGATCAGCAGTTCTTATTGGATCAACTCTATCTTCAGTGTTAACCTCCAAGTTCTCTTGAATTTGCACTTCATCATCAATCTGCATAGTATCTCCTGCCAAATTACTGCATTTATGAAGAACACCTGTTCTTTCATCAAATCCAGCATCTTGGCTTTCAGTACCTAGAACTCTCTCAGTATCGATAGGGTCTTCCTCATTAACAACTGTTGTTCCCACTCCATCAACATCAGAGACAAATCCCTTAATAGTGCATTTATGAAGAACAGCTGTTCTTTCATCAGATTGGCTTTCAGTTCCTAAAACTCTCTCAGTGTCATTAGGATCCCCCTCACCAACCACTGCGGTTCCAATGCCATTACCATCAGAGACAAATCCTTTATTAGCCAACCTATCAGAGCTTGTGCATTCTAAATCTTGAGTATTCTCATCTAGATTACAATCATGCTTCTCAGTTGTGCTACCATCATCCGAGCTCTCTCTGGAAGTGTGATTATTCTTCGGAGTAGAGGTCCCAGAAGCTTCCTTGGTGTTGTTTTCCGGCTGAGTTTCATCTCTAAGCTTGAGGCGGGCAGCATTTACGGCACAAGTCACTGATTCATTCAAATCAAGTCCAACTAGTGTATTGGCATAGTTCTCTTCATCCTCTAAAGTTTTCTGCATGGCCTTCAACTGTTCTTGCTGCTTTGCAAACAATGCAGAGATCGCCTCGGTTGTGGAATAAAAAGCACGCAATTGAGTTTCCCTGCATATAAAGTGAGGGGAGAAGGTTAATGGCTGCACTGTAACCTACATTCAGATACAAAGCTAAATTGGAACGTTGAAGGCTAGGTTCAACCAAATATTCTCTGCACGTCAGGGCAAATCAACAAGATGTCCCATGTAAATCCATTCTTCATACCCTCATGGGGAATTTTTTTTTTTAAGAATGAAAAAAAGAAAGAAGAAGGCGTAATACCCCAATTTATCTCGACCTTGTATGCTTTTTTTATTATTTTTTTATTTTTTTGAAAATGAATTCCCCATATCAAATTATGGAAGGTGCGAGTACAAACTTCTTACCCCACTTGGTTTGGCAGATGCGTAGCAAATAACTAGAGGAATGAGAAACAAGAATAAAAAGTGCCTAATGTTTCACTCCTTTGCCTTCTGATATAGATAAAAAATCTAGTTCCACTTTCAGATGAAATTTTCTCCACAGTATGCACATAAAAGAACTTGTGAATTTGGACTAAAGGATTCTTCTGAATGTCAAGGTGTATCAGACACGATGATGTATTTTATGGGTACTTCAGATTTACCACCCATTGACAGGTAAAAGTGTGAAGTTGAAGAGCAAAATTCATGTGCCGGTGGGGATAGTACTTAAAGATCTTCTGAAATGGCATACAACTTCCTGGAGCAGGAATTACACTGATCTGAGGGTTGACATAATATTATGAGGAATTTTGTCACCTTAGTTGTGCAACGTAGTCAATCTGCTTTGTGGAAAGATTGTATGATAAATGATCTATGTGGGATATGTTCTTCTTCATGAGCAAGGACATTACAGATAAAACTATTTGCATAAAAAAGGAAGCATTGGATAGACTATCTGTACACAGCTTCAGAAGTCATCCCACCTCATTCAGCTTACAAACATGCAGCCTCTAATGATTAGTAGAAAGTATTCAGCTTGAATCAAGAACTTGATAGATATAGGAAGATACTGACCAAAACAAAAAATGATAGATATAAAAAAATACTGACCAAAACAAAAAATATATATAGGAAGATAGTTACATTTGAAGTTCGTCCATGCATGAAGTAAGAGAAACTTTCTTTAAACAATGTCATTAGCTATCTTAAATGATTGGCGTTAGCATTTACTAAATCAACAAGTTATTTATCATAAACATAAAATGATCCGCACCTTGACCTTTTTTATGTATTACTATAAGAATGACAAGTAAAAGAAACCTTCTGTTACTCATCCTCCCAGAATTCCACAATAAATTAAGATTAACTTCACCTCTTCAGGCCACTGACCAAAATACACGTGGAACCCTGTCTGACAGTTAGCTCCTTCCATTTTGACTTCCACAGTTCAGTTGGTCATGGGCAACTTAGGAGATGGTTCCTCCATGCCTTACATAGTCCACTGCAGATATTTACCCAACTTATGAACCTATCTCTTCCGGGTCAAACCAACCAACCCATATAAAAAGGGGTGTGCTCATCTCCAACTGCTAGACCTAAATCAAACTATGTTAGCAATAGGTTATGTGCATGAAGCGAGTGAGTGTTGCTAGTTAATGATATGCCATCCTCATCTACAGGGAAGGTAATGCTACCTGCTAGATAACCTTCTGAACTTATTTCACGCACAATTTCCTTTCATACTGTTGCCTCACATTCCCGATATACCTTCAAGTTTCAATCCAAGTCCTTCCACAGAGCCTTTATAACTCACAGTTGTGGGCCATAAGCACCTTCATTTGGACAGGAGGACCTTTTTTCTGATAATAATATTCTTTAAGAAGACAGTATTAATTTGCTCACAAATAGGAATTCACTGGTTCAAATTCAAGGACATTATGAGACGAGAATAAGGAAAACAAAATAAGTGTCTGAACCTAAGACCTTTCTTGCTTCCAAAATGAAACTTCCTATGATCTGCTTGTGTAGTTAGATTAAAAAAATAAATTCCATTTTCTGATGTTTACAGACCACTGCATGGAATATTTTGCTGTAGTTGTTATAAAAGAGATTAGCTTGCAAACGTGGGATGCTCTTCGTTTACCTTAAAATTATCCTTTCCCTTGCACCTTGAAACCTTTGTTTTTCGATGGAAAGATCACGAATTGCAGCAGAAATTTCCAGTTCAAGAGAGGACACCTTGGCCCATGCCTCTTCCCGTGCCACCTGCTAACAACAGCATACAGGATTCTCAGATATACCCATCGAAGTATATGCCTCAAGTGTCTATAATGCACCATTCAACCGTAAACATGGACAAAACATGGCAAACAGAAGCATGGCATTCTTATATGCAAGGAAACTGACTGGTGTTCCAAATTAACATTCATAAAGTAAATCAGGTAGGAATTTAAAAACAAATGATATACCTCCACCAGTCCAACGTTGTCGAGATGATGGGGTATTTTGGATGGGAGATTATTTTGCATATGGGCCAAATATCATTATTTGCTCCATGTGAGTAAACTATCTTAACCCGATCCATTAGCCCATCCGATTACTAATCCCCTTCACTCTGCTTTCTCTTCCATGGGAAAAACAATGTGTTTGTTTCATCTATTTTCATGTATTTCCCATAGTTAGGATAGTTTAGTAAATAAATTTTCTTCTTGCATTCATACTAGTTGTGGTTGAGGTTTATTCTCTTTTATTATGTATTATATTCATAGTTCCTCTTTCAAATCCAGTATATAGTTAAGTAGCTTCCTATTTGTAATAGCTTCTACTTGATGTTTCCATTTAATAGATGATATGGCTCTTGAATTTGAGTTTGGTATTCTTGTTTGTTGATAAACTGAATTTGATATTTGAGATTTTATTCTATTTTGTTAAGGGTTTGTTCCCCTCTTTGTTAATGTGTTGTAAAAGATGAAGGGACAAGGTGCTAATCAATTGTGCAATTTTTTCTTATATGTTATTGTGTTTACTTAATTTTTTGGAGCCCCCTTGCCGAAATCCTAGTTCCGCCACAACAAGAAATAGATGAAGGATGTGGCTAACATATATCTTTCGTGTAAAAGTTATCACGTATATCCTTTATGCTATAACAATCAGTGTTGAAGCTCATGCACACATTTATATGATCTATGTGGATACACCTACAAATCCAGGGTTTCCTATGTCTTGGATATGACAACAATAAAATTATTTGCGAGCAACTCAATGTTGTTTATCAACAAAATATGTTATAGTAGGTAAAAAAATCATATTTAATTATATAATAAATAATTAGAAGAATAATAACATTTTTCATTGCAACAGAAGATAAATTATATAAATTCATGTACAAGCGAAAGGAATTGTGAACTCATTTTTGGTGCAATAAATTACTTGCTTCTTGGTCACAGATGAATCCCAGAAACGCCTGGGATCAATTCTATAGATTTTAGAGTTTAGAGGCGTGAAATGAATACCCAAAGGGTATCTGCCATTTGTCCGCTGATACATCTTTATTGAAGGATACATGAACATTTGCATGCAGATACCAAGTTCAGAAAGTGAGAGAAACAATGGTCAAGAAATATGAGAAGCAGAAATTTCTTTATTAAAAAAATGTGATATTCATTGACCTAAAAACATACAGCAGAAGTAGCACTACTAATGCAAATGCATTATGTAACAAAATGTCCTTATAAAATGGCAGAGAATATAGTCACATAATCCATATCTGGGAGAGGTAACTCTGAGGTTAAAACATCGTTGGTGGAGTCAGGACTAAAAAACTAACAATAGCCCCTAGCCTAAGTTTGTAGTTCATTTGGAGAGTTGGGACTCCTCATATCTTGCAAGGTAAATCTACAGTTGTGCGTCCATTCCTAACCACACCAAAGTGTTTCTTCTCAAAAAGAAAATCTGTGAAGATAGATAAATATGTGTGTATTTTTTTGTATAAATGGTTATATAAAAGGAAATACAATCACGCAAGACACGAACACGTAACATAGGATAATTTAATAGAAATAAAGTATTTCTTTCAAGCAAAGTATGTCACCAAGTCTGACTATATTTAACAAAAAGTTTGTCTAAACTACAGACATGATTCCTGGCATAATATAATGCAGTTAATTCAAGAATAATGTTGTTGACACCAGCTGAATCCCATCACTAACAGTATGAAATTAAAGAATATTACCATGTGTGATCAACAGGTTATGGGGCATGTAAAAGAAAGAAGAGCAACAGTATTTTAAGGAAGAAGCAAGAGACAAACAAAATCAAACATGATTCTTAAATTAAAGTAGAAATGAAACCTGCATGACATTACTGAGGTCAATATGACAATATTAGAACAAATAGAGCATTTTCCCCTACCTTTTCACTTTCAAGTTCCTTTGTCAACCTTTTTAATTCGGCGTCCAAAGTTTCAGATCTCTGTTTGAACAAATGAAAACAAACATGATTCTTAGATTAAAGAGAAATACATCACAGATATACTTGTCTCAGGCATTCCACTGAAATCGTCTATTGAAAATTATATTTACTGAGATTAATTTCACCAAAACTCCCCTGAACTTTTGAGAGTTTTCCCTCAACTTTCCTTATCTCACATAACCCGCCTGACGCTAAGGGAGTCTAATCAAGAACAACACCCCCTGGCAACGCTCCTCCCCCCCGCACCCCCTTGCTCTTGCAAAATGTAACCTTTTTCTCACCGGACCCCTACATATAATTTGCAGATAACTAAAATGTTTTCGATAGGAAAAAAATCCCAAATTTTGTCATTCACAGGGAACTTGTCCCCTCCTCTAAATTTTATGTTTTCTCTCACAGAAATTTTATTTTATTTGCAAATTACATGTGGGGGTGTGGTAAGAAAAGGTTAAAGTTCACAAGGGATTTGTGAAGACACCCCAGAGTTCAGGGGGTTATTATTTATGTAAGATAAACAAAGTTCAGGGGGGTTATTGAGCACACACACACACACACACACACACACACACACACCAAAAAAATGAAAAACCCACCCAGAAAACAAAAACAAAAAAAATAAAAAACAATTTAGGAGGTTTTGTGAAACTAACCCTCATAATTCTGTCTATAGCATAGGAGTCAGGAGACATCATAACTGAAGCCCAAAAATGGAGAGAAAAAAAAAAACTTCATTGCTTTACATATTTTCCTCTTTTCTTCAAGAATTTCTAACTGGGTTTAGTGAATGTCATTAGCTCAATTTGTTTTCCTAACTCTCAGTCAGATGCCAAATGAAATATACAAGAAGGTGAAGGCAATTGGTCATACTCTTTGGCTATTAGCAAATGCTGCTTGCTCATCCTGAACCTGGACTTCCAGTTGCCTAACTTTTTTCTCAGACAGAGAAAGATTTTCCCTCGCATCTTCCTTCAAAAGAAACACTTGAATAAGCGGAAAGTTCTAGTAAAATTATAGTGCTACTCCTAATATGGAACATTACATGGTGATATAATAAAAAAAGCAGTGTATAGTGCAAAGTTGAATACCAGTTTGGATCTTAATGTTTCTACGAGCAAACGGCTCTCTTTCTCAACTTCCTGCAGTCATCAGAAAAGTAAATCATTCTGTTTCAGGTACATACGTTAAAGAAAAAGATTCGAGTGTTTATTAACACTACAAATTGGCATGCCTTCAAAAAATAAAAAGAAACTAAAATGGTAAAAGATGAAACAATCCCAAGACCTGAAGCTTATTAATAACTTCTTGTTGTTCTTTATGTTGTCTTGAAAAAACATCAGTTTGACGCTTGATTTCCTCTTGAGCTTCTGAATGAGCTCTCTGTAATGCAGATTTTAGGACTGCTTCTGCCTTTTCCCGCTCTCCTCTTCTTAAGTGTCTTTCTTCACATAACTGAGCCTCCAGCTCAGATATGGTTGTCTTCTGACTACAAAATAAAATTGACGTTATAATAGGAGTCCAGTAAGAAACCCGATATTATAGGATTAGGTTGAAGAAAACATCATCAGACATAACTGCAATTATAAAAAATAAGACAAAATAAACTCCTCAATGATAAGGATACAGGGGGGGAAATATTGGCAAACTATTATGAAGATGAAGAACACAATCAAAATTTTGCCAGGAAGGTATGTGTAAACAGTTATCAATGCAACTGACAAACATGTCATTCTTTCAATACTTCTTAATACAGAATAAATTCTATAAATTAAACTGGTATATAAAACCCCAAAAAGTGCATCAACAAATTTATGTAGGAAATATTAAACTGGTACACATAACACCAATAGGAAATATGTTTATTAGTTTTTGAAAGTTGGCATGTGTAGCCCAAGACTTTGTACAGATTTTAGCTTTGTGAATTGTGATGCTCAACATGTATTTGATATTTCTAAACAGATTGAATTCTACAAGAGGGACGAGACCACCGGCGAAAGGTGGTGGTCCATTTGAATTTAAATTCATGACTAAAGACGTGTTACCCAAGAACTAAAGCAAGAAATCAACTGGAGATGCCGTTCCCATACAAGGAGCCTGTTTCGAGAAGAACATAGAAGCTGTTACTACAAAAGAAGTAAACAAACATCAATTTACCTATGAATTATTTCATCGGCATCAGCACGTGATTGGTTGGACAACTGAAGCCTTTCCTTGAGATCGTCTATGGAGCGACGTAATTCACTCAAAGATGTGTTGCATTCATCAATTTCTTTTTGTTTTGCATCCAAATCTTCATGCAACTCTTTGATTTGATCAAGGAAGGAACTTGCTACTTTTTCCTTCAGATCCTTTATCTCCTGCACAAAACTTAAAATGAATGCTCAGATGCAAAGGTTTAGCATGACACTGCATTGTTCTCTTTCATGCGTCTTTAAGTCAGTCTGAAGAGGCATGCAAAGCTAGTAAATGATAAATAGCACAACAATAATTCTCATCCACAACAGAGAGAATATACTAGATGGGTACAGGACATGCAAATCTAGCAAATGGAGCAGCACAACAAGAATTCTTGTCCATAAAAGAGAATGCACGACAAGTATATAGGACAAATTGTTGAAATTAGTTTAAACCATAAGCTGCGAAGGTCAAATTATTGAACTTAAAGACTTATGAAATAGACTTATGAATAACAGTGGATCTGATATCTAAAATTAAATTATATAAAAAATAAATTATCTCAAAAAATTAAAATTATCTCATTTTGTCAGCATTAATGACACATGCAGGTCATGATATGCACTGGCCCTTCAATAAAAGAAGGGATCTATCAAATTGATGAGCTGAGCAACAGACAGTCACCACTTGGTAGAAATAAACTTTTTTCATGTTTAGGCAAATACAAGCAAGGACAATTGACATAAATATCATTTTAACTATATATCAAATTTATAAAAGCAGAAAAATTATTTGATTCTGACATAGGCAGTGAGCGTCAGCAGCATAACAAAAGACAAATATGTAGAAGAAACAAATTATCTCTCACATGTATCCGTGACAAAAATATTTAACAAGTGGGGATAGTGGAAAACAATGTAAAGAAAATTAATTTCTGCCCAGCAAACTTCAAATCTCTCCATTCCAGTCTCAAAATTAAGCATGCATGTCAGAATCCAGCAATATTTTTTTGAACAAGACCAGATTCACTTTATAAAACCATGTTTTAGTGGAAAGAGTTCAGTGTAGAAAGAAAAGAGGCATCCACTACTGGCAATTGAGGTCTAGAAATATATGGTGATTCAAATGGAGCAAAACTGTCTTTGGTGCTAGATTTCAAAGTTTCTTTTCTGTATTCTTCATGATTAGGGTGGCAAGTAAATAGGAGTAATTAAATAGCGTTTTTCCTATGGTAGCAATACTTATCCAAATTGATGAATGGCACTGATTATCCAAAGAATCATTTTATCCCTGCAGTGCACACAAACACACCCACCCACCCACCCACACACACACACATATATATATATATAGAGAGAGAGAGAGGGAGATACACGCGCGCGCGCGCACACACACACTGTGACACTCGCAAGCACGCCCACCCGCACACGCACGCACGCCCACCCGCATGCATGCACAGAGGTTTAGCCCTTAATAGGAGGACTTAGAAGTAAATACTCATGCGAATCCAAAAACAGGACATTTCAAAACAAAAGCCACAAATTTCATCTTGATCTGCAACACCTAAAATGTCTAAAACCGAACATTGGATTTGAGATGTAATGCTCAGATGCACGCAAAATCAACAGCTTAAAGTGGCATGTGGATCAAAACAATTTTGGTGGAATGTAAATTGGAAATCCTAGCCATCGATCATTATTTAGACACTCTGCAAATCGCATTACAAATTTGTTTTGTTTTGAATCCTAGGCTAGACATCTGAACAACTTAATCGTTCACGTTGGTTTTTGGGCAGTTTGAATGTACTAAACCAAGAATAAAGGAATAGATACGTAAGTTGAAACCATGTAAGAAGGTTGAAAACTTGAAATCATGAGAAGAACAACAAAACAAGACAGAATACAAATATACATACATTTTCATGCCGAGTAACAGTAGCCCGGTTTTCATTGCGCATAGTCTCGATTGTGTGCACATGAGATTCTAATTGCTGTCTAAGTTCCTGCAATATCCAATGTATTGAAATTAACAAAAAAAAACTAATTAGGTGATGGCCACTCAAATTAAAGTTATGAAAATTCAAATTAAAGTCCATACATACCAAGTTTATCTAAATAATTTACGGAGTAGATCGTGATGAATGGTATGGTCACATATTGCTATGAACCACAGTTGGATCACTATGCCTATTGTTATCAAAATTATATGCAAATATTTTCCCAACAGACAACATCATGGTCCATCCAAGTTGACATACCACAAGTAGAATGAAACATTTAACTATATAGACAAAAATCCAAGTACTGTAAATAGGATCAACTACAAAGTACCATGGGAAAATCATTTGTAACCCAAAGAAAGATTCAAACACATAAAATAACCTAAAGAAAGGTTAAAATTCTTGGCTTCTAGATCACATCCATAGACTTTGAACTTCTTTGTAGTGAACTGGGATCTGTTTAAACCCCCCCCCCCACCCCACCCACCCCCACTCCCCCCCCGCCCCCCCCCATAAAAAAAAAAAAACCCCAAAATGTCCCGCCAACAACTTCTGAAAACAGCATACCCTACACAGAAGCAAACAAAATAGTCGAACATCCACATGCATACATAGATATATATAACTCACACATACATATGCAACTGTCTGTATATATGTGGGAAAAGGAAGATTTTATACATGTATCTACATATACATGTTAAGTGTATTATCATTTAAAAAATCAAAGTATGTCCAGAGTTACCGTGTTTGATCGTTGAAGGCTTCGAACATCATCAAGTGAAATTGGGCCCTCAGGTGCACCGATGCCAATACCTTTATGCCTCTTGCTTTCCCCCACAAAATTATCTGGAAATAAATGGATGATGGATAAGTCAGTATGACTACTAACATGAACCTTGGTGATGAAATAAAAAAGCAAGCAGGTGCGCGATGCAACTGAAACTGAGAGCACGAGTGGGGCTGTGTGCATGAGTAAATTGTGCACGTGCCAAAAAGAACCACTACAGCCCTTTTCATCACAACATTATAGTAGAAGCTAGACCAATCTAAACATGTATGGAAAATCAAATAATAATGTTAAGCCAGTAAATGGTAAGAGGCACACTGGGATTGGATAGATCGATGAGAAAATCTCAAACAATGAAACTCATTGATCATAGTGATGACATTATGGCTGACCTCAAAAGTTAGAAAAAGTTTGATATTTGTTGGCTGTTACAATTACACTTACAGTTACAGAGCTTATCAAAGCGGTAATTGAGGTTAGAATGGTCATCTGCTTCAAGATTATATGACACCAGATAATCAAATGCTTAAACTATACTGACCTTGGGCACCTGCCTAATCTTCAATTCCGAGTGGGTATACAAACCAACAACCTTTTGAGCCTCAGACTAACATTCCATTACCCCTTTGGGTAATATTTTATATTATATAAGAGGGAGAAATGAAATGAACAGTGACTCAATTTATGACTTAGTTTAATGCCCTTGCATCTAATTACCATATGTGTGCATGTGTGCGCATGATGCAGCTAAAAGGAATCGATAATAGCCGGTACTCCAGATCTAAAAATATATTTCTGCAGTATGACGTACAGAAATTTCTGTAGAAACTAGATTCTGTTGAACTTATGTTTATATATGCATTCAGATCAATATATTTGCATATACCAAACACATCTATGTTTTGGACATATGGTTGTGTTTTTATGTTGTTTTTTCTGGTTCATGTCACTTTATGAGAATATCCCAGAGGAGCTTCCCTTGGTGATGTTAGATAATAAACTTTACCAAGGGAAATTTCCTAGGAGTGTTGTGAACCTCTGTAAAGTTTCCGTAGGGTCTACATTGAAGATGCACAGACAAATTTCCCCGATAAACATTCCAAAGGGGAGATTTCCTCAATGTTGTTTACCTTAGAGAACAGGGGAAATTTCCTCAATGTTGTTTACCTTAGTGAACAGGTTATTCACAAGGGAACTTGTTGAAAACCCTTGGCAAGGGACCTGTCATCCCTGCTGAATTTGTCAGTTGGGGACGCTCCATTTCCCTGTCTATAAAAGAGTAGTTAAATTGCATCAGAAACTGTGAGTCTGGGTTGAATGAAGAGAAAGTCATGGTGATTTCTTTCTCAGGATGAAGTTGTGGATTTGGGTTTAATTGAAGAAAAAGGGGGAAATTTCTTTTTGATGATATTTTATGGGTCTGGATTTCGTTATGTGGAGATTGAAGGTTTAAAGGAAGAAGGGTTTGAGGAAAAGGTGTGAATGTTTTGCAAAAAGCAAACATTGCCCTTCGTAGGTTCTCTTTTTCTAAAAAAATAAAAAATAAAAAAAATTACATGTGTGTGTATAACAAGTTAAATTAATGCAAAGTTAATTTGTAGCTTCACTAAGCCATTAACATCGTATAGTACTTACCAATTGAAATTAAAATTCATGGAAGTTCCTAATAATAAAGCAAGTCAGTACTTAACTGAGAGCTAAAAGCTTAGAGCAATCTACTGTAATTTAGCTAATTTCCATTTAAAAAACTATATAGTATTCTTGTTTCAGCTCTACAGATCAAAGTATATTATAGAAACAAATTAACACTTAAATTTCTATTGTTTACTACCCCTGGGTTCTAATGACACATTTAGTCCATGTAGAAACTTCCAAATCACTGAAGATAAACACAGTGATAGACCTTGCTTGTGTGAATTACAGTGACAACATCTGCCTTGTGAACATGACTTCTATTCAATCTCTTGTTGCAAACACAGTGTCAACGATGTAGCACAAACTATATTAATCATTTATTAACAATAAATTCTATGTTCCATCCGCAACAGACACGGCAAAACATAATGAACCCCATTTTAAACAGTTTATGTAGTAGGACGAGTGAAATAGTCGTGTAATGGTTCTAAAAGGGCCACAATCAGTAGGTGCTTCGTCTACGGCCTAGACAGTGTATCCAGGTGGAAACACCACAGATGGACACCTAGATTACTGCTTCAGAGGCATGTAAACCACTTGGCAAAGGAGGCAAGTGAAAACGGAACATAAGCCGCTAAACTGAAAAGCAGTGTTCAGATGGCCTATTTATTGTTAACAGTCAGAACAAACAGTATCTACTTCCAATTTCTTAATGCAGTCCAATGCACAATAAAAATTCTATTATCAGACTGATTATTCACACTTCATAACATATAGTTTCTACTGAATCGCCATTTACAGTTCAAAACAGCTTGCAGCAAAAATTGAACCAAAAAGTATATAGTATAGTGCATTTTCTTGAAAATTGATTCATTACCTGACTTTCTCTTCAGACCTGTACCGTTCGTTAGACCTGTGGATTTACTCACTTCTCGATACACAAATGCATAAGCACTAGCTGCAAATGAAGAGGAAAAGAAAGATTACACAATAATACACAAAAAGGGAAAGACAAGTGTGAAAAGATTACAAAGTACATTAGTAACTTCAAGGATATACAAGAGTTAATAAACAGAAAAGGAAAATGGCTTTGCAACTCATTAAAGGATCCTGAAATAGAACAATTGAGACAATACATTATGAAACATTTGCATGTCAACTAACAAAATGAACAAGTGTAAGGCTATTTATAAGGTTAGTATCACATTAATTTACAGACCTATAACATAGCATAATACAGGATTATAAACTGTTTATCAGCAAAAGCCAGTACATGATATTGACAAAATTATGATATTAGCACCAAACAGTTAACTACGTTCAGCCCAAAGGTTAGAAAATGTTTAACTTTCAATGAGAAGGAGATGTGACAAAGAATTAAATTGACAAAGCACCATATGAAATGGGCGGCAAGTAATATCACAAATGAAATCAAAAAACAAAACAGACTGATGATTGTAAGTAATAATGTAAATACAAATTCAAGTAAACATTCCGCAAACTAATAGTCGAGGCTAGAACTCATTTTTATTTTCAGTATAGAACAAAATGAAAGAAAGGATCTGTTCCATCAAGAAACAAAATAATGTATGAAATCTAAGCTGTCCAATATTAGTAGTCAAACCAAGCACAAGGACCCAAAAATATAAAACAAATACACCTGTTCTACACTTCTATTTCAAGTGAGAAAATTCTAACAGTCATTTTATCTATTGAAAAAGCTGACAAAATACATAAGCTTCTCAGTGAGAAATCTGCTTGTACTTTACCAGCATGAGGAGGATGAATAAATGATATGATATCTCCATGCTGAAGTCTAGTTTTTGCAGAACGTTCTAGCTTTGTCCAATTCAGATACGTTCCATTGGTGCTGTAAAGCTAGAGAATATCAAAAAACGACGTAGACAAAAAATAAAATAATTGATGAGCTATGCAAATCTCTCTCAGTATGTACAAATCTACAACCTTGTATCTTTTATGAAAACTGGCACAGAGATATTGGAATCCGGCTCTCCATCTTCTGTTGCCCTCGCTCGAAAAATTGTGCAGTGCTTTGAACTGGCAGAAATTGTATCTATCCGGTAACATGGATCCTCTACGCATCGCCCGAAGCAATGCTCATCCTCGGACAAAGTAATATTCATACCCTTTTCAAAGCATAACATCAGTTAGAGTCGGAACAATATCCTAATGACAGAATTGATAAACACAAGCTAAAGTATCCATCGAACACTGACCCATGCTTATCGAAAAATCAGAGCTACATCAATGTCAAACTCATTTTTAAGTTCAATGACTTGTGAATGTTCCCCTTTTCATTAACTTACAAGCTTTTAGAACAAACTTTCGAGCTCCAATATATTCTTGGAATTTTTTCCATATATACTCCCATATCTAACAATTTGGAAAGTAGTGGAGGGACCACTACATTTAATCTCAACCATTACTTATCTAGTGTGGGGTTGTGATACATTCTAAATCTAACACTCATCGTACCCTGTGTATTGCACTCATTCCTAATTTGCAGTCAAAGAAAAAATCATAGCTACCCACTAGATAATCAATGATTGTGATTAGGTAGTGGTCTCTCTGCTTTTTTTTGTAGTGGAAATGATCCAAATCCCATATCAAATGTACTTTTCAGATTACCCTCCAAATCATAACCGCTAGTCTGCTTAACCGCCCCCCCCCCCACCAAAAAAAAAAAAAAACCGACCCCCAAAAAAAGTCGTGGGCAACCCTCTTACCTCTCATGTTAACTGTTAAGAAATCAATGGGTGGATTTTGTTATATTCAGTAATTGTTCTATAAACTATTAATAATTTATAAGTTATAATTATGCCTTTTTATGTTCTTTTTATATATACCCCCATATCAAATGTGTTTATATGGTTACCCATTAAGTCATCATAATTGCTATTTTTACCCCCTAAATTGCAATCAGACCTCAATTTTATCTCTCACTCTAACTGTCGACAAATAAATTTGGAACAATTTTCCTATACTTAACTAAGCTAACTTAATTATTTTATAAATTAATAACTCTAATTAAGTAATTAACATACTTACCTAAAAATCTTGGGGCTGGTGATGATAATATCTCACCTCCCATTGCCCTATAATGATTCCCTCCCCACCCTCACAAACATCCAACACTAACCCCGACTTCAGCCAACCCCTTCCGCTCTACAAAGTCCCCTCACCCGCACTCTCCTCTCCATCCACCCACCCTCCACCTTAACACTCATACCCACTTCAGCCAATGGCAGGGCTACTAAGGTGCCAAAGAGACCATGGATCCCTTAGGCAAATGAAAAAATATACAGAGTAATAGTGTAGTTGATATTTAATAATTATATGAAGTTAAATGTAAGAACATCTATTTTTAGACTTTATCAATATAAAGTTGAATTGTTTAATACATCTATAGGTTTTATTTTGAGAATTGAAAAAATCATTTAGATAATCGTAATATAAAGTTGCTTTCTTGTATGACATGTATTGACGCAAGTAATTAATTTTCTTTGTTTGAAGAGGGAAAATTGATTCTAATTGCTGAATTTTATACTAAGATTACCTGAAATAGATTGTATGAATTTTTGCAATCAATTTGAGAATTACATTTGTAGTGCTCACGTTTTTTCAATTCAAGAGATCAGTAAAATTGCTAAGAATTTGGTTGAATGAAAGATGAACATTTTTATCTTTCAATTTACAAGTTGGTGAAATTGGCACTAAGTATGGTCATTGCAATGACAAGTATTGAAAGGAAATTTTTGATAATCAAAATTATTCAGTATGACCTTCAAAACCGAATGAGAGAGACATGTATGTGAATTATTGTTTGGTGCCTTCATTAAAATATTTGTAGCCTTGATGAGAAAATTTTATGAAACGGTTTCAAGAAATGATGGCAAGAAGAAATTGTAAACACTATATTCTAACTTGAATTTTGTTTTGGAAGGCTTGTTATGTAATGATATTTAGATACTAATCAATCGGCAACTAAATTTATACATTATCACGTTTAATCAAGGTTACAGAAAGTGATAGGCAAGCTAGCCATTGGACCCAATGCCTAGAGCCTAGGCGCCTAGGCGAAAGTCTTAGGCGAGGACTAGGCGTTTTCCTATTTTTTTAGTTTAATTGCAATTACTGATAGTAAATGTTGATGTTATAGAAAGTTTAGACGTTGGACTGACACCTAGACAGATTTCCTAAGTGGTGGTGAAGGTTTGCTGAAGGTTGCGAGAGATAGAAGGGGTGTTTATAGTTAGTTTGGAGGAGGTTGGAGGACGTGGAGACTGCAATTGAGGAAATCATGATCAATGCCTGAAGGGTGCGGTCCATATAGACAGACCATGCTCCCCTAAACACTCCCAAAATGTAGGTAAGCAGATTAGGTACTGCCTAGGCGCTAGGTGCTAGGTAGGCGACTAAGGTATCGCGTAGGCCTAGGCATATGCCTAGAAGGGCTAGACGGAGGCTTTTTAAAACATTGTGTTTAATTATTAATTCTTTTGGACCCCTTAGTTGAAATTCCTGGCTATGCACTAATGTCATCTGACCACTCCAGCCCTTCAAACTCCCTCTCTCATCCTCCATCCTTCTGCCCACCCCTTCCTACTGTCCATAACATATAAAATGGTGCTTAGTTTATAACTTTTAGGAGTTAACCATGGCACCACGAAGAGCAAGAGTATGAGAGCATGTGCAAATTAAGTTGGTGGAACCTACACTTATCCTAATTAGATACAAATATTGCAATGAATATATATTAAAAAAAACTAACTTCGGATCTAATTATTAAAGGCATTAACTCATATGAATTCTGTTATGAGAGGAATAATGACTGAATCCCATTGTGGGTCAGTCCTCTTTATTATATAGATAGGGAAATAGTTCAAGATTACAAGTGTACCTAATGTGAGATTAAATACTCTACTACTTTAGAACTCCCTCTCAAACTAGTGTATAGATGTCAATCATGCCCATACAAAGTGCATCAACCAATGTTTTCATGACAAAGCTTTTGTAAGTATGATAGCAATCTGATCGGTCAATCAAACATGTGGAGTAACAATCTGCTCAGATAACACCATATCACGGATGAAATGACATTGCATCTCAATATGTCTTGCTCGCTCATGAAACAATGGATTGCTTGCAATGTAGATAGCTTCTTGATTATCACAATGGAGCGTCATGGACATCGAGAAAACAATACTCATCCCCTAGTGAGCTAACCCACGTCATCTCACAAAAGGCATGAGTCACAGCTACGTACTCAACTTCGGCACTAGAAAGGGTAACAAATGTTTGTTTCTTACTCGTCATGTGACCAAATTTCCTCCAATAAAAGTGCAATAACCACTAATCAGAAAGCCTCTTATACTTCTCTTGAACCTTAAATATAAGACAAACGCAAAGGAGGTGGGAGTAAGAATAGTGACACCAGCCAATGTCAACAGTAGGTTGACCATGTAGGTTCACCTCTCACCTCTTGCTCCTTCTCATTCCCCCTCCCCAAAAAATAATTTTTTTTGCCCAAAAAAGGGGGGGAAACAATTTCTGAAAATGTTTTATGCATTTCAAGATGAAATGTAGACGTTATGTTAAGAAATGCTCAACGTTTGCAAAGTTGTGATATGTCAATTGTAATGTATGTCATGAAATGCATTATTGTAGTGTTTTCTAACGTGTATTAAATCGATTACTTTTTTGCATGCATGTCACACTTTTCCCAAACCCTTTTTGCAATCCCCACAAAACCTATTTCGAAAGACATTGAGAGGGGGAAGTGCAACCAAGAAGAACTTCACTGACCTGTTATAAATAGGAGTCACAAGCATGACTGGTTGGGTTGGGTAAAGTCGGTTTTAACGTAACTATGTGACATTGTAGTGCAAACAATGTCTACCAGTTAATAAATAGATCAAAAGTAGATACTCAAAACCCCTCTGATCATTAATAAACATGCTAATGGCATACACAAGAATCTAAACCCTCAATGTTCGAATGCCCAAATTTGACTTGGATAAAATGTTTGTTGTGTCAAAGCAGAAAACCATTACCAATACGAATATGATTCAAGTTTCTAATTTTGGATATGAACGATACCTTTTCTATGAAATAGAACACGTAACGATAACTCAAATATGTGCACTATTTGCATCATACATGATACACCATTCGTTAAACCAAGTATAAAATATAAATTTATTTACTATTCAAGTAGTTATTAGGTTAATTGGGCTAAGAACCTGTATATCAACTTGAGTCATTTATTAATTGAGTTATCTTAGTTTGGCGCCACTGTAGACCACAACCAGCTATGTATAATTCATACCCAGTATTTTAAATGACGGCCGCCATGACGGACATAGCGGTTTGATACCCTAACCGTCACGATATCCTTGATTTTAATGCGTATTGCGTTTCTGGGGTCATATCGGGGACATGTCGGAAAATATCGGATATATCGGGCGTCATTTCGGCCTAGAAAAATCGACCATATTTTATAAAAATCGGTTTTAAGCTTATTGGGTCAGGTTTGAAAAACCCGACCCGACCCAATAAGCTCATTAAACGTTTTTTAGGGTTTTTTCCCCAAAGTCGGCTGCTGGCTGCTGCTTCTCCTCTCCTTGCTCCTCTCCTCAAACTCAAAGCCGACAGACGACGCCGACGACGCCGACTCCTTCGCCTCCGAATCCGCCGCCGACCGACTCCTCAAACTCAGGTATTTTTTAGTTTTTTTTCTTGTTTTCTTCTTTTTTTTAAAATAATTTGTTTTCCCTTCTTTTTTTACACTGAGATTATCTATTGTTGTTCTTTTTGCCGCCGATCATTATCTACTGTTTTTTCACTGATTATCTATTGTTTTCCCTTTTTTTTGCACTGAGATTATCTATTTGTTTTCCCTTCTTTTTTTTGCACTGAGATTATCTATTGTTGTTCTTTTTTACACTGAGATTTGCGTTTATAAGAAAGTTTTAGAGCAAATTAAGCTTTGGAAACATTGGATTAGAGGCAAAGATAGTGATGTTATGATGCTTGCTCCTTTGTTCATATGTTTAGATAATATAATTATCAAATATGTGAAGATTTTATTTATGATATTATATCAACCTATCCGATATGACAATCCGATATTTTTTTCATGTCTCATGATATATCCCCGATTTTCGCTATCCGACATGAATTTTGGCCAACCGACATGAACCCGACATCCAACATTTAAAACATTGTTCATACCTTATAGATATGTTTAGGTAAGCACATTAGGACAGATTAGAATAGCCACACATGGTGTACAACCCTGGTTTAACCTTGAGAGTAATTCAAAATGACAAGAGGATAGCTATAAATCCATGAATAATTGAAAATTCATGAATGACTAGTGACTACACATGGAAATTGTAAATCCAGTGTTTTATGGTTAGTCTGCTAGATTGAGGTTGTTTTTGCACTTTGTTGGTTAGTAGGCGACACACCTTTTTCATGTTTGTAAGCAACTCCGATTAATTTTCCTTCTCCGATTATTTTTCCTTCTCCATCTTATCCTCTAAGGCTCTATTATAAAGCAGGTTAAACCATGGGTTAGGAATGTAACATGCATTTATGTTGCCAACCATAAAAAGAACTAAGCTAGTTTAGATAATATAGTTTAATGGGTTAGAGAAGATAAAAAGGATTAAAGTGGGTGTATTAACTAGCATAAATAGGTGATTAAAAGATAACTCACTTTTCACATAAAGTAGGCACTTGGATAATGAAAAGAAACTCACTTTTCACATAAAGGAGGCTATTGGATAATGGAAAGAATAAAAATACTTCCAGTAACCACTAATGTCTCGAGACTCCACATCTTTATATTGTGCTCCTTTGTGGTGTTATTCACTATTATGTTAAGTAAATATTAGATGCTCTATATCAAAAATTATCGAAGTTGAAATTAATTGATATTGCTAATGTAATATTTTTTATGCATATTTCAACTTTATCTAATTTGTCTCATTTAATAATTCTACATACAGTAGGTAAGAAAATTATTTCAAAAATCAATAAATTGTGAAGTGACAGGTTTTTGACAATTTGCAAACGCTGGGGGAAAGGTACGGCTGACATTTTATTGAAAAAAGGGTCAATTTGCTTTATTCTTATCATCTTGCTAAACTTCAAAGGAGTTTATTGTTTCTAGAACGCCTAATATATATATGGTTAACCAAATTAAGCTTGTAACTTGCTCTTTAACTAATCCAACCCATTGCAGCACCTCAATTCGTCTTCAAACTTAACCAAGCCTCTTCCAAATGCTAACTTGGACAATGATTCTTGCATGAAAGAAAGTACTAAACCTCCTCCCGAGCTTTAATCAAGATTCTCAATGTTATTTGTTTCAAACTCACAAAAATACTCTAGTCATTCATAAGGGGATGTTTCGTCTACATGAAAGTGAAAAACAGAAGTGTAAGAGCGACACACTTTTAGCACATCAAGGGTTTAGTTTTTTGAAATCCTATGTGAAACTGAAATGCGTAAAAGGTTTGCGACAGCTTCAACACATGTCTAACTTCCCCTTAATATTAAAAAGTGTCGAAGTCACATAAATTGGAAAATTGAGCACTCAGCACTATTAATTAAAATAGCTTATTTTATTAACATATCTACCTTACTTCTCCACATTGTTTTCTAGTTTCAACAACAATTTAATTGCAAATTGAAAGTATGAAAGTTACCTTTTAGATGCGTGATAGTGCGTCCAATTTAACTTAAAAGTGAAATACAATGTTTGTAACACCATTATTAGGCAAAACAAGTTTAAAAACATGTCTAAACAAGTGAGATGAGATTGGATGTGATTAGCTACATTGTTCCATATTATGGCACCAACAGAATTACTAAATGGGACTCTTGATTGACAAACCGCCTCCCAAAATTTTAGGATAAAAAAGGACTAAATTGCACTTAAATGCCCTATAGGTTTGCTAATCTTGCACATAACTGACCTCTATTTGAAAACCGAGCAAATAATACCCTAAAGTATTTAACTATTGCAAATAAATACCCCGAAGTTTCAAAATATTGCACTGTGGTGCCCTCTTGTTGACCAAATGTTGCATATAAATACCCTTGGTTTGTAAATGGCCTCACTTGAATGCCCTAAATTTTCTAAAAGTCTTAGTACACTCTATTATGTGGTGTTCTTGGATATATAGAGAAACTAGGCTCTTTTTAACGTTGGGGCATTTATCTACAATATTTAAATACTTTAAGGCATTTATTTTCTTGATTTTAAAATAGAAACTACGTAAGTGTGAGGTTAGTGAAACAACAGGGCATTTAAGTGCAATTTAGCCAAGAAAAAAAATCTGAAAGCACTCTTCACTCAAAACTAATCCCAACACCCAAGAAAATGACACTCCAAGTTTTTTCTCCTTCTCACCGCTCTGCATGTAAAAATCAATCCTCCCCCTTTCTCTTCATTTAAAGCCTCTTTCTCTCTCGCTAAACCTCAAAGCCCCTTTCCCATCTTTCTCGCCCAACCTCAGAGCCCTCCTCTATTGGTCGCTTTATGTCGTAATGAATGAATGAAAACTAAAAGAGGTCTAGAGAAGAAAAGTCTAATTTGAAAATAAAAACTCTAACTACCCCCTAGTTTTCTACTCCTTTTGTCATCTTCTGGTTGGAATTATAAAAGGATTTAGGAAACCAATGTCAATGGGATCTAGTGACCCTAGCAAAGCTCATGCTACTAAAAAGGCTGTTAACGCCACCAGGACCAGTGATCGTATTTCTAAATTTGTTTCGTCTACATCATCAGCATGTATCAACGGAGTGACAACCATGATTTCAAAGTTGAAATTAAATTGATAATGCTAATTTAATATTTTATAAACATAATGTATATTTCACTTTATTTGATTTGTTTAGTATAATAATTATACATACTTTTTTGACATGTAAGAAAATTATTTTCAAAATGAATAAATTATGAGGTGACATGTTTTTGACAATATGCAAAAAAAGGGAATGGAGAGGAAGACTGACATTTTATTAGAATAAATGATTATTTTACTTTATCCTTGCCATCTTGCTAATCTTAAAGGTAGTTTATGTATCTAGAATACCTAATATATATAGAGTTAACCAAATTAAGATTGTAACTTGTCCTTTAAATAATTCGACCTATTGCAGCACCTCATTCTTCTCCAAACATACTTAATCGTAGCGCCTCATCCAAATTTTAACTTGGACATCGATTCATGCATGAAAGGAAGTACGAAACCCCCTCTCAGGTTTTAATCGAGAATCCCAACATTAATTGTTTCAAACTCACAAAATACTCTAGCCATTCGTAAAGGGGTTGCTTCGTCTGCAAGCAAGGTTTTAAATATCGGATATCGGGAAAATATCGGATGGCCAAAATTCATATCGGATTGCGGATATCGGGGAAATATCGGGGATATGTGGTAAATATCGGAATGTCATAATGAATGTTTGCATAGATAGTATAATGCATTAAAATATAATCTCAATATATGTAATAAAATTTAAGCATACAAAATATGAATAATATATGTTTAGGATCACTAATCAACCTTCTAAAACAAACAAAAGTGCAAAGCAACGTTGCAACATTCAATCTGCTTTTTTTAGGAAAAAATGTCATTTGATGTAATGAGGAAATCTTGATATTTCGTCCAAAAATTCCAAACACGGTATATTATTTTGCAACAAGCTATATAAAAAGATATATTGGTCCACATATCGGCTAATATATCGGCCATATCGGGGATTTATCACTCAAAATAGTCAAAAAATGGTAAAAGATATTTAAAGACCATATCGGTTGCGGCAAACCCTGTAAAAGGATATATCGGGGGATATATCGGGCCATGTCGGGGATATTTAAAACAATGTCTGCAAGGAGCTAAAAAAAGGAAGGGTAAGAGCAAACACTTTCAGCACATCAAGAGTTTGTTTTCTTGAAATCTTATGTGAAGTTGAAAGACATAAAAAGGTCCATGACAGCTTCAACACATGTCTAACTTCCTCTAAATATAAGAAAGTGCCAAGATCACATAAAATTGAAAAGGTGTGTAGTGCACTTACCTAAATTGTCTAAAATATATTATTCTACTAACATATCTGCATTTTCTTTCTCCACATTGTTTTCTAACTTCAACAATAATTTATTCGCAAACTCAATGTTCTAAATATCGGATATCGAAAAAAAATCAGATGGCAAAAATTCATATTGGATTGTGAATATTAGAAAAATATCGGAGATATGTGGTAACTATTGGAATGCTATAACGGATGTTTGCATATATAGTATAATACACTTAAATACAATCTCAGCATACTTAACAAAATCTAAGCATATAAAATGTAAATAATATATGTCTAGTATCACTAATCAACCTTGTAAAATAAACAAAAGTACAAATCAACATTGCAACATTTCGTTTGATTTTTAGGCCAAAATGGCATTTGATATAATGGGAATGATATCTCGCCCAAAAATTGACAAATGCGGTATATTATTTTGTGACAATCCATATAAAATGATATATCGACTAACATATTAGCTGATATATCGGCCATATCGGGGATATATCGCCTAAAATAGCCAAAAATCGGTAACAGATATTTAGGAACTATATCGGTTGCGACAAGCCCTGTAAAGGATATATGGGGCCATGTTGGGGATATTCTAAAATAATGACTGAATGAGTAAAAGTCACTCTTTTTAGATATGTGAAAGTGCAGCGTGCAAGTGAAATATAATGTTTTTTATAAGGCAAAACAAGTAAGTCGGCACTTCTAAGCAAATGAGATAAGGTTGGATGTGATTAGCGACACTAGTCCTTGTTATGGTACCAATATGGGCACCAAATAAGACTCTTAATGGACAAATCGTGTCCTAAAATTTCAAGATATAAAAAGACAAAATTTGAAAGCACTCTCCACTCAAGACTATTGCTAACTCCTAAGAAAATGTTGTTCCAAGTTTCTTCTCCTTCTCACCGCTTTAAACCTCAAATTCAGACTCCCTTTCACATCTTTCTCGCCCAACCTTAGAGACCTTTTATCTATCTCTACACCATGGGGAATAAATAAAACTGGAAGATGTCTGGAAGAGGGATGCCTTAATTTAGAAATAAAAGCTCCAGCTTTCCCCCTTAGGTTTCTACTCATTTGTCACCTTTTAGTTCTGGATTGGAGGTTACTGAGAATTTGAGAACCATTGTTAGTGGGTTCCCAGACCCTAGCAGAGCCTATGCCATTAAAGAGGCTGCTGATTCCAACAAGCTCATTCCCCAATTTGTTCGGTTCCAACATCATCACATGTATCAGCAAAGCAGCGGTCATGGTTTCACAGTTGAAATTAAATTGATATTGCTAATGTAATTTTTTTAAACAAAATGCATATTCACTTTATCTAATTTGTATCATATAATAATTATACATACTTTTTCAACATGTAAGAAAATTATTACGAAAATGAATAAAATATGAAGTGACATGTTTTTGATAATTTGCAAAAACCGGGAGGAAAGGGCAGGCTGATATTTTATTGAACAAACAGTTAATTTGCTTTATCCTTACCATCTTGCTAAACTTAAAAGTAGTTAATTGTTTCTAGAATGCTAAATATACATAGGGTTAACCAAATTAAGCTTATAACTTGCTCTTTAACTAACCTAACTCATTGCAGCACTTCCATTCTCCTCCAAACTTAACAAATCCTAGCGCCTCTTCTAAATTCTGACTTAAACATTGACTATTTCCTAAAGAAAGTGCCAAACCCCCTCTCAAGTATTAATCAAGAATCCTAACGTTAATTGTTTCAAACTCACAAAAATACTATAGCCTAGCCATTCATTAAGGGGGTGTTTTGTCTGCATGGAAGTGAAAAATGGAAGTGTAAAAGCAACACACTTTCAGCTAGGGGTGCAGAAAGAAATCTGTGTCTAAGTAAATATTCATATACGTTACGATACAGATATGGTTACAAAATTCTATAGCTGATAGGATATGGTTACAGATATGGATATGTAGTGAAAAATTCGGACCCGTATCTAAAATATCTGAACATATATTAGTCATATTATTCCAACAGTTTTAATCCTTAGATTAAAAGATTTGAGGTTAATTTTGATGATCAAAATATCTAATCTTATTTTTTCAAATATAATGAATATGTTAATGAACTCTCTTGTAACATAGGAACTATATTTTTCGCAATAATATCTAGCTTTCTCATATCCATTTCATATTTGAATGTATATTCGCTTATATATTCACATGCATATCAATATCAGTTAGTGGATATCAATATGAATTTTTCTTACCGAGGCATATCCATATTCATGATTGGTAAGCACATACGGATATGGTAAGTATTATATCTGAGCTGTATCCAGACTGTTCGCACCCCCTACTTTCAGCGCATCAAGGGTTTGTCTTCTTGAAAACCTATGTGAAACTACAAGGCATAAAAGGTCCATGGCAGTTTTAATGCAAGTCTAACTTCCTCTAAAAAGTGCCAAAGTCACGTGAAATTGGGAAAATGTGGAGCACTCTTAACTAAAACATCTTATTTTATTAACATATCCATCTCTCTTTCTCCACATTGTTTTCTAGCTCCAGCAATAATATGCTTGTTCGCATGAATTGGATGCACTATCACACTCTCAGTTTGAACCATCATAAAAGGTCTCCGTAGAGAGATTTTATCCAAAGATGCACCATTTATACCCGTATCCGTATTCATCAGCACAAATGTACTTCTGCCGACGGTTAAACCAAGAAACTAGGGTTTAGGGTTTAGAGTTAGGGTTACAGTTACCTGAGGCCGCTTTCTCGAGAGCTTGGAAATGGCAGTGAGGATTCCCCATGCGCCGATATCGGAGTTCTGAACAGGCTGATCGGTGAACTTTCGCGCGATTTGTCGGATCTCGTCCTCGCGATTCTTGATGGGTTTGGGGTCAGGAGGTCTCGACACAGATCTCTCCTCCTGATTCAATGCCTCGTTGGCGGAGTCCACCGCCATTGCCCCTTCTCGATGAGACGAAGGAGATAGCCGACGGAACGAGGGCGGCGTCGCCAGTCCAGGGCTCGGATTTTACACCGAGGTTTTGGGACCCAAGCTCGCTTGACTCGTTGAGCGGATGGGCTCGGGCTGTTTCCGTAATCCCGGTTCGGATCGGACCCGTTCTTATGACATTTTAGGACATGTTTCTATATCAGTCCCTTACGGATTCAATATTTGGAAGTACTCCCTGAAATCACTGAATTTCCTATTAGGTCCCCTATTATTACACATCGCTCTTCTTGCTCCTGGTTAGAGAGACTAGCTTGGAACAACCTGTAACTTTTAAAGAATCGGCGAACCTCAAAGCATTTTCTATGATTTGAGATATTAACAATAAGAATTGGGGGTCTAATAGAAATTTCAATGAGCTCAGCGGGCTGATATTGTGAAAGCAAATGTTTTCTTTTAATTGATAAAGCCTTATGACATTTTTAGGAACTTTTTTTATATCAGTCCCTTACACATTTAATATTGCGAAGTTACTCCCTGAAATCACTGAATTTGCTGTTAGGTCCCCTATTATTGTACATGGCTCTTGTTGGTCCTGATTAGAGAGACTAGTTTGGAACAACTTTTAACTTTTAAGAATAGGCGAACCTCAAAGCATTTTTAATGATTTGAGATATTAATAGTAAGAAATGGGGTCCTGATAGAAAATTTAGGGAGTTTAGCAGCCAGTATGCAAAAACAAAATGCTATTTTTTTTAGTAGATAAAACCTTATATTTTTAACCCGTGCAAATACTGCTGATATGAAAAACCTATAAGTTTACCTTTTCAATTAAAGATGCAATGGACTTTAATAAACAAATCTAAAGTCAACTTTTGAACGTGGATCCTTAAATTTGGATGAGAAGACTTAGTGCGTAGTGTATGGCAAAAGTACCAAATTGAGATAATTTATTTATCCTTAGTGATATTGATCCTATAGTTTTGATGATGATTTGTCAAACAATTTATCGCTAATATATTCTCTAGTTTTGTTTTTATGTTTCTCTTTACAGGTATTTCAACACACGACAATCAAGCGTTAAAGATTCAAGTTCATATGTGTGGAGTTACCTAGGTTTAAGAGTTGTTTACTTACATATATTGTATGTTTATATTTAAGCTCAATATATGTACACTTAACCCGATTTTTGACGTTTTCTATCATATAAATGATTTTTCATCAAACGTTGTTACAATATCTTTTATCTCATGTTTACAGCTCTTTCATGCTTTATTATATACATATAATATATGCATGATATATATTTGCATGGTTATAAGTCATATCAAAATTTTCATATTCATAAAATACAGGTTTTACGAACACTTTTCAAAAAACAGCGTGTTTTTGCAAAAAAAAATTATTTTTCCAAAAATTCCTTTTCTAACATGTTCATTTTATCATTTAGAAACTTTTCCCAAAGTTTTATTATTTTTGGAATTGATTTGCTATTTTTAAAGTATTTTCAAAATCAGCCAAAAAACAGGTTTTCAGACTGTGTCAGTTTGCGGTCAACCGCCACGGTCGACCGCCATGAACAAATTATCATAGTCTGGATTTTATATGCCTGCGGTCGACCGTGACGGTCGACCGTGAATACATCCAGAGACTTTTGCGGTCGACCGCCAGCTTAAAAACCATGTTCTCAGATTTTTTGTGCCTCGCGGTCGACCGCGAGATTTCCACGGTCGCCCGCCAATGTCATCATTGCTTTTTAACGGCTACTTTTACAACGGTTCTCTAGGGGCTTTTTGGTCATTTCAAGTTGGTTTTTGCTGAGTTTTTGAGTAGGTATAAATACCCCATTGATGCTCTCTTTCACAAGATCTAAGTTTTGTGTTTAACAAAATCTTAAGTATGTTTAAAAGAGCTGTTTAAGCTGATTTCATCAGTCTGTTTTCAAAAGAAGTTTTCCTACTACAAGAAGAGGATTTTTAATCTCATCATCTACTATTCTTCTTGTCTATGGAGAAGTTTTTTCTAACTCATCTTTACATATAGCTTTCTACTTAATTTTTATATCTTAGCTATATTTATTGAGTTGTATTATTCTCATTCACTGTTATCACACACACTTATTGAGCTTAATATCTTCATACTATATAGTGTGGGTTGTGGAATGTGATTTAGTGAATGTGAGCTTCATTTGCGTTCTCATTTGTTATTGAGAACAAACCATTGTATTTAATCTTTATTTTGTGAGTATCACTTGTAATACACTTGTACACCGAGAGAAGTGTGAGGCGAAAGACGGGGTCGAATCCAATAGGAGTGGCGTCGGTTGACGAACCTAGGGAGAGGTTGCACCCGAGCACTTGAGGAGGAGGACACGGGCTAGGTTCCTACACTTAGTGTGTAAAGTGTGATTGATTAGTGATTGTGTAGTGTGAGAGTTTTCGGTGATCTTGTAAACCGAGTATGTAGAAGTTCCAGCTTCTAAACCGGATTGTGATAGTGGATATCTCCTCGAGGTGAGGAGCGGGGACGTAGGTCGTGAGGACCAAACCTCGTAAACATATCTTGTGTTTGTGCTTGCTTAGCATATATTTTTATTTGTGCTTTTTCTTATCGTTCTTATTCATATCTATCTCTTGCTAGAACAAATTGATCAACATAATTTTAATTGGAATTTAATCGGGATTAGATTAGCATAAGATCCTAATCCTCTAATCACCCCTCCCTAGGGTCTAACAATTGGTATCAGAGCTTGGTGCTCTTTGATTTAAGGACTAATCGCCTTGAGTTAAAGATCCAAGTTATCGTTTTCGTGCTAATCTAGTGTTGATTGCCTTTTGCTTTTTGCATATAATCATTATGGATATGTATGATGCATCTAGTCTAGGTTATGCTATTAATGTTGCTCCTCATTTGGATATTTTTTCCTATGCTCAATGGCGTGTTAGATTCAAACTTTTTGTTCAATCTAAACAATTCGATTTATGGGAGATTATTGAGGATGCCTATGTTGTTCCCATTTTGGAAAGATCCAAATGGAGTAAAAATGATAAAAGATTGTTTAACATGAACAAGCTCTTGTTAGAATATTTGCTTAATGCTTTTCACTCATCGTTTTCTAACAAATTTGCTCATTTTGATAGTGCTTACGCCTTATAGAAATTTATTGAAGCACATGAAGGAGACTCGGAGGCTATTCAAAAAGCGTTGGAAGATCGCGTTTTAAGCTCTAAGGAAGCCTCATCTCCATGTATAATACCACTAGGTGATAACCCTAGTGAGGTATGCGAGCTTGATAACGATGATATTATTACTTTTGATAAACTTGCTCTTGAGTTTGAAAAATTACACAATTGCTATATTGATGTAAAGAGTAAGTATGTAAATATAAAATCCACTCATGAAACACTAGCCACTAAGTTTAATTTTATTACAAATGAAAATATAATTCTTAAAGAATACAATGAAAAATTGAGAATTGAAAATGCTAGTTTGCTTCATGAAAAATATGATGCTATGTTAGAAGTAGATAAGTTAAAATCTATGATGAAATATCTTGTTTATCCTACTTCTAGTAGCAATGCTTGTATGCACAATGATGAGTTGAATCAAATGAGAAAACATATATCCATCTTAAATTCAACACTAAACACTTGTATTGCTAATAATAAAAAGCTTATGGACTTATGTGCAAAGTCCAATGTTAATTCTTCTAAGAAACCTATTCACTATGCACATATGTATGACAAAATTCACAAATATTCTATTTGCGGTCTTAAAGGTCATTTAGCTCAACTTTGTCATAATGCACCAAAAATTGACAAGCCTATTCATGATTGTGCATCCCATCAAACTTCTTCATCACATACACATGTACACACATATAGTGTAAATCATAAACATGCTCATGTGTACAAATGTGATTATTGTGGTCGTTTTGGTCATTTGACCATGTTTTGTTTCGATTTAAAAAGAAATTCTCGTTTGCAAAATAATTACAAAGAAAAATCTATTCTTGCAAATGAACCACGTGCATTTCATTTCGGTCAACGTAAACCATTCAAACCTCTACATTGCACAAATTGCAATCGTATGGGTCATGTTTACAATTTTTGCTTTGATCGTATCGGTGCACAAAATACGCCCAAGCGGGTTCATAACCCTAGGGCATTGGATTTAAATGATAGGGGTTATGTCCCAAATTTTAGCGGTACCAAAATGATTTTTATATCAATTTTTTTTTGTTCATTTTGGTTGTTGAATAATTGAGTTTTTGAGTTTTAATGATGAATTGTATTTTTATTAAGTTAAAATAATTTTTTTTTGTTTTTAAATGGCTAAAAACTTTATATGTATTTATATATCTTATAAAACAATTTTATTAAGGATCAAATTGAATTTTCTTCAAAATCCAGATTTTATAAACTGCCTATGCCTTTTTCTTTCTCGCGGTCGACCGCCAAGGTCGACCGTCAATGTTTCTGGAGTTTATCACGGTCGACCGCAACGGTCGACCGCAAGGGATTTTTCTGCGTCAATTTCGTTTCAACTTCGGGTTTCGGTTTTATTTGGTTATTTTTTAAACTCGTATCAACCACCACCGTTGATCTCATTTCTGCCCAGATCTGAGCCATCCCTCCTTCTCCTCTTATGATCTGATCCCCTTCATCTTCCAATTCATTCGACAGTTTCTTCTAAAATTCCAGCTCTTCCCTCGGTCGCCCGCAGAGTTCCTTCGGTCGACCGCGAACACTCGTTCATCAAATCTCGTGTTGAAATTTTGCTGGGCCTTTCAATTTCTTTTCTTGCTCTAAAGTTTCAACATTTCTATTCTAGGGTTTTGGTATAGAGTTTGCTCATTTATACTTATTGTGCTTTATTTTCTCTTTAGGGTTTTCAATTTCTGTCAAAATGCCTCCTAAGAAAAGATCTAAACCTGAATCTGGTTCCTCATCTTCCATTGCCTCTCATTATGAGGATTATCTTCTGTTTAAGCCCCTAGTTAAGAAATATAGGGAGCTATGCAAACTGAAAATCCTGCCCACTAGATATATCAAATTCGAACAATTAGCCATGTATGACATTCATACGATTCTACATGATGTTGGGTTGGCTAGACTGTTAGATGTGGAACGTAAAGTTCCTTATTATCCATTTCTGGTATATTTGTTTTATGCGAATTTGTCTGTCACTTCCACTGCTGATGGTGTCCAAACCATCTCCACATCTGTTAAAAACATCCAGATTTCTTTTAATGCCGACGAACTTGCGGCAATCCTTAAGATCCCGTCAAGCGATGTCGAGCTTATGTCTATCGAACACACTGATCAAGCTGTGAACGATATCATGTTTAAGCCCGGTTGCACCTATCCTATGAACAACAAATCACTCAATCCCACCGCCAAAATCATAGCTCGTATTGTTGCTCATAATCTCATTCCTAAAACCGGTAGCTTTGATGATTTTGCTCCTGACAAGGTTAATGCTGTTTATGCCATTTTTGCCAAAATAAAAGTGAATTGGGCAAATGTTTTTCTTAAAAACATAGCATTCAAGCATTATAAATTTCTTCCTTTTGGCAGTTTCATCACCCTCATTCTTCAACACTTCGGTGTTGCTCTCTCAAATGAACCCAAAGTTGATCCGGGTAAGGAATACTTTGATAGAGTCTCTCTCTCCCGTATGCCACTTTCTGACTCCTTATCTGATCCTGCTAAGCCATCATCTTCTTGGTCTAGAGCTTCTACCTCCTCCACTTCTGATATCTGTGCCCGTTTGGATAGTCTCGAGACTCAGGTCTCAACTATTCAGAGGGACGTTAGGATTATTCTATCTTATCAGCGTCAGTCTCTTGGGATTCCGGATCCATCCTCCCGTTCTGATTCTGAGGAGGGCCCTGCTGATGGATCTGAATCTGGCTCTGATGATGGATCTGCTTCTGGCTCTGGCCCTGCTTCTGGTGGTGATGGTGGTGATTGACTTTTATTGTTGGTTTTCATGCTCATTGTTATGTATTGGTGAAACAAAACTCACTACTTATGTTTTATTTTGAGTTATAATAACTCTATGTTTGTGTGGAAAACTATGTGACTTTGTGAAACAATTTGTGTATGGTTTGTAGTATTGTGGAACAAACTATGTTTGTGGAAAACTATGTAGTATTTGGTGTTTAAGTGATGATTTGTGATCTATTTGGTCTATATATTGTTTATGGTTGTTTTTGGATGGATGTGGTTGCTTAGCTCCTATGTATAAATATGATCTTTACATATCATCTATGCAAATTGACAGGGGGAGCTTTAGCTGTATTTTTGTTTATTATCTATGCATGTATGTAGGGGGAGCATTGCTCCTATTCAATATATATTTACCTTTTTTTATTTTCTTTCCCTTTTTGATGTTGTCAAAGGGGAAGAAAATCCAATGTTGTTTATATGTTTGATTCATGATATATATTGTCTATATGTTTAATTCATATTGCATGTGGTTTATCAGTGTTTTTCAGTATATATTTCATATCAATATATAAATTGTTTGCCATCATAAAAAAAGGGGGAGATTTTGACCCTATAGTTTTGATGATGATTTGTCAAACAATTTATCGCTAATATATTCTTTAGTTTTATTTTTATGTTTCTCTTTACAGGTATTTCAACACACGACAATCAAGCGTTAAATATTCAAGTTCATATGTGTGAAGTTACCTAGGTATAAGAGTTGTTTACTTACATATATTGTATGTTTATATTTAGGCTCAATATATGTACACTTAACACGATTTTTGACGTTTTCTATCATATAAATAATTTTTCATCAAACGTTGTTACAATATCTTTTATCTCATGTTTACAGCTCTTTCATTCTTTATTATATACATATAATATATGCATGATATATATTTGCATGGTTATAAGTCATATCAAAATTTTCATATTCGTAAAATACAGGTTTTACGAACACTTTTCAAAAACAGTGTGTTTTTGCAAACAAAAATTATTTTTCCAAAAATTCCTTTTCTAACATGTTCATTTTATCATTTAGAAACTTTTCCCAAAGTTTTATTATTTTTGGAATTGATTTGCTATTTTTAAAGTATTTTCAAAATCAGCCCAAAAACAGGTTTTCAGACTGTGTCAGTTTGCGGTCGACCGTCACGGTCGACCGCCACGGTCCACCGCCATGAACAAATTATCATAGTCTGGATTTTATATGCTTGTGGTTGACCGTGACGATCGACTGTGAATATATCCAGAGACTTTCGCGGTCGACCGCCGCGGTCGACCGCCAGCTTAAAAACCATGTTCTCAGATTTTTTGTGTGCCTCGCGGCCGATCGCGAGATTTCCACGGTCGACCGCCGATGTCATCATTGCTTTTTAAAGGCTATTTTTACAATGGTTCTCTGGGGGCTTTTTGGTCATTTCAAGTTGGTTTTTGCTGAGTTTTTGAGTAGGTATAAATACCCCATTGCTGCTCTCTTTCACAAGATCTAAGTTTTGTGTTTAACAAAATCTTAAGTGTGTTTAAAAGAGCTGTTTAAGCTGATTTTATCAGTAGATCTAAGTTTTGTGTTTAACAAAATCTTAAGTGTGTTTAAAAGAGCTGTTTAAGCTGATTTTATCAGTCTGTTTTCAAAAGAAGTTTTCCTACTACTTAAGTGTGTTTAAAAGAGCTGTTTAAGCTGATTTTATCAGTCTGTTTTCAAAAGAAGTTTTCCTACTACAAAAAGAGGATTTTTAATCTCATCATCCACTATTCTTCTTGTCTATGGAGAAGTTTTTTCTAACTCATCTTTACATATAGTTTTCTACTTAATTTTCATATCTTAGCTATATTTATTGAGTTGTATTATTCTCATTCACTGTTATCACACACACATATTGAGCTTAATATCTTCATACTATATAGTGTGGGTTGTGGAGTGTGATTTAGTGAGTGTGAGCTTCATTTGCGTTCTCATTTGTTATTGAGAACAAACCATTGTATTTAATCTTTATTTTGTGAGTATCACTTGTAATACACTTGTACACCGAGAGAAGTGTGAGGCGAGAGACGGGGTCGAATCCAATAGGAGTGGCGTCGGTTGACGAACCTAGGGAGAGGTTGCACCCAAGCACTTGAGGAGGAGGACACGGGCTAGGTTCCTACACTTAGTATGTAAAGTGTGATTAATTAGTGATTGCGTAGTGTGAGAGTTTTTGGTGATATTGTAAACCGAGTGTGTAGAAGTTCCGGCTTCCAAACCGGATTATGATAGTAGATATCTCCTCGAGGTGAGGAGCGGAGACGTAGGTCGTGAGGACCGAACCTCGTAAACATATCTTGTGTTTGTGCTTGCTTAGCATATATTTTTATTTGTGCTTTTTCTTATCGTTCTTATTCATATCTATCTCTTGCTAGAACAAATTGATCAACATAATTTTAATTGGAATTTAATCGGGATTAGATTAGCATAAGACCCTAATCACCCCCCCTTCTAGGGTCTAACAATAGTTTGGTATAATTTTTTTCCCGACGACATATTGACATATTATTTTTTCTCTAGCGATATATTGGTATATTATTTTTTCTCCGGCGACAAATGGGTCTCAAATTTGGTCGGACCCAAATTTCTGACGAAATTTTTCACGTAACGCCCCACGTGATGTAAATATGGTTGCCAACGTGGCTTCTAGTGACAAGCAATTGCAACTAATCCCACCCAAAACCATCCCCTTCTCCATCACTCTCTCCATAAACCTAATAGCTTCATCTATCTTCCCACATTTCCTCAAGCTCTCCATTAATGAACTACAAGTCACAAACAGCTCTATCCTCATTCCCGTAGTTGCATAAAGCTCTGACTAACACGAAGCAATCGAACCCATCAGGTGCCGCTCCTTTCGCTAAAAAACCCATCAAAGCTCGAACATTTCTATAGATCTCCCTTCTCTATAAAGTCCATTGATCAAAATCTCGCAAAGTCGCCATCGAAAACGATTCGAGCTACCAATGAGGATGTTAAAAGTGTACACATCGGGCTTGACCCGATCTTGGATCATGGGATTGTATCATTGTAGAGCATGTTGGTGTTAGTTGTGTTTGGCGAAGGCGGAGATGAGGAGGTTGTAGAGGGAGGGGGCGGGTCGAGAGTCGAGGGAGGATTTGAAGAGGTTAAAGGTATAAGATGTTGGCCTCTTTGTTTTGATGATATTTAACAAACAATTTACCACTAATGTTGTTTGTCTAGTATTTGTATTTTCTTATTTATTATAGACAAACAACGTGTTGGATGATGGATGGAATTACGCTTTAACGATGATATCCAATGGAGGTTGGTGGAACAGTGGTTGAAGCTTATACAATTCAAGTTAAAGATCCAATTACAAGCTTCATTCAAGTTTACCAAGTTGAGCTACAATGAAGATCAAGATCAAGCTTGGGTAACATTAGTTTATGTTCTATATTATGTGTTTTAGTACTTTAAGCTCAATATTATACACACACATTATATTGGTTTCCATGTATATATAGTTTCATATATACGTACATGATTAGTTTCTATGTATATATATAGTTATATATATACATACATGTTTTGAGTTTTCATGTTTATAAATATGAGATTACATATTTCATATTTATTATTGTGTATATATAATCATATGTTTCATACTCTATTGTGTTTAAGAATATATTGCGTAGAATATGCAATTTTGTGAAAATATTGTTTTTATGGGTTATGGACTTAACAATCATCATACACATCTTTCATTAAGTCCATAAAATCATTTTGTAAAGTTTCAAAACATGGTTTAGCCAAAATATCAAAATTCATGTGTTCACATTTTCATGTTTTGGACTATTTTACAAAATAATGATATTTTATATTTGGGAGGTCTTTTTTAAAAACCAGTTTTTGTAGCATGTGTATTATCATGTCTACAATCATTTCCTAAAGTTTCATAATTTTTGGGATTTGTTTGATATTTTTAAACAGAGTTTTAAAATCAGAAATCTGTTTTCAAAACTGTGCACATCAAATATCAGTGCATGGTCGACCACGCGTGCCTCTACGGTCAACCACGCTTTATCCAAAGACCGCGTTTTGATTTTTATCAAATCGTGGTCGACCACCCTTGGCTCTGCGGTCGACCGCCATTTTTTCAGAGAGCAAGCTTTGATTTTTAGCTGTTTGTGGTCAACCGGGCCTACCTCTGTGGTCGACCGTGATTTTTCCTGTTTGCAAGCCCAACGGCTAGTTTTTAGCCGCGGTCGACCGCTAGTGGCTCTGTACAATAATGGCTAGTTTTCTGATTTTTCCAGCTGTGGTTTCTGAGGGCTATTTGGTCTTTTTGCTTGGGTTTTTGCTGATGTTTTGGGTTCCTATAAATACCCCCTTGCTCTCATCTTTCATACTTACTAATGAAATGTTTTAAACAAGTTTAAAAGAGTTTTAAAATAAGGGTTTAAGTTTGTTTAATATTTGTTTAGAAGCTTTTAAGCAATTGAGGGTTTGAGTTTGTGAATTCAATTCCACAAGAGATTGAGGAGATTATCTATTGGAGTTTGAACATTCAACTATTCTCCCTCCATCTCTTGTCATCTATTGAGAAGTTTTCTAAACTCTTTTCTAGCTTTATATTTATTTGTTTGATTATCATCTTATTAAAGCTAGTTTTATATTGAGTTTAGATTTGATTAATCTCATTGTTACACACACCCACTTGAGCTTATTGTATTTGCATTCATAATATATTTAGGGTTATGAGAGATAGTAACATTGAGTTGTGCCTAATTGAGTTCTCACCTTGTTTAGAGAACAATCATTTGTTATGTGCCTAATTGTGAAGTTCACTTTGTAATACACTTGTACACCGAGAGGAGTGTGTGGTGAGGACGGAGTCGATACAGAGAGGAGTGACGTCGGTGGCCTAGTGAGAGGTGATAATTCCGAGCACTTGAGGGAGTCGATACGTGAGGACCAACACTTGAGGTTATAGCTTGTGTATGTACTTTGTGAGGATTTATGAGAGTTATCGGTTGACTTGATAACCGAGTGTGTAGAGTTTTCGGTTAGCTAGAAAACCGAGTGTGTAGAGAAGTTCCAGCTTCCAAACCGGGTTGTGTAGTGGATTCTACCCGGGAGCGGGGAGCGGAGACGTAGGACGGAAGGTCCGAACTCCGTGATCATTTCCTTGTGTTTGAGTTTGGCATTGGCGTATTTATTCTTACATATTGTTATATCGCCATTGTTGCATGATCATTTTGTTTACCCTTGTTTATATTGTATATCCTTGCACATATCTTGTAGCATATCATACTTGCTAGGATATATTTGTTAATTAGTTTTAATTGGCATAAAATCGGATAGCATAATACCCTAATCACCCCGCCTAGGGTCTAGCATAAGAGGCGTCAGAGAGGCGAGAGGAGCGAAGGACCGAGGAGGGAGGAGGGAGGAGGGAGGAGGGAGGAGAGGGAGAGGTGGAGGAGGAGGAGGAGGAAGGAGATTGAGAAGTTAAGGTTTGGGATCAAAGCTAATTTATGACGTTGGAAGCCACGCAGGCAGCCACGTTCGCACCACGTGAGGCGTCACGTGAGAAATTTCGTCAGAAACTTGAGTCCAGCCAAATTTGAGGCCCATTTGTCGTCGGAGAAAAAATAATATACCAATATGTCGCCAGAAAAAATATATATACTAAGCTGTCACTAAGGGTAAATAAAATATATTGGTATTTTTACCGTAGTATATGTGTTTTAGAAAATAAATTTATTCTTTATTTGATGGTATGCCAAACTTAATAAATCGGTAAAATATTTTTATAATCTATTTTTTCTATTTAATCTATACAAAGTTTCGTTAAGGCAGGTCTAATATTCCTTGGAAAATAATATTAAATAATACATCTTAATAAGAGACTCTTCTACTTTCTATTTTGTTTTAATGCAAACTGAGATACTTGTGCTAAATGCCCTATAGTTCCATCAACTTTGCACTTTAATGATCTCTATTTTAAATCTGTGCATTTAAATGTCTCAATGTATTTAAATATTGCAGATAAATGCTCCAAAAATTTAAAATATTGCACGCTAGTGCCCTCTTGTTAATTTACCCAATATTACACATGAACTATTGGTTTGTAAATAACCTCACTTAAATACCCTAAAGTTTCTAAAATTTTAGTTTAGTACCCTTTATTATGTGATATTTTTGGATAAGCAGAGAAAAATTAACACCATCTTTTTTTCCCCTTCTTTATTAGTGTGGGGCATTCATTTACAACACTATGGCATTTAAGTGCAATTCAGCCTAACTGCAATTATAATTGGTATAGTTGCAGCGAACCAAACATCTATTTACTATTTAGTAGAATTTCCCGGCGGGCTTAGTGATGGTCATCCACATCGCAGTTGACTTGATACCAAACAGTAGCCTCGTCAAACTTCACCACGATTGCAAGCCTCACATCTTGCATCTCACCGTCAAATCTACTTAACATATTACTGGCTGAAGGATTTGAAGGCAACTTATTAGATTATTGGACTAAGGCACTGTTTGGCAACAAAAAAAAGTGTCTTATCTAAGAGCTTGTGTCTTATTGACTTGGTCAATAAGCTAGTAGAGCTGTTTGGTGACCAAAAATAAGAGGAGATTATTTTGAAGATTGTGTCTTTTGCAAGTAGCTTTTGGAAAGCTATCTCAAGTAGCGTTTGTCTTTGGGAATGAGCTGCCAATTTTTTTCTTCCGTTTTTACCCCTAATAATTCTAATTTTATATCAATAATATTGCATGTCTTTTTTAGTCATTTAACAAATTTAAGCTAGTTGTACAGTTACTTTTGCCAAACAGCTCTAGTCAATCAGGTAGCTACACAGCTAACAGTTTTCAGCTATAATTTCACAGCTTTCAGCTAGCTTAACAGCTTTCAGCTATAATCTCGTAGCTTTCAGCTAGTTTTGCCAAACAGAGCCTAAATAACGTCTGCCTACTTTTTAGGCAGCCATGCATCGACTCAGCTTCGCTCTTCAATTGCTTTTGCACCAGAACAGCTTGAAGACTTCCGTTTGGTCTTTTTCCCCCCAATTCTCCATCTTTGCCTCGCTGTCGTCACTGTCATTTGTTTATGTGAAATTTAGATTTTCCCCAAAATTTCTTGATTCATCAATACAAGGTTGACCTTCACGTTGTGGTTCAGGCCAAACCCACATCAAGAGCAGTTGAACCACATCACATCTTAATCAAGAAGCAGCTAATCCTAACGCACTAATTCCTCCACCACTATAAAATCAAACACAGCGATAGCATCAAACCTCAACAAAAATGGCTGAAGAAAATGCAATCGTAGTATTTTCTCCCCTACAGAGAGAAAAACAAACAATCTCAATCCCCTTTCTCTGGGAAGAGAAACCGGGGACACCAAAGAAAGAGTGGATACTAACAAAGCCAACGCAGTGGATCATACCACCTCCATCACCAACAAAGCTCATCGTCTCAGTTCCTTTTCTGTGGGAAGAAAAACCGGGAAAACCACTTCCGCAACTTTCAAATCCTTCAAGTTCTTTCCTACATGAAATCGAGTACCAACAGTCTGATGAAAGCTTGAGCGATGTATGTTCAAGTTACTTTGAGGATTGGCACTCGCTTTCAGAAACCGATGGCCGTGGAAGTTCAAGTGGCTCGGTGACAAGAAATGCGAGCATTGATGCTTTGGCTATGGAGCGCCTTTACCCTTTGCCATTGCCGCCGGCTGATGCAGGTTTAGGCTCTCTTTTTCCTTTGTCTCCTCCTAGTGCAGGTTTTCTCGATAAGGTTTGTGGGCGAATATATGTTGGAGAGAAGACTGTGGCATCATGGCGAAAAGGACGCTGACGCTTGGTGAGCTCATGCTGTTGAGCCGCAGATTGAGCTACAGAATGAAGCCTGTCGTGATGAAGAAAAAAGGATTCTCGATGGTAAAATCTATATCAGCTGATGTTACTTTGGTCCGTCTCTCGCATTGGTCATTACAGCATGTTTTCATGAACTGCATGTACCGCTTAGCTGCAAAGTTAGTATATGGATTGGAAAGCCAGACAGCTAATGATCAAAAGTTGGATTTGAAACACTAAATACTGCTTTAAATTATGCTACAATTTATGTGTCTTTCTTACAGAACAAGATTTGCTTCAGAGTTGAACTGTCTGGCAATAGAAGTGTCTAAGAATACAAGACCGGAACAATAGGCCCGTTGAATAAGCAATTGCTTAGGTACCAGATTTCCATACATTAAATTGATTCTCAAGTTTCATAAAAAAGAAAAATAATCGAAGCAGTAGTTAAACAATTTGCTTTTCAATTAGAGTTTAGAGTTCATACTGGCAGAAATATGTTTTTCTTTCCAATTAAGAGCAGTGCTTCTAACTCAATGAGTATATTGCAGGAGTCCATCAGGGAGTCTTTACTCTCGTGTTTTCTAGTGAGGGCCAATGGTCATCCAAAAGATGTATCCATCATCAGCATCTAATGCAGTGAGACAAGCGTCACAGCAGGAGCTTCACCGAAGTCCTTCTGTCTTTTCCTTTTCTTCGAACTTAAGCTTTGTCCTCGAAGAAGTTTGTACTTTGTATCAAAAATGTTAAAAGTGGCGCTATGTTAGACTGGCAATGCCCAGAACAATCATTGCGAATATCTCCCTTTAATTGGTTAATGAGATTACAACATGTCATCATTGACAACTTACTATCATCCTTCAATGACTGTCTTAATGCGTTCCATGACCACCGGGATATCACTCTCAGCCAATGTAGCAAAACAACACCGAAACCATCCAGGTTCGATGCAGTGACACGACGATCCTGGTGTTACATTGATCTTAGCCACATTCAGTAACTTATCCCAAAGCTCAAGCTCCCCTTTCTCACTATATGGCCAAATAAACTTACACATGTCTGCCCAACAGTAAAAACCTCCGCTGCTATTAACACAGTCAACACCCAACTGCTTCAGCCCATCAACAAATGATGTGTAAATCTTCAGTATCCTCTCTCTGTTAACCTCAATATATTCTGTGATGAACTTTGTATCTGTCAGCATAGAAACAAGCAACTGTTGTGTAGGAACTGAAATAGAATAGAATTTTGCGAACTTTGAAGCTGCCGCTAGAACATTTTCATTGTAAGAATAGATGGCTCCCACTCTAAACCCTGGAATAGAAAGATCTTTTGACAACCCATATACTATATGAACTCTACTCTAGCTTGTCGTAATCTTGTGTTTCAAGAACTTGTGCCATGCTAACAAACTGCTCGATTCCATAGGTTGAGCCAGCAGATATTTCATCAACAATGACATGAATGCTCTTCTCTGTCGCAAAATCTAGGAGCATTCAGTATGTTTCCCACAGGATTTGAAGGGTTTGTGATAAGAATTGCCGGGACTTTTACTCCCTGTTTCTTTGCCAGTTTGTACGCTCTTTCAAGAGCAGCAGCACTCCAGCTGAAGTGGTCTGTGCTTCAGCAAGGTACAGGTATTAGCTCAACGCCGGTTCTCAACTTTATATCCATGTCAAACCTGACTACAAAAAATATTAGATGCACGACCCAGTGGCAATAACAATGAATTTTCCAATAGGAAATAAAGAAATTACCCAGGATAATATGGCGAAGGAACAAGGAAGGCATTCCCCGGGTCTGCAAGACAAAAACCGAGAGCCTCAATTGCAGCACTTGCACCACCTGTTAATATGATTTGGGATGGATTAAACGTAACTGATCCACCCATAATACGACCCATGAAATCAACCATGCCCTGAAATCGAAAGATGAATAATTCTTTATATTCTTCTATAAACATGTTGAGGAACTCTGCTCAGCTTAAGCAAGCAGAAAACAGAAACATATAAGAAACAGTATGAAATTTTATGGAATTATCTCACTGATGGTTAATAGCATCATTTCAAACATCAGTACATCTTTGATATATTCAAGAAAACTTATTTCTCTTTGATCCAAAAAGCTGCCTCTGACCTTAGAACTGCATAGGGATCTCATCGCTAAACCAAGCAGCTAACACATAGTATTTGTTGGGGATTCGAAACAGTCAATCGAACCCTTGCCCTTCCGGACCTTGTGTTGAAAGTAGGAAAGTAGGAATAATACCACAAATAAAGATCTAACCTTGCAAAAACAGTAAAAGAGACGAACACACAGATTTAACGAGCTTCGGCAACGTGCCTACGTCCTCAGGAGCCACACCACACAATCTCTTTATTAATTGAAGAAGAAAATACAAGAGATTAATCTCTCTGAGATTCTCTCTTTCTTTGCAGTCAAAAAGCTCTCTCTTTGATGTTGTACAAACCCTAAAAACGTTTGGGGTATATATAGAATCCTGGGTGAAACAGATTCCTAAACAGAATAGGAATCTGTTTGACTGCGTCGCGGTCGACCGCACAAGTTCCAGAGAGTTTGGCGGTCGACCGCGGTGGTCGACCGCGATCAAAACCCGAGACCAGAAAATCCTACAGGGTTGGCGCGGTCGACCGCCATCAGCTTCAGCTTCTCCCAGTTCCTGTGCATGTTCGCGGTCGATCGTGGATCTTTTTGCTTGTTTTTCTGTCTTTTTGATTCCAGCCTTCGTCCGGACTTTGGGTCTACACCTTAGACTAACAGTATTATCCACCAAGCTATATTCAGCCCTCACCTAATTTATCCTTAATAGGTGTATATTATGTCCATTAATACACATGTACAGTGATTATATCTTCAACTTTTACTCATTGTCGCTACATCCTCACCTGTGAAGTATATAATCCATATAACAGAAAGTAGGTTTTCTATTCTTCATGAATGTTTGCTAAACTTTCAATCTTAGATACTTAAACATGTAGGATATTTAGCCCACTAGAGAGTTCGGATTTTGACTCCCCAAAATCTTCATTAAATGCAACTTTCCGTCCTCAACTAGCGAGCGTATAAAATGCTATTTGACGTCGATATGCTTCGTTCTGGCATGATATACTGGATTCTTGGCAAGATGTATAGCGTTCTGGCTATCACAATAAAGAACTCCTCTCCCTTGCTTCAGATCCAACTCTTCCAAGTACACGTTTAACCAGATCATCTCCTTTCTTGCTTCAGTCACCGCGACATACTCAGCCTCGGTTGTAGACAAAGTCACAATCTTTTGCAGACGTGAGACCCAGCTCACTGCTATCGACGCTAAGGTAGAAACATACCCCGTGGTGCTTCGCCTCGTATCATGATCACCGGCGAAGTTCGCATCCACGTATCCTTGCAGCACCAACTCCTTCCTCCTAAAATATAGTGGCTTGTTCGTTGTCCCCCTCAAGTACCGCATTATCCACTTCACGGCCTCCCAATGCTACTTTCCTGGATTGCTTGCAAATCTGCTCATAATTCCCACTGCATGGGCGATGTCCGGCCTCGTGCAAACCATCGCGTACATGAGACTCCCAATGGCCGAAGAATATGGCACCCTGCTCATATGCTCTCTATCTGCATCTGTCTTAGGCGATTGCTCCTCAGATAGCTTGAACTGACTTCCAAGGGGTGTGCTAACAACTTTAGCATTCTGCATGTTAAACCTCTGAAGTACCTTCTCAATGTATTCAACTTGGCTCAATCTCAATGTCCCTTCAGCTTCATCCCTACTGATTCGCATCCCTAGAATCTGCTTCGCTGCACCCAGATCCTGTTTTCGAGAAAAGTTGCCTTCATCATTGATTTCATTAGAAACTTCAAACGTTACAAATGAATTCAAATAACGAAAATAAAAATTACAACTTTCTTGAAAATAAACACAAGATCCGTTTATCGTCTCTTGCTTGCGTGGGTCTTTGGCCTGTGACGGGGACGTCGATATCCGTGGACTACCTGGAAATCAGATCTGATCCAGAAAAATCGGGCAGAGCTTCGTCGATCCGCGAGGAGATCTAGAAGCTTGAAGCGCCTATCTCGGCTAAAGCGAGATATTTGCTCTTCTTAGGATTACCGGCAAAGGGTAATGCTAAGGAACGGACACGGGTGATGAAGACCTCTCTTGTGTTGAAGCGCTCGACCACTCTTCACTGCAGCAGGGCTTCGCCAACTATCCAAAAATCCAGATCCCCCAAAATGAGTCCCTAAGGTTCCTATTTATAGGCATAGGGGGCACCTAGGGCGTTGGGACACCCCTGGGGTGTCTAGGCAAAGCTGAGACACCCCTGGGGTGTCTCAGAAAATCCGAGACACCCCTGGGGTGTCTCGGAAAACCCGAGACACCCCTAGGGTGTCTCGGAATTTCCGAGACACCCTTGGGGTGTCTCGGAATTTCCGAGACACCCCTGGGGTGTCTCGAAATTTCCGATACATTCCGTTGAGGTGCATTCGTCCGCTTTCGCTGTAAATTCTTCGTCCGAACTCGGATTTTAGTGATTCAAAGTACGTTGGAAGTCTGACGAAGAGTTTTATCAGCTCCACTGGTTGGATTATCTGTAGAATGGATGAGACACGAAGGGCGTTGTTCTTTTTGTAACATCGCGGGGCTCTCGATTAGCCGCCTTCGTTATCCCAAAATTCTGTCAGCTCATGTAGTTCGTCGGTTTACTTCAATCGTCAGTCAAACTCCTGTGAACCAGATAGTAACGTTCATCGTCGCTCTTTAACACTGAACTGTTCGTGGAGACCTATTAGGCAATTTTCGATGTCTACAGATACCCCCTCCAAAGCGTTCCGGCCTTGTTTCTTTTATAGAAGAGGCTGGAACACTTTGGATGTGATTGATCCAGCCTTCAGTCGGCGTAAAGGACCTGCAGTTAGCTTCAACTCTTGGCTCCTTCGATTTTCGGTCTATTCGATGCTTTGACGAATAACCGAAGTTCTTCCGGCGCTACGTTTATCGCTTGGCCGCCGTCGGAGTCTCAAGTCTACAGCTGCTGAATGGAGTTTGGCTCGTATCATTGAGTTGACTTTGAACTACCTCCGTCACATTGTGTTGACTTAGGGTTTCGGATCACAGTATGTTGACTCTTTGTCGCAACGCGTTGACTGGCGTTGACCTAGGGTTACGCGTTGACCGGCGTTGACCCTAGGGTTTCGAATCATCAAACGTTGACTTGTGCGGATTTCGAATCCTCGAACGTTGACTTTTGTTGCAACGCGTTGACTGGCGTTGACCTAGGGTTACGCGTTGACCGGCGTTGACCTTAGGGTTTCGAATCGTCAAACGTTGACCTTGGTTGTCCCTAGGGTTTCGAATGCCGCAACGCGTTGAAAGGCGTTGACCTAGGGTTACGCGTTGACCGGCGTTGACCCTAGGGTTTCGAATCGTCGACGTTGTGCTAAGAGAGTTAACGCTCTTAGTGCTACGTTGTTGAATACGTAGACTTCGTCTTTCTCACGGGAATAGACTACCCGGCAACGCGTGTTAGGCGCTGACTTATCCTTACTTAGGATTCAGGATAAAAATCCCCAGACTCGGATTCTGGTGTCTTTTTCAATCGGTAAAAGACTAAACCGGCAACGCGTGTTAGGCGTTGACTTATCCCTGCTTAGGCTTCGGGATAAAATTCCCCATGCGTGTAAGGCACGGATTATGGTGTTATTAATAACAACCTACCACAATGTTGAATATGTGGTCTTTTGTCCTTTTTACGGTCAAAGACTAACCGGCAATGCGTGCTAGACATAGACTTTGGGATTTTTGGCAAACCCCCAGCCATCAACGGGTTTGACGTGCCTTTACCGATTACCATTTGAATCAGGCTAGCATGTGAATTATTAAAACCCGTTTCACATGTAACGTTGTGCTAAGAGAATTACTTCTTTTAGACTTAATGCTATGATTTTGAATACATAGACTTCGCCATTTCTTACGGGAATATGGCATCCGGCAACGCGTATTAGGCGTTGACTCATCCCTACTTAGGATTCGGGATGAAAGTCTCCAGAATTATACTCTGGTGTCTTTTTCAATCGGTGAAAGACTAAACCGGCAACGCGTGTTAGGCGTTGGCTTATCCCTGCTTAGGCTTCGGGATAAAATTCCCCATGCATAAAGGCATGGATTTTTGTTGCTACGATGCTGAATACGTAGACTCGGTCGTTTTTATGGGAACGAACCACCCAGCAACGCAGGTTAAGTGCTGACTTATCCCTACTTAGGCTTCGGGATAAAATACCCCATGCATAAAAGGCATGGATTTTGGGAGTTGAAAAAGGTGGTGTCTTCTCTTGGGGCAAAGACGAACCCGAAATGGGAGAGGAAGAATTTTATATTCTATCTCCCGACACTGAGGAAGAAGAATTTTATATTCTATCTTCAGCTGGAAAGGAGACTCGAGGTGGGATCTCCACTCCTAGAATCCAAAAAGGTGAAACCAAGAGTGGGATCTCCACTCCAAGAATCGAAAAGATTCAGATAACCCTAACTGTCGGAAGGTTTGATTACCGAACTAAAGATAAATTTCTCGTTTATCGAGAGTGAATTGTGGTTTTGGTCCTAACTGTAGGAATGTTTGACCAAACGGGGGTTTGAGATGACCCTAACTGTAGGAAGGTTTGATCACTCGAATTGAAAGTGGACCTCTCGTTCATGGAAGGAATCGAGAGGGGATTCTGGCTTTGGCCTTAACTTTTATAGGTTTGACCAAGGAGGCAGTGGAAGTGGGGGGGTCTGAGACGATCTTACCTTTTATAGGCTTGATTGCTCAATTTAAAAGTGGACCTCTCGTTTATGGAAGGAATCGAGAGGGGACTTTAGTTGTGGCCCTAACTATAGGAAGGTTTGACCAGGTAGACAGTGAGAGTAGGAGTACAAATCACATCGAGAGTGTTGACTCATACAAATCACAGTGGGGTTTAGTGTTTATCACTTTGTTTGTAATGATCGGGTTATCCCTAAGAGAATTACATATAGTATTTTTTTCCGGGAACTTCCCGTTACATGAATCATCCACCCCCAGTTTCTTCGCGAAACTGGGTTTATCATTGCATTCGGTTACGTGATCGGGTTATCCTTAAGAATATTACATATAAAAATTCTCCAGGAACTTCCCGTCAACGGTAGGAAACAGTTTAGACTCATATACCTATTGGAGTGTCAGGGAACAGTTTAACCTCATATACTGATTGGAGGATTGAGAAGCAGTTTATACTCGTATACTTGTCGGAGTGTTAAGAAGCAGTTTATACTCTTATACTTGTCGGAGTATTAAGAATCAGTTTATACTCTTATACTTGTCGGAGTATGTAGGGAGCAGTTTAACCTCGTGCACCTGTTGGAGGATTAAGAAGCAGTTTATACTCGTATACTCTTCGGAGTGTTAAGAAGCAGTTTATACTCTTATACTTGTCGGAGTCTTGAGAAGCAGTTTATACTCTTATACTTGTCGGAGTCTGTAGGGAGCAGTTTAACCTCGTGCACTTGTTGGAGGATTGAGAAGCAGTTTATACTCATATACTCTTCGGAGTGTTAAGAAGCAGTTTATACTCTTATACTTGTCGGAGTATTAAGAAGCAGTTTATACTCTTATACTTGTCGGAGTATGTAGGGAGCAGTTTAACCTCGTGCACCTGTTGGAGGATTGAGAAGCAGTTTATACTCGTATACTCTTCGGAGTGTTAAGAAGCAATTTATACTCTTATACTTGTCGGAGTCTTGCCGTTCTCAATTGGCTTACCCTAGCGTTATAACGCCGGCTTCAATCAGGATTTGGATGCTGTTCTTTAAAGTAAAGCATGCCTTGGTGGGATGAAGGATCCTCCTGTGATATGCGCAGTACTTTGGATCCGTAGTATTTTCAGCTTCCTCCTGATTCGTGATGGGCGGGAGCTTGATTTTGTTGTTTTCGAGAAGAGACTCGAAAATGGCGGGAACGTCTTCGTCCTTGAACGGGTACTCTTTCTGGGCCTTTTGATCCGAAGTCTTCTGCTGTCTTCGGAACTGCTGTTTTGACGTTTGATCAACAGCCGCTGCAGGTGCCTTGCCCCTATCACGAGAGGCGAAGTTCGAGTTCGGAGAATTAGCCATCGGTTGGCTCCTCTCGGCCTTCTTCCTTTTGTGGAATCGTTCGGCTTGCTCTCCTCGGGCCTTCAAATCCTTCCATGTCTTGAGCGGCTCTACTCCCATAACATCCAAGATGTTAATGGACAAATTGTTATGACAAGTCTGCAAGATGAACTTCTCCGTGACGGGATCTTTGCAGTTCATTACCTGATTGCGGAAGCGTTTGATGAAGGTATCCACCGACTCTCCGTCTTTTTGTTTCTCATCGAAGAGTGTCCTGATCGACACTTCAGCATCATCATCGAAGAAATGAGTGAGGAACATGCTCTCCAGGTCCTCCCAGCTGTTGATGCTTCCAAATTTAAGACGCCGATACCAATCGAAGGCAGGCCCGCGAAGGGTGCCGACGAATGACCGAACCATCAAGGCTTCATTGCCGGAGATCGTGCCCAAGTGGGACTTGAAGTAGATTAGATGCTGAGTGGGCGAGCCCTTCCCGTCGAACGGCGTGAAGTTGATCAGGTTGAACTTCGCTGGATACGGGATCGAGTCCCACTCTTTCGGGTAAGGACACGGAATGCCGGTCTTCTTTACCTCTCGAGCAGACATCAGGGCGTCAATTTTTCTTTCGAGATCCTTCATCTTTTCGGCCTCATCTATATCCTGTTTTGGACAATTCTCGAGAGGAATAATACGGCCACCCCCAGTGTTATTAGTGTATGCTTTCGCAGATTCTACTCTTGGTATAAGAGTACTCTACAGTCGGTATCAGAGCAAGGACAACAATGATAACAAATACAGCACAATTCAAAGAGGGTCATTCCACACAACGACCACCACTATTCGATGGATCAAATTACAACTATTGGAAATGTCGAATGAAGATCTACCTCTAATCACTTGGCTACGATCTTTGGAACATTGTTGAAACTGAATTCACAAAGCCAACCACTTCATACACCGAATTGACACTTGCACAAAGGACAAATGTGAATTTGGACTCCAAGGCAATGAATGCATTGTTTTGTGCTCTAGACAAGAACGAGTTCAATCGTGTGTCTACTACCACATATGCACATTAAATTTGGCATACTCTTGAGGTAACACATGAAGGAACTAACAAAGTTAAAGAATCAAAATTTTATGTTCTTGTTCACAGTTTTGAACTATTCAAAATGAAAAAACATGAGACAACCTCTGAAATGTTCACACAGTTCACAGACATGATCAATTCCTTAATAGCACTTAGGAAGACTTATACTCAAGTGGAAATGGTGAGAAAGATTTTACATGCATTAACTTCAGAATGGGAGAAGAAGACTACAGCAATTGAAGAGGCCAACGATCTTTCAACTCTCACCGTAGAGGATCTAATCGGAAATCTTATGACTTATGAAGTTCAACTCGATGATAGAAAAAAGGATGAAGAACCAAAGAACAAGAAAATTATTACCTTCAATGCATCCTCTGACAACGAAGAATTAGATGAAGATGATGAGGACATTGACATGATCACACAAAAATTCAAAAGATTCTTAAAGAAAGGTAAATTTGATTCAAATAAATTTAAGAATACTGATTAAATTCTTTGTTATGGATGTAATAAGCCAGGACACATGAAGAAGGATTGTCCTCTTCTAAAATGAAAGTCAAAGTCTACAAACTTCAACAAGTTAAAAGATAAGAAGAAGAAGGCTTTGGCAGTAACATGGGATGATAGCGAAAGAAGAACAAAAGGAGGAATCTGCTTACATTGCTTCATGGCACAAGAAAGTGAAGTAAGTGAATTTTTTGATAATGAAGAATTATTAGAAGTATATATAATGAACTTTATGTTAGATTTAAGGATTTAAATTCTAATTATAAGATTTTGAAAAATGAAAATGAGAGATTAAACTTAGAATTAGCTTCTTCAAATTCCTCACAAGTTGAAAAATTAAAGGAACTAAATGATGAGTTATTTTCTAAAAATAAATAATTGACTGAAAATAATATTTATCTCTAAAAAAATATTTATCTTAAATCTGAATGTGATATCATGAAAAATAGAATTTCAGATTTAGATAAAAATATGGTTGCACTTAAACTCAAATATGAAGAGTTATTTCTAAAGTAAACAAGTTTAATATAGGAAAAGAGAATTTGAATGATTTACTCTTATTTCAAAAATCTTCAAACAATCACTTTGGTATTGGATTTGTTCCTAAGTCTTTTACAAAGAATGATTATGTTTTGAAGAATCATGTTTCTTATTCTAAAAAAAATCAATACTCTTCATTTTCTAGGAATAAGAATGTTCATCAATATAGATATTGTTTTCGTCGAAAGTTGCCTTCATCATTGATTTCATTAGAACTTTAAACGTTTACAAATGAATTCAAATAACGAAAATAAAAATTACAACTTTCTTGAAAATAAACACAAGATCCGTTCGTCGTTTCTTGCTTGCGTGGGTCTTTGGCCTGTGACGGGGACGTCGATATCCGTGGACTACCTGGCAATCAGATCTGATCCAGAAAAATCGGGCAGAGCTTCGTCGATCCGCGAGGAGATCTAGAAGCTTGAAGCGCCTATCTCGGCTAAAGCGAGATATTTGATCTTCTTAGGATTACCGGCGAAGGGTAATGCTAAGGAACAGACACGGGTGATGAAGACCTCTCTTGTGTTGAAGCGCTCGACCACTCTTCACTGCAGCAGGGCTTCGCCAACTCTCCAAAAAATCCGATCCCCCAAAATGAGGCCCTAAGGTTCCTATTTATAGGCATGGGGGGCACCTAGGGCGTTGGGACACCCCTGGGGTGTCTAGGCAAAGCTGAGACACCCCTGGGGTGTCTCAAAAAATCCGAGACACCCCTGGGGTGTCTCGGGATTTCCGAGACACCCCTGGGGTGTCTCAGGATTTCCGAGACACCCCTGGGTGTCTCGGAATTTCCGAGACACCCCTGGGGTGTCTCGGAATTTCCGAGACATTCCGTTAAGGTGCATTCGTCCGCTTCCGCTGTAAATTCTTCGTCCGAACTCGGATTTTAGTGATTCGAAGTGCGTTGGAAGTCTGACGAAGAGTTTTATCAGCTCCACTGGTTGGATTATCTGTAGAATGGACGAGACACGAAGGGCGTTGTTCTTTTTGTAACATCACGGGGCTCTCGATTAGCCCGTGCCTTCGTTATCCCAAAATTCTGTCAGCTCATGTAGTTCGTCGGTTTACTTCAATCGTCAGTCAAACTCCTGTGAACCAGATAGTGACGTTCATCATTGCTCTTTAACACTGAACTGTTCGTGGAGACCTATTAGGCAATTTTCGATGCCTACAGATCCTTCATTGCAAATTCCTTTGCTAGCTGCCTCTTCAAACTGTTTATCTCTTCTAAACACGGTCCTGCTACCAACATGTCATCAACATATAATAACAAAATAATGAAGCTGGACTCGAACCTTTTGAAATAACAGCAATGATCCGAATTGCATCTTCTATAGCCATTGTTCTGCATGAAGTTATCAAACTTCTTATACCACTGTCTCGGAGCCTGTTTCAAACCATATAAGCTCTTCTTGAGCTTGCACACCATCTCTTCCTTTCCTTCTTCAATGAAGCCAACAGGCTGCTTCATGTAGATTTCTTCATCCAAGTCACCATGAAGAAAGGCAGTCTTCACATCTAACTGCTCAAGGAAGAGGTCCTCTGCAGCTACCAAACTCAACACCACTCAGAAAGGCAGTCTTCACATCTAACTGCTCAAGGAAGAGGTCCTCTGCAGCTACCAAACTCAACACCACTGTGATGGTTGTGAGTTTCACAACAGGGGAAAATATCTCCGTGTAGTCCACTCATTCCCGCTATTGAAACCCCTTCACGACTAATCTGGCCTTGAATCTCTTACTTCCATCACTCTCCTGCTTGACCCGGTAGACTCATTTATTGTGCAAGGCTTTCTTCTGTGCAGGTAGCTGGGCTAACTCCCATGTCTCATTAGTGAGTAGATAATCCATCTCCTCCTGCATCGCATGCTCCCACTGCTGAGATTCACTCACTTGCACTGCCTCTTCATAACACTCCGGCTCTCCGCTATCTGTTAAGAGTAGATAATCAAGTGACGAGAGGTATTTGGGATTTGGTTTGGGTGCCCTGGATGACCTCCTAAGCTCCACGCCCTGGGTAGTAGCTTCTGCACCTGTAGTCTCCTCCGTTCTACGGTCAGAACTGACATCGTCGCCCCCTTCTAGAAGTTCCTCCAAATCCATGTACTCGGATCCACCTGTATCCGTAGTACTGCTCCCACTGCTTTGGCTATCCTTGGCATTTTTCCTGTCTTTATACATCACCTCCTCATTGAATATCACATCCTGGCTCCTGATGATCTTCCTGTTCTTCTCATCCCAAAGGCGATACCCGAACTCATCAATGCCGTATCCAATGAATGTGCACTTCTGTGACTTAGCTTCTAGCTTGTCTCTGACATGGTCGCTAATATGAACATAAGCCACGCAACCAAATACCCGCAAGTGTGAGAGATTTATCTTCTTTCCACTCCAAACCTCCTCTGGAATCCTAAAATCTAATGGAACTGATGGCCCGTGATTAATCAAGTAGGCTGCCGTATGCACCGCATCCGTCCAAAATGTCTTAGGCAGACCTGCATATAATCGCATGCTCCGCGCACACTCTGTCAAGGTCCTGTTCATTCTCTCTGCAATGTCGTTCTGCTGCGGCGTCCCTGGAGTAGTCCTCTCTAAGCGAATCTCATTCGTAGCACAGAACCTCTTGAACTCCTCCAGCTCGTATTCTCTACCATTATCTGATCTCAAGCACTTCACCTTCAGATCTGTCTCGTTCTCGACCATGGCCTTCCACTTCTTGAAGATCTCGAACACCTCTGACTTGTGCTTCATGAAGTAAACCCACACCTTCCTCGAGTGATCGTCGATAAAGGTGACGTAGTATCTCGAACCGTCAAAAGAAGACACACTGGCTGGACCCCATACATCTGTATGAATCAACTCTAGCTTCTGAGCCTTAGGTGGCCTTCCACCCTTCTGGAAACTAACCCTCTTCTGCTTCCCAAAGATGCAGTCTTCACAAACCCCGACTTCCACGGTGTCGATCCCGGTTAGCTTTCCTTGTGAATGTAGAATTTTCATCCCCTTCTCGCTCATGTGCCCCAGCCTATTGTGCCACAGATCTGTACTCTCCTTGCCAGCTGCAATTGCGAGGGTGTCACTCGCATGTGAAGTGAGGTAGAGAGTTCCCGTTTTGTTGCCTCGGGCAACAACCATCGTACCGTTGGAGATCCTCCACGAATCCCCGGTGAATGTCGAAACGTAGCCTTCTGCTCCAAGTTGTCCCACCGAAACAAGATTCCTCTTCAGCTTCGGCACGTGTCTCACGTTCTTCAAGTTCCACTTGGAGCCCTTCATCTGTATCTGAACATCGCCCTTTCCAACAATATTGCAAGGTTCATTATCCCCCAAGTATACTTTACCAAAGTCCCCTGCTACATAGTTCTGAAGTAGTTTCCTATTAGCAGTGGCGTGGAAAGAAGCTCCTGAGTCGATGACCCAAGAATCAGAATCGCTATCCATAGCAAGGATCAAGGCATCCTGCACGATATGAGCCTCCTGCTCACCCGCATCCTTCTTTGGTGCTTTACAGACCGAAGACATATGGCCCTCCTGGCCGCAGTTCCAACACTTCCCTTTGATAGACCTAACCTTCGAGTTCGGCCTCTTCTTCACTGATTTCGACCGATTCCTGTTCTGGTTCCCTTTCTTCTGGCTTCTGCCTCTCTGCTCGAAACTTAGGGCTGAACCTGAACCTTCTGATTCGGACGATTTCCTTCTAACCTCCTCGGATAGAATCATGCTAACAACCTCATTCAGCTTCAACTTCTCTTTCCCCGCCAAATTGTTGATTGCTGTCACACAACCTGCATATTATGGGCTACTAATTTGGCGAGCGACAACCGGATTTACCCTAGAGCCTTCCTATCCAGTACCTCCCAATCACCATCTGACTCATCTTTCTTCTTTCCCTTTTCCTTGCCCATCAACGGGCGATACAAGTCCTTCTGGTACAGATAGTGCTCCATCTGCGACTTCCAGTAGGCGAAGTCTGAACCGTCAAACTTCTCGATCTTTGATTTGCTTTTCTCTGCCATGACTTTCACACAAATTGCTGAACGAAGCTCTGATACCAGTTGTTGGGGATTCGAAACAGTCAATCGAACCCTTGCCCTTCCGGACCTTGTGTTGAAAGTAGGAAAATAGGAATAATACCACAAATAAAGATCTAACCTTGCAAAAACAGTAAAGAAGACGAACACACAGATTTAACGAGGTTCGGCAACGTGCCTACGTCCTCGGGAGCCACACCACACAATCTCTTTATTAATTGAAGAAGAAAATACAAGCTCTCAAATAAGGGATTAATCTCTCTGAGATTCTCTCTTTCTTTGCAGTCAAAAAGCTCTCTCTTTGATGTTATACAAACCCTAAAAACGTTTGGGGTATATATAAAATCCTGGGTGAAACAGATTCCTAAACAGAATAGGAATCTATTTGACTGCATCACGGTCGACCGTGGCGGTCGACCGCGCAAGTTCCAGAGAGTTTGGCGGTCGACCGCGGCGGTCGACCGCGATCAAAACCCGAGACCAGAAAATCCTATAGGGTTGGCGCGGTCGACCGTCGCGGTCGACCGTGGTTCTTTCTGCTTGTTTTTCCTGTCTTTTGATTCCAGCCTTCGTCCGGACTTTGGGTCTACACCTTAGACTAACAGTATTATCCACCAAGCTATATTCAGCCCTCACCTAATTTATCCTTAATAGGTGTATATTATGTCCATTAATACACATGTACAGTGATTATATCTTCAACTTTTACTCATTGTCGCTACATCCTCACCTGTGAAGTATATAATCCATATAACAGAAAGTAGGTTTTCTATTCTTCATGAATGTTTGCTAAACTTTCAATCTTAGATACTTAAACATGTAGGATATTTAGCCCACTAGAGAGTTAATTGTAAGGAGAAACAGGAAGTCAGGTATCGCTACCAAGGGAGAATTTTTTCCTCCTCTGGTGTATCTAAAATTCCACATTCACAACCTCTGCTTTATTATTTTCCTGTTGATCATTATCGTCATGGCCTAAGATATAGATGTATGAAAATCAATTAGATACCTTTCATCAATTGATCTAGAAGCAAAATTTGTTCTATTACGGAAGAAGCTTCATATACCGCTTCCCCTACAAGTTAAAATTCTTTGAGTAAAGTAGTTACCATCTAGGATAGTTCATCAACTGTTTCCCATACTAGTTATAGTTCTTTGAGTTAAAGTAGTTAGACCATGAAAATAATACAAAAGTCAACTCCGCCAGATTTAGCACGTGGGCTAACTCCAAGGCAGTGCGATCTTATACTCTAGTTTAGCTCATGGTTACCACATGAGCTAAATCTAAGGGATTATAATTTCATTATCCTTCAGTTTAGCCCATGGACTAAATCCGAGAGATAGTGTTTTAATTCTCCAACTACTTAGCAAACTGTGTATCATCTTTTGTATGTATACCAATACAATAATTCATTCCAGCCAATATAACTTCTTCATAAATACTAAATAGCACATCTGCACTTATGTTGCTTGGTTTGTAAGAGTGGATGTCCGTTGTTTTTGTAAGAGTGGATGTCCGTTGTTCTTGTTGGGGTGGGGTTGGGGGGGCTTCCAAACACAGCAAATAAAATCACACAAGATTTAACGTGGAAAACCCTCAACAGGGAAAAATCACGGGATCAAAATCAATCCACTATCACCTTCAAATTACAATCTTTTGTACGGACAAAGACTACCAAACCCTCTCTCACTCTTTCTCTCTACACTTCTTCTTCTTTTTTCTCTAAGGGCCTGTTTGGTTATTTCCTAAAAAACCAAAAAATAGAAATGAAAACCAAGAAATCTAAAAAAATACAATTTTACACATTTCCATCCCTAAAACTCACCCATAACATCTAAAGAAAATATTATTTTTATCCAACAACTCATCCATCACATCTAATAAAATATTATTTCCATTCAACAACTCATCTATCACATCCACCACATCTAATAAAATATTATTTTTATCTACAACATCACTCAACTCATCACATCTCATATTTAAAAATCACTCACATCATCCAATAATATTGTGACAACTCATCTCATCTTATTAACATTTTATTTCTTTGTTTTCCTCCCAAAAAGCTAGGAAAACAATTTCCTTAAGTGTGGGTCACATCATCTAATAATATAATGAAAACTCATCTCATCTCATCTATTTTCTTATTTTTAAGAAATAACCAAACAAAAGAAAACAACCTATTACAAGAAATAGGTTTCTTATAATTCATTTCCTTATTTTTTTCGCCAACCAAACAACATCAAAACAAATTTTCTTAAAAAATCACTCACATCATCCTATAATAAGGTGACAACTCATCTCATCCCATCTCCATTTCTTTGATTTTCTTCTTTTTTTAGCCAACCAAACAATCCCAAAACCTATTTTTTTTTAGAAATATATTTCCTTTTCTTTGATTTCTCTCTTTTCTTAGGCAAACAAACAGCCCTTAACAATAGAAGTATATATATAGAGAGAGAAACCAAAACTCTATCTCTAGTCTAACTTCCTAATTAGAATAAGATTCAAATTCTCAATCATGATGGAACCCAAACTCTTAATCATAATAGATCTCTAACCTTATCTAATTCTCATAAAGTTATACAAAGAATTAAAAACTCTATCCTAACTTGGAGTTTGAGTAGATACCCAACATATCCTCCCTCGACAAAAAATCTCTAAGTGTTACTCGCATCAGTACTTGTACTCTGCATCAATAAAACCATATCTTCATCACACACAACCACTGAGGAATCTGTCTTCTTCCTATTTTTTTGAAGCTTCATCTGTCTAATACTCTTTAAATCATCACGCATCTGGGAACATATGAACCGAATGTGACCATTCTCTCCGTAATAATAGCACTCCTTTTCGCTGTCGTCTCGGGCCCGAGATTTTGACCTTCCTCGATAACTGTTACATCTCCCCGTACTCCTCCCTCGATTAGAACCTTCAAAAGCTAGTGCACTCTCACCACCATTAGATGCGCTCTCCTTTCCCATCATTCTTTCATTCTCACGTATGAGTACTGTCACATCGTCAAACTTCAAAGTCTGCTTCCCTACAATTATCGTCTGAACTAACGGCTTGTACGACTTAGGCAAGGAAGACAATAGGAGTAGCACATTCTCTTCTTCTTTAATCTCCTCATCAATGTTCATAAGTTAGCAAACTAGCTAATTAAAGGCATTGATGTGTTCTTGAATTGCAGTACCTTCTTCCATCTTCAACGAATAAAGCTCCATCCTCAAACACAATCGGTTGGTCATCGACTTCGGCGTATAAATCCCCTCGAGCCTTTCCCACAGCCCTCTTGGTGTGATCTCTTGCATAACATTGTACTTGATCTCGGGGGCGAATGACAAACGAATTGTGCTAACCGCCCTCTTTTGTATGGAACTCCATTCAGCATCCTTCAATCCTTCAAGTTTCTTCTCCTTCAAAGCTTTATCAATACACTGCTGTATAAGAATATCTTAAACCGTGCACTGCTATACTGTAAAATTTGTCTTGCCATTGAATAGCGGAATATCAAACTTCGGACCCGAAGAAGTCATCATCCTCTAACCACGATCAAAATTCAAATTAGTCCCTGTAGAGATTGAATTTGACAAAACCAATATTAAAAACGAACTCAGCACGTCGAAAAACCCTAGGAACGACTCCTGGATCACCGAAATCCACCTCCAAATCCTCGATCAAAAGACAAATCAACCTTAATCGCCAAATCTGCCGCCGCTACAGTACCCACTCTACAGTACCGTGAACAGTGCGTCACCATGAACAGTTCCGTCGCTACATTACCCATGGTGAACAGTGCTTTGCTACAGTTCCGTTGCTACCAATGTCGTTGCAAATCTCGAATCTCCACGAACCGTCGAACTCCGCTCTGATACCACTTGTAGGGATTTTTAGATCTCGCAAAAAACCCTAAAAATCCACCAAACACAGTAAATAAAATCACACAAGATTTAACGTGGAAAACTCTCAACAGGGAAAAACCACGGGATCAAAATCAATCCACTATCACCTTCAAATTATGATTTTTTGCACGGACAAAGACTGTCAAACCTTCTCTCACTCTTTCTCTCTACACTTCTTCTTCTTTTCCTTCTTCTTTTTTCTCTAACAATAGAAGGATATATATAGAGAAACCAAAACCCTATCTCTAGCCTAACTTCCTAATTAGGATAAGATTCAAACTCCCAATCACGATGGAACCCAAACTCCTAATCATGATAGATCCCTAACCTTATCTAATTCTCATGAAGTTATACAAAGAATTAAAAACTCTATCCTAACTTAGAGTTTGAGTAGATACCCAACAGGGGGCGGGGGCGCCTTCCATTCATTACATAGTTAGTGGCAACTAGATTTCTCCATATGTAAGATTTCTCCATATGTAAGCTGGACAAGGTAAATTAAATATGCTTATCAGCTTATGACACCAAAACTCCTAACTATTGTCTTTCGACATGAAACATGCCCTTCTAGCATCTTGTACCAGTTATCAAACTAGAAAAAAAAATCCATGGGGAATTATTCGAAACTATGACCAAACAGCAAAAATACAATCTAGACCTGACGAAATCATCTCTTAGTCCTAAACTTCGGTTTGATGCGGTGTGTCCTATGTGAGGCTTGGTAACCTGCGGAATTACTCATCTAGAGCTTGCTAGCCAGAATCCTTCTAGGTCAGCCAGGTGAGCCCAGCAAGGTACATAAGTGAGTGTTCTCGCTCCTAGAGTTTCTAGGTCATCAAAAAGATTGTTAGCCAGAATCATTTGCAAGACATTGGATGAATACAGTTCAAATCCACTCATAAGCAACGAGATGATAAAAAACACAGGCGAGTCTACAGTGGGATCAGTGTGGTCAACTGCCCCCACTGACCCCATGAGATATAAATATTCATACCAAAAAGATTTCAAATTTTTTAACTTTTGACACTCCAAAGTTTATTCATTGTTTACCATTGATACCCTAAAGTTTGGGATATCAAAGTATCAAAAATAAAATTTTGAGATAGCAAAGTGAAAATGGTAAAAACTTTGTCAAAAGTGCTAGAAAAACATTTAACTTATCAAAGTTAAAAAGGGTGTAACCTTTATGGTAACAAAGTTTTAAAAATTTTTGGGGCATTTAAGTTAAAGAGGGGTAAATTTTAGAGTGTCAAAGTGTAAATAATCCCTTTTTTAAGAAGAAGATAGATTTTAAAAGAGAAATCAAACTAAGGGATATTTTGGTCATTGATGGACCAAATTACCAGAGCCCTTCTGATTTTGAGGGACTAATGAGCAAAATAGATTCAAATATTAGCCTAAGATCAATAGACCTCGATCAGGACCACAAAATCTACACCGAGTGTCAAGCATAGACTTCAAAAATTCCCCAAACAAAATCCTCCTACAACATCTACTCTTCTATACTTAAAGGAAAACCCAAGAATCACTATTCATGATACAGTAATTAGTAAATTACTGAAGTAAGAAGACCTATTAAAGTATTGTCCATGCTATAGTAAAATACTGTAGCACAACATAAAAATTTTGCTGCAGTGTCAACATTTAGATCCTTCTTTAAATATAGATATAGATATAATTTCTAAATCACATATATTAAAACTTGGATCCTTTTTTTAAGTATAAAAGAGTAAATATGAATTCTACATCAAATGTATTAAAACTTGCATCTTTCTTTAAGTATAGAGGAGTATATATAATTTCCAATTTTAAGCATACAATAATCAAATCAAATGCATGAAAACTTAGAGGGAAATAAGTTTAAAATGCAATGATTAAAAAAAATAAGGGGTCGTGGTTTGCACGGGGTGCACACTAGTTTAACCTAACTTAATAAACTCAAATAAAAACATTTCATAAACACTTCAGAAAAACAAAAACCTAATGTGATGTGAAACTAATCCAATTTCAACACAAAGAAAAGGGTTTTAATCTATATAGTTAAACAACACCAAATTCAAAACAAACAAAAACGGTTACTTACAATTTTCAAATCCGTCAGCCCATGTAAAGGCTGATACATCGCCAATCCCTCAATATTCAAATCCCCTTTCCTCTTATCCACAAACACCCTGTCCACATTCCTCCTTAGAGCAAGTGCACCAAGCTCCCACCGTCGCTCTCAAGGCCTACGTGACGATGGGAGCTCGTGAGGGCTCCTTGGGCTGATGTGGCCAATGGGGCCCATCGGAGCTCTTGGGAGCTCCCAAGCATTAAAAAAAAAATTTTACAAAACCCCCCTACTTTTAAACCCAAAACCCAAGTTGAAAATAGTTGTTAAATGGAAGAGGGTTTTTTGATATTGTTACAAAACTAAAATAGAAGAGGTTTTTTTTTGATATTATGGAGCTCCTAACTAGGAGTTTGTTGGAGATCAACATTAGTTAGGAGGGTGATGTGGCATTGGAAATGGTGGGTCATGTCTTGAGAGCTCTTGGGAGCTTGTTGATTAGGACTCCCAACTGGGAGCTTGCTGCACTTGCTCTTAGCCAGTCCCCAATCAGATCCAGCGATACCTGCTCCAAAACAAAAACGAAACCCTAAAAATCTAAAATAAAAATCAAATCTTCCAACCAAGCGAGCTGCTAGCTAACTACCTACCTTAGTCTCCGCGACTCCGAGCTGAATCACGCCATCGGGGTTATCCGCCGGATCGTACGGATCCTCAGCGCACCTCTTCATCCCAGCAAAAAAAGCAGAATCTTTAGCCCCAGCAACGACAGCAGCCCTCGACGACACATTCACCGGCGCAAGGGATCCACGTGGCGAGAGGTGGGACCGGGACTGGGAGGATGGCGGCGGGCGGTCGACGTCGGATGAAGGATAGCGCGGAGGTTGATTTGTGAGTCGGTGGCGGGATTTGGAGGTATTGCTGGAAGAGAGTAGAAGAGTGCAGGGGATCAAGTAGCCGAGGACGAGGCCTCCTCGGCCTCAGACGACACCTTGGAGAGGGACGATGACGCGCGTCTCCGCGTCGGAATCGGATCATGCCGGGGGCTGGGGGATCGTGTCGGCTGTGCTGGCCGATCTGGCACGAGTTAGGGTTTCGTTTCATTTGCTCGTCGTTGCTTCGTCGGGAGTTTTAAGGATTTTTTCGAGGAGAAGTCAGCGGATTTACTGGAATCCTCGTGCTATTTGCCCCTATTTTTTCTGGTTTAATTAATAAGAGAGGGAGGGAAGTGGCCTTTTAAATAGAGGACAAATTTTCAAAACCAACCATTTTAGGAATTTAATTGCAAAAAACGACCGCTTTCGATAATAATTGCAAAAACCGACCTGTTTTCAGCCCAGCGCTGAAAACAGGTCGGTTTTTGTAAAAAATTCTCCGAAACATCACGGGAGTTCAACTCCCGTGAAGTTTATGGAGAAATTAAACTTCACGGGAGTTCAACTCCCGTGAAGCTTAATTTCTGCTTAAAACTCCACGGGAGTTGAACTCCCGTGGAGTTACAGTCAGCAATTCCAGAGAATCGAGTCTCTGGCAAATTGTGACTGCAACTTCACGGGAGTTCAACTCCCGTGAAGTTGCAGTCCACAATTTGCCAGAGATCGAGTCTCTGGAAATTTGGCACTGCAACTTCACGGGACTTGAAATCCCGTGAAGTTGCAGGTCACCCAGCATGCACAGCTGCTGTGCAGGTTTTGTATATTTACCTGTAACTCATATATATGTCAATTTATTTGCAAACAACAATATATACATGATTCAACAATGAATTAGATTTTCAAAAAAAAAAGGTAAATTCTTTCTAAAAAAGCTATACCCTCTAATTTTTGTATTCTCCCACTATTTGATTGTGATTACATGTAGAAATCTAGATTTTAGAATTTAATTGTGAATTGTTTACGAATTTTGTGAAGAAATGTGAAAATTAGATTGGAAATTATCAATAAATGTGAAAATTAAAGGGAAAATTATCAATAAATGTGAAAATTAGAAGGAAAATTATCAATAATTTTGTGATATTTGTGAAGAATTAGTGTGTAAATTATCAATAATTTTGTCAAATTAGAGAAAAAATTATCAATAATTTCGAAAATTATTGTATTTAGAGTTTAGAATTTAATTGTGAATTATTTAGATTTTGTGAAGAAAAATTAGATTTTACATATGTATGATATAAATTAGATTTTAGAATTTAATTGTGAATTATTTACGAATTTTGTGAAGACGTATTAAATAATTTTGCGTATTTAGAGGTGAAATTATCAATTAATGTGGAAATTAGAGTTACTACCTAAATGTAAAAATTAGTAACAATCAATATTTATTTGGCTTTTCGTGTAATATTGATATTGAATTTTTCACTCTTCAGAGGTAACGATGAATGATCGAATTGTAATTCTCTGTTCTTATGATGGGAAGATTAATTACCTCGAGAATAATATGCCCGTTTATGAAGGAGGCACGACGAGACCGTTGTTCATAACAAAATCGTGTACTTTCGATGATTTGGTTAATGAATTACACAAACTTACATTAACTAACTCACGTGAGTATCACCTCAGTGTGGTTTGCAATTATCCTGTTGTGGAGAACAGAACAAGTGACATTCAAATATCAAGTGACTACGATATGGGTCTCATTCATGTCTTACACGACGAGAAGCGTTCGGTCGAATTGTTCATTGAAAAACATCAGAGAGATTTGGGCAAATCGTTGAACTACGAAGGAATGTATTCCCGCATGTTGGAGGATCCTGAAGTTGATTCTGTAGGCTTTTTATCTCCTCAACAAGATGAATGTTGGACACAATCACAATACATGAGCGGTCCTTCGTTCGTGGGCACTTCGAATGCTTTCGATACTAACACGGGAATTCAAGAAGATAATGCAAGTGTTGAATCCGAGAATGATGAAGAGGAGGGATTACAAATTAATAGCATGACCTTGATAGATCGTGATGACGGGGAAAACCAACACATCGACGGGGCTTATGTTAATAATGAGTATGTCGGCTTAGAGGATCCGCCGCCCGATGAACTTCAAGGAGATGAATGGATTGATAACTCCGCGATGGAAAGTGTTCATATTGGCACTAATAGCGGTGTTGATACACAGGCCGAGGACTTCTCATTCATCAAGGGAGATCTTTACGAGAGTAAGGATAAATTGATCCATGCTATTCGCACGTATTCCATTGCAAAAAATGTGAAGTTCAGGCCAACCAAAAATAATACATCAAGCTATAATGTGGTTTGTTTCTATCGCAAAGATGACGATGTCGAAGATAATAGTGGACACCACGACGGCAATGCGAGGTGTCCGTGGAAGCTTAATTCACGCTCGGGTTCAAGAGTAGGTGGGCAATTCAAAATCACGGCATACAATGGACTCCACACTTGTAGCAATCCTCGATTAGAGATGAATAACAAGAATGCGTCCTCTTCTTTTATATATCGATTGATTTTACCGCATCTGAGGGAGGATCTTGATCTAAGGCCGAAAGATATCCGTCTTTTAGTGCATAAAGCCACCAACTTGGATGTATCATATCACAAGTGTTGGAATGCTAGGAGGAAGGCGATGATAAAAATATTCGGGGATTGGGATAAATCGTATGAGATCTTACCTCATTATCTTGAAGCACTCAAAAGAGAAAATCCGGGGACTGTCTACGAAGTATCTTCGGACCCCGTTGATGGCGGAGAACGGCGGTTCACCGGTGTATTTTGGGCATTTGGGCCCTGTATTGAGGGGTTTCGTCATTGCCGTCCTCTTCTTAGCATTGATGGAACTCACTTATATGGTAAATACAAAGGCGTTTTGCTTGTTGCAACCGGAGTTGACGCGGATGGCGGGTTGTTTCCTTTAGCATTCGCAGTGGTTGATGTTGAAAATACAGAGAATTGGGCTTGGCTTTTTGCATGCATTAGATATCATATCCCTAGTGTGGGGACGCGGCAGATTACATTCATATCCGATAGGATGAAAGGAATTCCAAGAGCACTCCAACGACATTTCCCGCCACCACATGCACATCGCTATTGCTTGCGACATATTAGAGACAATTTCAAGAAGAAGTATGGAAACGCTCAGGTTCAAGACTTACTTTGGCAAGTCGGTTGTGCAACAGAAAAATATGTTTATGAACAAATACGAGAGAGGATCAAGTTCACTTCACGAGCCGCACATGATTGGATCGAAACTAGTTTGGGTCCAAACAATGTTGATAAGTGGGCTTTATGTGAGGATGGCGGTCGACGGTTCTGTATGATGACTACGAACGCGTCTGAGAGCTTCAATGGCGTGCTCAAGGGAGCACGCGGCATGCCAATACAGGCACTAGTTGCTAAAACTTTTTACAGGCTTAATAAATTCTTTGTTCGACGTCGAGAACTTGGTGAAAATATGCGCTCCCAGCTAACACCGAATGTTGATGAAATGCTAGCGGCTCGGATTGTACAAGCTCGGTCCTTTCAGGTTGTACGATACAGTTTTAATGAATGGGAGGTGCTCGAGGGAATAACCCATAGAGAAAATCGCTCTTACAAAGTCAATATGTTGGTGGATCACACTTGTACGTGCACTTGCAATGTACCGCAACTACAATTGATTCCTTGTTCACATGTTGTAGCAGCTTGCTCCGACCTACAGGGTGGTGCTCGCATTTCACATTATGAATTTGTCGACGCTTGGTATTCTGCATACAACTATCAACAAACCTACAAAGAGTGTTTTCGTCCACCATACGATAGTCGACATTGGACACAAGATGGGCCACGGATATTACCTCCACTGTATAAAAGATCGGCGGGGCGCCCTCGTTCCGTGCGTATTAGAAATAGTATGGATGACGGACGTGAAGGAGCTAGGAGGAGAAATAAGTGCAGTAGATGTGATCAACCGGGTCACAACAAAAATAGGTGTCCAGTTAGTATTAGGCGTTGATTTGTATTATGTAGATAATGCAAGTGTTGAATCCGAGAATGATGATGAAGAGGAGGGATTACAAATTAATAGCATGACCGTGATAGATCGTGATGACGGGGAAATCCAACACATCGACGGGGCTTATGTTAATAATGAGTATGTCGGCTTAGAGGATCCGCCGCCCGATGAACTTCAAGGAGATGAATGGATTGATAACTCCGCGATGGAAAGTGTTCCTATTGGCACTAATAGCGGTGTTGATACACAGGCCGAGGACTTCTCATTCATCAAGGGAGATCTTTACGAGAGTAAGGAGAAATTGATCCATGCTATTCGCACGTATTCCATTGCAAAAAATGTGAAGTTCAGGCCAACCAAAAATAATACTACAAGCTATAATGTGGTTTGTTTCTATCGCAAAGATGACGATGTCGAAGATAATAGTGGACACCACGACGGCAATGCGAGGTGTCCGTGGAAGCTTAATTCACGCTCGGGTTCAAGAGTAGGTGGGCAATTCAAAATCACGGCATACAATGGACTCCACACTTGTAGCAATCCTCGATTAGAGATGAATAACAAGAATGCGTCCTCTTCTTTTATATATCGATTGATTTTACCGCATCTGAGGGAGGATCTTGATCTAAGGCCGAAAGATATCCGTCTTTTAGTGCATAAAGCCACCAACTTGGATGTATCATATCACAAGTGTTGGAATGCTAGGAGGAAGGCGATGATAAAAATATTCGGGGATTGGGATAAATCGTATGAGATCTTACCTCATTATCTTGAAGCACTCAAAAGAGAAAATCCGGGGACTGTCTACGAAGTATCTTCGGACCCCGTTGATGGCGGAGAACGGCGGTTCACCGGTGTATTTTGGGCATTTGGGCCCTGTATTGAGGGGTTTCGTCATTGCCGTCCTCTTCTTAGCATTGATGGAACTCACTTATATGGTAAATACAAAGGCGTTTTGCTTGTTGCAACCGGAGTTGACGCGGATGGCGGGTTGTTTCCTTTAGCATTCGCAGTGGTTGATGTTGAAAATACAGAGAATTGGGCTTGGTTTTTTGCATGCATTAGATATCATATCCCTAGTGTGGGGACGCGGCATATTACATTCATATCCGATAGGATGAAAGGAATTCCAAGAGCACTCCAACGACATTTCCCGCCACCCATGCACTCTGTATATATGCTCATATTTTAATCACAGGTCTATTCATTATGGATCCGGGACCGGAGAATCCCGACGTTTTGTACCTTCAGGCGAGTCATTGTTCAGACCATATTGGTTCGGGAGAGGTAATACGAATAAATTAGATATATATTTCTTCGATTAATGTAATTTTTTAATGAATATACTTAAAACTGATTCTCGTTTTATGTGCAGCCCGTACCAGAGTACACGATGATCGAGCATTCCCATAGTCATTCGGCATGGGTCATAGAGGATGAGAGGGTACTAGCTTTGATCGCTCAGGCCGGTTTTCGACCGTGTTCGACGATTCGTTATATCAGGCTTGATTGGCCGCTTATCACTGCTTTGATTGAGAGGTGGAGGCCAGAGACCAACACCTTTCACATGCATATAGGGGAGTGCACGATCACTTTACAGGACGTGGCCGTCATACTTGGGCTCCGGATTGATGGACCGGTAGTTACGGGCACCGACGATCATAGTTGGCCGGAGGTATGTGCCCGGCTACTTGGACAGGTTCCCGACTTGAGGAGTGGTGCGATGAAGCTATCGTGGCTTCGTCAGACATTTCAGGGCGACATACCAGAGGATGCCTCTGATGAGACGCTCCAGTTTCATGCTCGTGCATACATATTGCACATGATAGGGTGCGTACTATTTCCTGATGCGAGCAAGACTCTCGTACATGCACGATGGCTGCCACTGCTGGAGGATTTTGGTGTATGCGGGGCACTATCGTGGGGCAGTGCGGTGTTGGCATATTTGTATCGAGAATTGAGTAGAGTATCTCTGATGCAGAATAAAGAATTCAAGGGATGCTGTACGTTGATACAGATTTGGTCATGGGAGCGCATTCATATTGGACGACCCACTTTACTTATGCACCGTGACTTAGAGGGGCAGTATCCGTTGGCATACAGGTATAATTGTACACACACATATTTCATTCGTAACCTGAATATTTGTACTTATATATTCGCTATTCTGCATATAGGTATAACGTGCGATACGCTCAGTACAAATCAGCGACGCGTCACCGTCAGTTTTACCGAAATGAGCTTGATGGCCTCCAGCATGAACAGGTAAATATAAAACTCAAGAAGTATGAATATTATAGTTTTTCTGTATGATACTGATAAATGTTTTATTTTATTTCAGTTCAAGTGGAGACCCTATACACCGCCGGAGCTCGATATACATTCTCTTGCACCTATCTGCCGAGATAGTCCCGACTTGTGGAGAGCCAGAGTTCCATTGATCTGTTGGGAGATCGTAGAGATGCATGTACCGGACCGTGTGCTACGGCAGTTTACACTCTCTCAGCATATTCCAGATCCTGTCGAGCAGATCAATCGTCGGCGGCGCCCTACATCGCACCGGACTGACTGGGCCGTAGTCCGTGCGGACTACATAGGCAGGTGGGTTCAGAGGTGGGATTGCATACAGGATACGAGGCCCACAGCTGTTGACTATACCACGTATATGCGTTGGTATTGGGGTATCACACGTAGATGGATCACGCGTGACCCACAGCCTTTAGCTGGACACATGCCACGCCCACCGACAGATAGTTACATCCCTAGTGGGATGAACGAGAGAGATTACGTAAGTTTCTAAGCTAAATTATAATATTTTTTATTGAGTTGATACTTAATAAATTGTTTACCACGCAGGTCCGTGTTTTAGATAGCATTGATGCTGATATTGATGCGCACGTGACTGAGATTCAGGATCAGGTGGCGTTAGGTCTCCTCAGCAGGATCAAGAAGAGCATAGCGCAGGTGTTCCATAAGACTCACGTCGACGAGTTCGTAGGCCGTGAGGACAGGTCTCGCTCATTTGGACGGGCGTACACTCGACGTCGACGGCCGCGTGATGATGACGCCGGCACTTCGCATGCCGATGGAGCCAGCACTTCGCATGCCGATGACGCCGGCACTTCGCATGCCGATGACGCCGGCACTTCGCATGCCGATGGAGCCGGCACTTCGCAGCTTCATACACAGCCGGATACTCAGATAGTTGCGGCTCATCAGCAGGAACCCAGGGGGAGAGGAAGGAGGGGAGCTATATTGGGTTGTATATGAACTTATTTTGATAAATTTTGTAACTTTCCTGAATTTTCAAATACTGAACTTTTGAAGATAAATTGTTGTTCATATACATAATCGTGTGTGTTTAATTCATGGTTGAATCATGTATATATTGTTGTTTGCAAATAAATTGACATATATATGAGTTATAATTCATTGTTGAATCATGTATATATTGTTGTTTGCAAATAAATTAACATATATAGGATTTACAGGTAAATATACAAAACCTGCACAGCAGCTGTGCATGCTGGGTGACCTGCAACTTCACGGGATTTCAAGTCCCGTGAAGTTGCAGTGCCAAATTTCCAGAGACTCGATCTCTGGAAAATTGTGGACTGCAACTTCACGGGAGTTGAACTCCCGTGAAGCTGCAGTCACAATTTGCCAGAGACTCGATTCTCTGGATTTGTTGACTGCAACTCCACGGGAGTTGAACTCCCGTGGAGTTTTAAGCACAAATTAAGCTTCACGGGAGTTCAACTCCCGTGAAGTTTAATTTCTCCATAAACTTCACGGGAGTTGAACTCCCGTGATGTTTCGGAGATTTTTTTACAAAAACCGACCTGTTTTCAACGCTGGGCTGAAAACAGGTCGGTTTTTGCAATTATTATTAAAAGGGGTCGGTTTTTGCAATTAAATGTCTAAAAGGGTTGGTTTTGAAAATTTGTCCTTTAAATAGATGCAGATTGCAGTATTTATTAAAGGTTTGAATATGTGCCCCCTTCTTGGACGAAAATAACCTTGTGACAAGAATAAACTACACCAAACCCCAAAAATTATCAATAAACCCTCAATGACTTCTGGAGTCGCACAAAACCCGCCAATAAATTTAAAGAGAAGTGGATATGCGAGGTATCAATCCTCCTACCGCTCTCTACACGAAGAGCATAATTTATTAACAACGAAATTATGATTGTGTGTGATAAGTAGAAAAAGTTGATATGATTTTTAAGGAAAAAAATTTGGAGATATCGGGTATCGATCATTACACCGCTCTTTGCACAAAGAGCGCTCCGTCATTTGAGCTACATCTCAAACTTTATTTAGATGGATATTAATCATCATATCATACTCTCTTTAAAAGCACGAGTTCGGGAAAAATCTTTCAGTAGATAAAAATATCATTGGAATTCAAATATTAATCCATTAAGTAAGAGTAAATTGATAAATTGATGAATTCTTATTGGATTTACATAGTATGAAGATAAGGATACAATTTAAATCGAAATGTAAATCTAAATAAAATTATTAAATGCTATATTTATAAATGTCTACAAAATGAAGGGTGTATATGTAAAAACCAAATAAATTAATGAGATAAATAATGTATGCTCTAAAGTTCGAACCCAGGAATAGCGCAGACCTACAAACATACATAATGTGGATGAGATATTTACAAAATCCACTAAACAAATTAAAGAGACAAAAATCATTCTCAAAATTATAAAAAGAAAAATTAAGGAAAACAAAAATCATACTCCCTTTAAAAGCATGAGTTTGGCAAAAGCTTTCCATAATCAAAATTACCATGTACTATTTTAAATATTTAATTTAAATTATAATCTATCTAATAATAGTTATATCCTATCCTAATACCCCATGAACTATATATAGCTCAATAATTTAAATAAGATTAATAAAATATATAAAACAGCTCTGTGGTATCAGTTTACTACATTAGTATTATAAAAAAAAGCAAAAAGTTTTAAAAATTAGACAAAATACTCTCAAAAGTTTAAAATTACACAAAATAAAAATCTTTAAAACTTGGCAAAGAAAAGAGTAATTGTTTGATATTCTTTTATTAAGATATATAAATATAACTTATAATTTAAGGTTTACTATTCTATTTTAGAATCTAAAATAAGTCAAGTTGATGCTGGTAAAATAATAATAATAATAACAGATTAAAAATATCCAGTCAATGAATAAAAAATTTAAAAATATATGATAGATTAAAAAGTAGTGTTATTATATAAATTAAAGTAACTGCATAAAATTTTATCAATGTGTTAGAGCAGCAAAAATACATAAGTATCATTAATTAATAGAAGACTAAATCGTAAAAAAACTAATAAAAGACTATAATGTAATAGCTTAACACTAGTTGATTATAATTTATAAATATTAAAAAATAATTTTGTAGACTTAATAAAAGATGTATATGATTAATTGTTAAGTTCAAAAACTGATAATACAATATTTTCACAAAATTTCATATTTTGCAAACAATAAATATGATTTCATGAAACTAAATAAAATTGATATTGATGAAATCATATATATGCATATAAGTATGAAACAAGAAATGTATTTTCTATATATATATATAAAAGGAAACCAATAAAATGTGTGTGTATATAATTGAGCTTAAAATACCAACACACATAATATAAACCTAAACTAATTTACCCAAGCTTTGATCTTGATCTTCGATGTAGCTTAACTTGGTACACTTTGTGGATGAAGCTTGAACTTGGATCTTTAACTTGAATTGCATTACTTCACTCTACTATTCCGCCAGCCTCCATTGGATATGATCGTTGTGACGCAATTCCATCCATCCTCTAACATGTTGTTTGTCTATAAAAAATAGATAAACATAAATTCTAGACAAACAACATTAGTCATAAATTATTTGTTAAACGTCATCAAAACAAGAAGGCCAACAATAACTACCATTTATAATACAGTTGAGCAGTGGTTCTATGCTTGCAAAGGTTGCAATAAGAAAGTGGATAGTGATGTTAATAATAAGTGTCCAAATGATAAATGTTGTAGAATCGTTGATGATGTAGTACTAAGGTTAAGTGATATCCCTTCTTCATGAAATAAATATATTAAAATTAAATATTAATATTATAATCTAAATCAAATTAATAAAGAAAAATATAATGTTTTAGTTCAGACCCTCATGAAAAATGACACAGACAGCAAATGTAACATTATGACACAACAGAAATTCTTATTGGATGGACAACAGAAGAATTCATTGCAGAGAAAAAAGTGGTATCTTCTAACCTTATTTAAGTAATAAATTAAAAGCACAAAAAAATTCATATATATGGAATTAACATTTATTCTTATTGAAATAGGAAAAAATCAAAGTCCATATTGTTAGAATTTTGTGTTGAACATAAAAAATATATTCAACTTCTTTGTGAATTTAGACGAGAAGACAAAAAATGAATGAGCCCAAGGAAAGATAACATGCTCCAGCCTCATATCACAGTCGATGTAAACGATGAAGACACTACTCTAGAATTGCCCAGGAAAAAGATAAAGATGAAGAAGGATTGATCTCGACTCAATAAAAAAATAAAATGAAAGCAATAAAAGATAATGCTTTGTGAATTGTTATAGAATAGTTTAATTTTTTAGTAAACTTAGGAACCTTTAGAAGAGATTTTCATAAACTATTTATAGTGCTTTCATATGTATATGTGGATGCTTTTATCATATAAAAGTATACTAGAGTTACCATTAATATTTAGTTTATGATTTTTTTCATTAACTATTTTCTGTCATTTTAGCCAACTTTAAATCAATCATCTTGGCTCGTTGGCTTTATTATTCATCTTCCTTTTATAATGTAATTTTTTCAAGTGTTTTCACTTTCATAATATTATACTTCCTCAGGTCAAGCTCGGTTTCATGCCGATCCAAATAAAATAAAAATTTAAATTGGCTTTAGATTATATTTATCTCTTGATAATTTAACTATCAACATAAAAATTTAAACTAGGTGTAGCCTATTCAAACAAACATCATATAAATAAATAATCAAAGTGTAATCAAGGAACAAATGTTAATAACAAAATGAACCAAAAATATTTAAAATAAAGTGAGCAAAAATTATCAAAGTGTAACCGAGGAACAAATTTTAGTAAGAAAATAAATCAAAAATACCTAATCACAGTGTTTAACTACGTGCATTGCACGTGCATAAAATCTAGTTAGAGTAAATAAGTAACTTTATTTACAATTATTTTTATTTGTATGTGTTTTTAAATGGTATAATTATAATAAATTTAGTTATGTGTTGTTTGTAGAATAAGTTAATACGGTTATATGTTGATGAATATTTATTTATTATTTTTAGTTATTTTAATAATGTAATTAATAGAAAAAAGTGGATACCGCTCTCTACACAAAGAGCGCTCTACCATCTGAGCTGCATCCCCAACTTATTTTTGAAAGATGTTAATTAGAATAGATAGATAATTTATTTGTACTTAATTTTAATTTTGTGTGATTTGTTGAAGAAGTTAATACAATTTTTTAGAAAAAAAATAGAGATGCATGCATGGTATTGATCATCATACCGCTCTTTGCACAATGAGCGTTTTGCCATTTGAGGTACATTCCAAACTTTATTTAGATGGATATTAGTTAGAGTAAATAGATAACTCTATTTAAAATTATTTTTATGCTTATGTGTTTTTTTTTTGAGCTGAAAAGCAGGGTAAAAAGCCCTGCTCATTAAAGATTTTATTAATAAACATAACTACTACAATACTAGTTGAAGAACCACATAGGGTGAAGCAGGTAAGGAGCGGACCTGTGTCGTCACCTACCAAACTGGACCCATAACGGAACCTCAACTAGATAGCACAAAGATACATACTTACATACTAAATTTCAGGAAGAAAACATACTTAGAAACAAAACAACTTAGTTTTATGAGGTAGAACATCAGTAGATAACCGACAAAAGGTACATTTCCCAGTGGCTTCTGAGTTTAGAGGGCATGAGGAAGGCAATCCCCAGTGGCATCAGCGCTCTTATTTGCAAGCTCCTGGAGTCCGACACTTTTAGCCGCCCGGCGAAGTCTCCTTTCCAATCTCTCATCCGCGGCACCTGCCCAAAAGGTTGTATATCTACCTATATTAGAAGCAGTTTGTAGAGGATCAGGTTGTACATCCTTAAAAATGAGTGCATTTCTACTAAACCATATCCACCAGCAAGTACAAGGCAGCAGAATCTTCCAAATGGTTTTTGCATCCTTACTTAGAATGGTTAAGACGTATTTGACACTCTACTACAAATCATTTTTCTCGTTGTCATCGTCCAACAGTAGCTTCCACAATTTGTCAATAGTTTTAAGGGGTTTTTGCTTTTAGACCCATTTGTTTACTCCCATTTATTTTTAAACCCAAGTACTATTATTGTATCTTTTAAGCCCATCACCTTTGGTATTTACTTTAAAACCAAAACCACTTATTTTATATTAAGATGGTTTCAAAAAATAAGATCAAAATGTGAGATTGTGCGCTAAAAATACATAACTAATAGATACATGGGTTACAAAAATAATGGGGCAAACAAATGGATCTAAAAGCAAAAACCCCTAGTTTTAATCTACTGAGTTACCCACCGGCCAAACGCTAGATGAAAAGGAAAACTTCGTCTGAGGAGGAAATCCTTAATTCAAATTGAATGCATCCTTTTAACGTGTAACAATCTCCCCCATAACTGACCCACGATAACGCCACGGCTCACACAGGCTGTACCTAAACGTCTTAAACAGGTTACGCCGCAAGTGTTTGCTTCAAGTTCTAGCATTGCACGTTCCCATTCTGAACGACACACGTTACAGAAGCAGAACCACACAACCCCTCTACCTCATTTACTCTGCCTCTCTGCAAATTCTCCTATTATCCCGCTTCACTCACACGCAAGGCCACAATGGGACACTGACAAGATCAAACGCCCCTTCCGCATCTTCTTGTGCTCTATTTCTCTCTTCTATCGCTTCACTACCAAGCTCACAATGGGAACTGAAGATCAACGCCCCCTCCGCATCTTCTTCCTCCCTCTAATGAGCGCCGGCCACATGATCCCCATGGTCGACATGGCCAAGCTCTTCGCCCTCCGCCCAAACATCTCAGCCACCATAATCACCACCCCTGCCAATGAACCCCTTGTCCGCCCGTCGATCCAATCCACCGCCATTGAGCTCCTCCTTGTCCCATTCCCCCACTCCGTCACGCACCTCCTACGCGACGGCAACGAGAACCTTGCCTCTCTCACCTTCCCTGACTTCCGCGACTTCTTCATCGCCTTCTACTCCCTCCAGAAGCCCATTGAAGAGCTCCTGTACTCTCGCCGCCCAGACTGCATCGTCTCCGACTTTATGTTCACATGGACCACGGACACCGCTGCGGCACTCAACGTGCCTAGAATCGTGTTCTACGGTCATGGCACGTTTGCCAATTGCGTACATGAAAGCCTCCTGCGCTACACTCCTTACGAGAAAGTTAACGATGATTCTGAGGTGTTCGCGGTCGAAGGCCTACCTCACCGTATAGAGATGACGAGATTGGAGGTTTCTTTGGGTTTGAAATACTCAACGCAGGCGATGGTGGAGTCGGTAGAGAGGAGCTACGGCGTGGTTGTGAACAGTTTTGTCGAGCTTGAGCCGGAGTATGCAGAGCTCTATCGGAAGAATGGACGGAGGGCATACTACGTGGGCCCGCTATCGCTGTCGACCAAAGATGAAGCAGAGAAGGCAGATAGAGGGAAGAAGTTCAATCCAGAGCTTGAAGGACTCATTACGTGGTTGGATAAGGAGGAGGAGAATTCAGCTGTGTATGCTTGTTTTGGTAGCCTGAATGAATTCTCAGCTGATCAGCTGCGAGAAATTGCACTGGGGCTTGAGGCCTCGGGCCAATTATTTGTCTGGGCTGTGAGGGATATCAATAGACAGAACGAAGCAGAGTGGTTGCCTGAGGATTTTGAGGAGAGGGTGAAGGGGAAGGGAGTGGTGATAAGAGGATGGGCACCACAGATTGCGATCTTGAACCATAGAGCAGTAGGAGG
>NC_033803.1:13223610-13224957 GCF_001876935.1 Asparagus officinalis | reverse complement strand
AGCTTGAGCAAGAGAGAGAAGCTGGTCTTTCAAAGCAGATCTAAGATGAAGCTCTTGAGGGGATAGGCTTCTAGATTCCTCAGAAATGTTGAGTGAGTGAATTTGGGATGAGAGATTGGAGATGGACTGGGATAGAGATCGAAGACAGTTTTTCCTCCACCATATGATTCTTCTTTTAATGAGTTTGAGTTTGAAAAGAAGGGGAATTTTATGATCCTGATGCAGGTGAAAGGATTTCCAACTGGATTCTATAAAGGATGAGAAGGAAGGGAGCGAAAGCCACATTTTTTCAAATCTGAAGAGAGGAGAGGGGATAAAATGGGAAACTGTGTCCAGAACAATGGGACAGTGGTCTGAGCATGAGGGTGGATAAGCAAACTGGACCATATGGGGGAATTTGGATTCGAAATCCAGAGAAACTAAGAACCTATCCAACCTGGCTAGAGAAGGAGGGGATCTATGGTTGGACCAGGTGAACAGTCTCCCACTGAGGGGGAGGTCTAAGAGCTGGACAGAATCAATAAGATTATTGAATACTTTGATGTCTCGAGAGGAACTCAAACGGCCACTTCTTTCTTCAGAACTAAGAGTCATGTTGAAATCACCAAAAACCACCCATGGAAGAGAATGGGAGCCTCTTATTTTTTCTATTTCCCACCAGCATACCTCTCTATCTGAGGAGTCACATGGAGCGTAAATGCAAGTGGCTACAAAGCTCCAATTGTCATTCCACCCCAGAAGGACCCCTCCCCTTGTGTCATTGGCATCGAGAGAAATCCAGGATGAGATATTGCTGCCCCCCAGGGATTTAAGAAGAGAAGGCCTAGGGGAAGACAATTTGGATTCTTGCAGACCTACAAGGTTAACTTTTGCCAAGGAGAGACATTCCCTTACCAACCTACGTTTGGGTGGGTTGTTTAACCCTCTAACATTCCAAGATCCAATGCGCATGGGAACAAAAGAGATTCAACTTGAGAGGAGGGGGAGACTCAGAGGGGGAGGACATCTTCGGACAACCTATTGTGGATGTCAATTAACCCTTGGGGATCTATCGGTTCTTGGATACCACAGTTGACAGAGATTTCCTCTAATCTCTCCAGCGCACTAGAAAGAATTGGAGGAGTGGAGACAGATGAAGAAGATGAAAGTTTAGATATACCTGCTTTCTTACCATACTTCAGCTTGGATAGGTTCTTTTTGAAAGGCATGGGCATGTGAATCCCCCTTGTGGCTTTCTTTTTGGCCCTCTTGGCTTTGCTTTTGGCTTTCTCGAATCCAGGGGGTGGGTCTGAAGTAGAGACGTGCTCCGACGAGTCTGATTGGCTGACCTGGTTGGCTCGATCTGCA
>NC_033803.1:13222029-13222610 GCF_001876935.1 Asparagus officinalis | reverse complement strand
CACCGCAGACGTAGGAGCAGCGGACGTATCCCCTCGGATTAGAGACTCCCGCGCCGGGGGTCCACCCTCAACCAACGCTTCCTCAAGAGCGGGGACTCCCCCTTGTCGGCCGGACACATCTTCAGGAGCCGACGCCTCTTCCTCGCTCGATAGCGCCTCATGAATCGAGACATCATCATCCGCCTATGATTCACCCATTTCTCCGGCCGAATGACCCTCCCAAGAGGGAGGATCATCTTTGCCAGCAGCTTCATGAGAAGGATCAACTGCGGATGCGCAAAGAAAAGATTGACAAATGCCCCTTCAGCACAGAAGGATCAACAACACTAGGGGTTACGCTTACCTAAACCACCAAGCTCTTCTCCGTCTTCAGTTCCCCCCTCTTCGTCAGAAGGGATGGAGATCACTCTCTCAGCTGCGCCTGCACAAATTCGACACAAATGTCAGAAGATGTATATCCGACTTTGTACCCGAGAGTATCGCACTAAAAAAGTTACCTCCTGGTGCGGGCGTAGGAGTCGTTAAAACCGCCGCCTGTGGCCCCACACCAGATGGAGGAGGAGTATCCTTCGAGGTCGCCG
>NC_033803.1:13219706-13221931 GCF_001876935.1 Asparagus officinalis | reverse complement strand
CATTTCCACTCTGGAGCCTTCGGCCGCCATCTCCCGCTGCCGCTTAGAGAGCAGCGAACTACTCGGAGATAGGAGGGGCATCCCCATCCGCCCAGCTATTGTGCTCCGGGCTCGCTCCAGTCGCTCGCCCGCCCGGATTAACTCGTCAGATTCTCCCCGCTCACTTTGGGGGTCCAACAGAAGACCAGGAGAGGGAGCTCAGGCCTCGGGTGCCTCAGATTCGTCTAGACCCACGTCGAAGCCCTCGATGTCTTCAGCCGGATCCTTTGAAAACCACTCCCTAGCAATTTGACGACCCCTCTGCCTCGAAGTACGGAGAGGCCCTCTGGGAGGACGCCCGTGCTCCGCCAGACACGAGCTCTGGAACCAGAAGCCATCGGGATTAGCGCTGGCACCCCGATACCACCGGCAGTACAGGAGCGTATGGTGCAAATCACGATCCTTCACAGGTAGTTCAAAATGGGCATGGGTACCGCCAGCATGAGTCCAGAACCATCCCCGAGCTCCATCCACCAGCCCTCCTTCAAAGTGTAGGCGGGGATTGACGTTGCCCACATACAGTTGGTCATACCCGAACTAGCGGGCAAACCGCTCGAGGTAGCATACGGAGCCTATTCTTAGGATATGATACCCCAGCCGAATGTTCACCAACCATCGAAAAGCGCCGCAGGAGAGAACGGTGTGATGGTCCACCGTCGGCACATCTCTAAGAGACTCCCCATATCCCCCTCCACTGAAGTAGGGGAAGAAGCGGAGAAAGTTATAATGCCCGAAATGGGAGAGCGTCTTCCGTGCATCGGGAATATCTTTACACTTCCAAGAGCACCTCTCCAAGCGCTGAAGGAATGGGACGAACTTGTCTCCTTGAAGAGTCGTTGGGGCACTCATCAAGCACTCGCAGTGGTATACGAACCACGCCATCAGATAAGTGTACGGCAACCCCACCCTAGGGTTGGGGGTCCTGACGACCTCTCCTTCCCCCTCATCGATAGTCGATACGCGGCAGAATTGGACCGTCAGGGTGCGGAGCCCCCGGTGGATACACGCTATCATCGCCGATACTAAGGAATAGGACTTCCCGTGGGCTAAGCAAACCGCCGGATACACAACTTCGACGGGAAGAGCCTCAAAAGAGTGAGTGGGGATTACGCACCTCTTTAGCCACAACATGAGGTACCCCGCGAACAGAGCCTTTCCAGATATAGGGGACTGGGCTTGGTGGTGAAACGAGTGGAAGACCGTTCCGGACTTGAACCCGCCCTCGTCATGCTCGAGAGCTACAGTGGCTTCCCCTTCGGCCATCCTCCTTTCCACTTCAGCCTGGTCACATTCGCTCAGTGGCAGAGCAGGCCTTCCTTTGACATCATTCTCAGGGAATAAATAATTAACCCAGTTCTTGTGGCTGATCCCCGGGGCCCTCTTCTTCTTACCTTTGTGGTCGACCGCCCCTAAGGTATTAAGGCATATATGATAGTGATAGAGCAATTCCCACAGGGTCTCGACCACCAAAGGGGAGCGGTCTGAAAGTTGGTCAATCTCATCTTGACCTGGAACGTACTCCTCATACGGAAAGTCTCCTAAAGGCAGTCCTGACACGTCGTACATCTCGTGAAGGGCTATGTCGAGCTCCCCGTTGGGGGTGAAAAACGTGCCACTGTCCGCACAATACAGCTCCAAGATGCTATGGAACTGAAAAGCATTAATCTTCAGACCATGTCGAGTGGCCTGAATGGCCGCATACAGCTCCGAATTCGCGAGGTCTGAATTCTCGGCCAAAATGTAATTGGTAATCTTGGACCACCAGGTCTTGCTTCCAGGCGCAGAATAGATCCATCTTGGGGCCCTGAAGTCCTTTGGGGGAAATCTCCCTCCAACCTGAAAGAAACAATGACGGAAGGTCTCCGCGACCGCTGTCGTCTCTCCGACGGGCGCCTCGTTGAACGGTAGGCCAAGATGCAGACCGGTCACCCGTTTGCAGGAACTCTCTACCCTGTACCCAGCCGTGGAGCCCGTGAAGACACCGCAAGTAACCCCATCCTAAGTAGGGGTCAGATCCCAGTTCATCACTCTGGGGACCGCGAAAGATCGCAAATCGACTATCGAAAACCCTCTCGGCATGCTGGGAAGATAATGGTGGACCCCGTCCACCACACGGAACCGCCTGCTCTCCTTGATCAGCAGGGCGGAAGGATCAGTCGCAGCATTGCCGAACAAGAACTAGGGCT
>NC_033803.1:13041816-13219380 GCF_001876935.1 Asparagus officinalis | reverse complement strand
GAGCTTCGTCAGAAAAGGTCGCTGCAAGAAAAAAAAAGCCAAAGAATCAAGACAGAATCCGCCCTAAGGGTAAATCCGCCTATCAAACCAAGATGGGCGAATCCGCTTATCAAAAGGTGAAATCCGCTTAACTAGAATGAGATCTGCCTGTTTAGACGATATTCCCCTTTACCAGAGAAACAGTCGAACTCGCCTATCAAAAACGAGTTCGCCTTCCCCAATAGAGGTTAATTTTGCCAGTAGAGACAGAAATCGTCCTCTACGAATAAATATAAAATTCACCTAAAAAGGGAGGCGACTTTGCGCCAAATCAAGGAAGCTGCCAAGGGATGACTAAATCCAGGGAGGACGAGTGATACTCATCCTCCCAACCCGACGTCTGTAACCTGCACAAGGTCGTTAGACGAACCCCTTGACTTAACCAAGTGCGTCTCACGCACGCTGGCGGGAGCACCGGCGGTGAGGCGGTCAGAATAGCATCCAGGACCTCCTCCCTTCGCAACACACTTCTTAGATTTCGGCGCCATTGGGGGATAAAGCGGGAACTCTCTCTCTTTAGAAAATTTTCAAGATTCCTGAGCACGGTAGCTCTCAAAGGAAGGGAACAACCTATTTAAAGGCGGAGTTGCTTACGTGGCCACGATCACCCTCAAAAGGCGAAACACTAGCGGACGAGAGACGTGACCACGATCGAAATCAACGACCTAGATGGCCCCCAACATTTCGAAGGAACCGCCAAAACGGGTAACAGGGACGGTTTGGTTCGAAGGCCACGGTCACGATTCAAATGAGACGCACGAAGCTGACATCACATCATCGAATCACAATGAACGCGACATGACGGAACCACGCCGCCTTAGCTGGAAAGCACAAAGCCCCACCGGGGGACGCGTGGCTCACTCACACTGAACCCAGTTTCGCCTAAAGGAAAAGTCTCACCTGCGAGAACTCTAATCAGTTCCGCAAGTTGAGCAAAATTTCGCCTCCAAAACCTAACTTCGCCTGAACGGCTCATTCGCCTGTGGAGACAACTGACCTGTCCAAAGCCTTGAACCGCTAACGAGATGGCCTCGTTTTAACCCGTGCCTCAGAGGGCCATATCAAACCCGTTGATAGCTGAGGGTTTGCTAAAAATCCTAAAGGAAACCAGAGGCACTTATTTCGCTAGGAACTTCTTTATTCAAAGTATTCCAGACCAGGTTTAGGTCTGAAAACTTTGAAGGGGCGGTAAAGGCATATCAAACCCGTTGATAGCTGAGGGTTTGCTAAAAATCCTAAAGGAAACCAGAGGCACTTATTTCGCTAGGAACTTCTTTATTCAAAGTATTCCAGACCAGGTTTAGGTCTGAAAACTTTGAAGGGGGTCTTGTAGACGGTAAAAAATACCTCTGTAAACTTGCAAGAAATTCGCCTACAAAGAAGAATCGCCAACACGGGCCCAAGCCGTGCGATCGTCAAACGCACTCGTGTCCCAGGTTCGCCTGAATGATTGGCCGTTCACAGTATGAGTGATCGGACAGGTGTCGAGTCAACCTGAACACTCATAAATGCAGCTCACCTCATCCGTCCGAGTCGAGAGCCGGGTCCGCCGGCATTCGGCGAGTTGTCCAAACCAACTCGAGTACTGGGCACCTGCTTTCCCACCTCTCATGACCTGAGAAGAGAGAGAGCACAGTACTCTAGGCCCGTCCAACAGCCGCTCACAGTACGAGTGATCAGACAGACGCCAAATCAACCTGCGCACTCATAAATGCAACTCAGCTCATTGGTCCAAGTCAAGAGCTGGACCCGCCGGTGCACAGTAGGCTGGCCAAATCCACTCGAGTAGTGGGCAACCGCTGTCTCACATACGAGGAGGGGGCCTTTCCATTCCTACGTGACACGACGTGAAGCACAACCCATCGAATGACCGTTCGTAGTACAGATGAGCGGCAAGACATCTCTCAACAGTACATGGTCACATCCCATGATTCAAGGAGTGACCACGCCGTCCCTCCACCATTTAAGAACTTCTTCCAACCACAGGTTAGGGGTTCGGAGATCAGCTCACCAGTTCAGAACTTTTTCCAGCTATGAAGAAGAAGTTCAGCTGTTTCTCAGCCGTCCAGCGATTCGCTCATCGCTGAATCAGCTAAGCTGAACCACTAGCTTTCGACTCCCAATCGGGTCGACTGCAAGCTCTTTGCATAACCTTTGCACTGTAGCATCCCCTCTCGGTTCCGGGCCCTGATCGCCGCCGAACTCGAGAACCCAAACTCCATCAATCCAAATTTCTACTGTGTACTGAAGCTCTCCAGCAACTTCGGTCAAACCGTCCAAGGGAAGCAGACTTGACACGAGCATCGAGCGAAGCATCCTGTAGGTACCGAAAGTCCCCACACTAAACAAGGAGGGCCTTCCCTCTGCTTCTGTTATAATTTCGATTCATTAGTTTGTAATAAGCCTTCTTATTAATACAAACGAAGTTCCCTGTTTTCGGGAGATCAAAATTTACACCTACAGTGTGTTAGTTAGTACCTTAAGCTCAATATAATATACACACACATTTATTGGTTTTCATGTATATATATAGTTATATATATACATATATGTTTTGGTTTGATAGTTTTTAAGTTTTACTATGAAACAATTAAATATAATTAGAAAACATATTTTTGTTTCATACTTACATGCATATATATGATTTCATCAATATCAATTTTATTCAGTTCAATGAAATCATGTTTTAGTGCATTATATGTGTATTTTGATAAAATGCTATATTCATTGTTTATAGACTTCATAACAATAGTTTACATCTTTCTTCAAATCTATAAAATCATTTTGTATTGTTTCAAAATATGGTTTAGCCAAAATGTCAAAATTCATATGTTTACATTTTCATGTTTTGGACTATTTTGTAAAATGATGATATTTTTCATTTGGGATGTCCTTTTTAAAAACCAGTCTTTGTAGCATGTTTATTATCATGTCTACAATCATCCCCAAAGTTTTATATTTTTTGGAATTTATTTGATATTTTTAAACAGGGTTTTAAAATCAAAAAATTAACTTTCAAACCTGTTATCTCATATGTCAGTTTACGGTCGACCGCGCCTTTGTTTTTCCCTGCGGAGCCATCAGCAACTTTCGTGGTCGACCGTAAACTCAAAAATTCCCACGATCGACCGCCACGATCGACCGCCACGGTCGACCGCAAAAGTTTCTGGAAATTTTCCAAGTTTCGAAAGTGGCTCCCCCCCCCTCGTAAGATTTTCATGGTCGACCGCCGTTCACTCTAATGGCTATTTTTGTACAGAATCTGATTTCCGATTCTGTGGGCTTTTTGGTCTTTTGTTTTGGGTTTTTGGCTGAGGTTTTTAGAGACTATAAATACCCCATTGATCTCAGTTCTCATTACAAACTAAGAGAATGTTTTAAAGAAGTTTTAAAAGAGTTTATGTTTGTTTTAAGTTTGTTTAAAGGGTTTGTTTTGTGAAAACAATTTCACAAGAGCTTGAGGAAGATCATCTACATTGTTTGAGCATCCAACTCTTCTACCTCTCCCTCTTGATCTATAGAGAAGTTTTCCTAAACTCTATTTCTAGCTATTTATTGTTTTATTCATAAATTCTATTGAGTTTAGATTTGATTTTATATCTCGTGTTTACACACACCCACTTGAGCTTATTGTATTTACATACATAGTATATTAGGGTTGTGAGAGATTGTAACATTAAGTTGTGCTTAATTGAGTTCTCGCCTTGTATTAGAGAACAAATCATTTGTTGTTATTTGTTAGTGTTGTAAAGTTTTCGGTGAGCTAGAAAATCGAGTGTGAGGAGTGAACGTTGATCGGTGAGCGTTAAAAACCGACATTGTGAGTGAGGTGTGAACATTAATCGGTGAGCGTTGAAAACCGACATTGTGAGGTGTAAACGTTATTCGGGTGAGCGTAGAAAATCCGGTTGTGATAGTGGATTTCTCCCCGGGAGTGGGGAGCGGAGACGTAGGACGGAAGGTCCGAACTTCGTGATCATATTGTGTGTTTGCATTGTTTATTTGCACACTATCACTCTTGTTTTGTTTACCCTTGTGTTGTTTATATATCCTTGCATATACTACCTCTTTGCTAGGATATATCTTTTTATTCATATTGCTTATTCTTGCTTATAATACTTGTATATCTTTCTTGCAAGAATAATTCTTTAGTAAGTTTTAATTGGTATAAATCAGATTAGATTAGCATAAGACCCTAATCACCCCCCCCCCCCCCTTACCCTTGTGTTGTTTATATATCCTTGCATATACTACCTCTTTGCTAGGATATATCTTTTTATTCATATTGCTTATTCTTGCTTATAATACTTGTATATCTTTCTTGCAAGAATAATTCTTTAGTAAGTTTTAATTGGTATAAATCAGATTAGATTAGCATAAGACCCTAATCCCCCCCCCCCCCCTCTAGGTTCTAACAGTTTATACGATTATATTTTGATGAATGCTAATTTATGTTTTCCAGTTATTTTTGTAATGTAACTAACAAAAAAAAAGTAGACATGCAAGTTATTGTTGGGGAATCCGAAACAATCAATCGAACCCTTGCCCTTCCGGACCTTGTGTCGAAATAGGAAAGTAGGAAATTCACTACAAATAAAGATCAAACTTGTAAAAGAGTAAAGGAGACAAACATACCAGATTTAACGAGGTTAGGCAACGTGCCTACATCATCGGGAGCCATACCACACAATTCTTTTATTAATTAAAGAAGAAATACAAGCTCTCAAACTATGGTTTTATCTCTCTGAGATTCTCTCTCTTTTTCTGCTGTCAAAAGCTCTCTTTTTTGTGCTTTTTATTAAACCCTAAAACGTTTGGGTATATATACAGAGTCCAGAAAGAAACAGAATTCAAAACTGTTTAGGAAACAGACTGACTGCGTCGCGGTCGACTATAACAGTCGACCGCGCAGGTATCGCGGTCGACCGTACACTTGTCGCGATCGACCATATCAAACGACAGAGACTTAAATTGATTACAGGGTTAGCACGGTCAACCACCACGGTCGATCGCCTTCGGATCCAGCTTCTCCTGAACTCATGTGCACGTTCGCGGTCGACCGCTGCAGACTCACGATCGACCGTGGATCTGTCTAGCTATTTTTCTTACTCGTTTTGATTCCAGCTTGGCTTCAACTTTAGGTCTACACTTTAGACTAACAATCTCCCACTTAGAAACCAAAGTGCCTTCAGTGAGTTCACTCGAACTCTCCCCTTCTTCGCATGTATCTTCTCCTCCTCGAAAAAAATCCTTTTTTCAATCAACAATATCCCGGCGATCGCTCCGATCCTCGTAGTGTGGCTCCGTCTTCATCTTCTACTCGTGAAGGCCAACTGAAGTTGCGCACAACTCTAGTTTCTCAATGGGACTGCCTTCGTCAATATGTTCGCCGGATTTTGACTCCCCCAAATCTTCATTAAATATAACTTTTTTGATTTTTTATTATTGTTGTAATATTTTATGTAACTTATTAAAAAAATTTAATTATTGAGCTATAGGTAATTCACGTGGGATTAAGATAGGATATAATTATGATTATGGTAGATTAAGATTTAAATAAAATATTTAAAAAATTGAAGGGTAATATTGACCAAAGAAAGATTTTTCCAAACTCGTGCTTTTAAAGAAAGTATGATATGATATATGTTATCAATATAGTAACCACGAATTTATTCTTCCTTAGGTACAAGGTCCTCCATGTAACTACTATTCTACACACTCTATCAAATTGAAATATAGATAAACTTCTCCTAACCTCCAAAAAGTTAGGGTGTTTATCACTAAGTATCTTTGAAACTCTGACAACACCCCCAATAACTTTCGGGAGAAAATCCACAAAGTAACACCATCAGTTTATGTGTGATCAAATGATTGAAATACCCCAAGTATATTTTAGCAAGGAACATCAATAAGTTTTAACCCCTAAACAATTTTGGCGAAAAAACCCTAACAACAGTATTTGTAATTTTAAGATTTTTTATAGGTTAGTTTATAGTTTTGAATTTTTTTAGTAGGTTGTTTATTGTTGTAGATTTCAAAGGGAGTTATTTGTAAATTTTTTTCACAGGGTTGTTGTAATATTTGAATTTTTTAGGGGATGTTGGAGGTTTTTCTATTTTAAGGTTTGTTTGCAATTATCAGACTTTTTAGGGGTCATTGACAATTTCATCTTTCATGGGGGTTGTTCATAATTTTCCAGGGGATTATGTATAACTTTTTGTACATTTTCAATATTTTTGTTAATTTTTAGATCAGGTTTTTTAAAAATAATTTTCAGATTTTAAAGGAGTTAGTTTGTAGTTCTTAGATTTTTAGGGTTTATATGTAGTTTTTAGAAATTCCAGGAGGTTGTTTGTAATTTTTATACTTAAAGGGGTTGTTTGTGTTTTTAAATTTTAGGGGCGTTTGCAATTTGCAGATTTTTCTAGTAATTTTTTACAATTTAAGATTTTTTGGGGGTTATTTGTAATTTTTAGATCTCTTACGGGATTGTTTATAATTTGTTTCTTATTTTAAGAGCTCTTTATAATTTCAAATTTTTTTAGGCGGTGTTTGTAATTTTTAACTCTCTTACATGATTATTTATAATTTTCGTAATTTTCAGGAATCTCTATATAATTTCCAGATTTCAGGAGGATGTCTGTAATTTTTTCTTTTGAAGGGCATTTTTTGTATTTCTTAGATTTTTTCAAGCAGTTATTGTAATTTTTGTATTTTAATGGGTTGTCTATAATTTTCAGATTTTTGAAAAGATTGTTTGCATTTTCATATCTTTTTTAGGCAGCCAGTTGTAGTTTTCCTTATTTTAGGTGGATATTTGTAGTTTCAAACTTTCAAAGGAGTCATTTATAATTTTGAATTTATAGGATTAGTAGCAATTTTTAGATTTTTTAGGAGGTTATTTGTTATTTTTAATTTTTAAGAGACTGGAGATCAAATAGATAGGTAGAATTTAAATAGGTATGTAGCATAGAACCGAACTTCTCTGATTCTTCTTTTTGTTTATTGTATATACAAATAAGAGTTCAGCGGCATACAATATGGGCAAAATGGTAAGTATATTAATTGAATAAGATGCATGTATGAATGTTTATATAAAAATTTGCCCCTGGAAATTTGCTTTAACCTGCATTCGGAAGTTTTAAATTTAGACTTGGTCACATAAAGATGATAGAATTTGTGAGAAGTGATATTTTTCCAGGATTTAATTTGATGTATGACAATTTTTTTGTTTGGGATTTAATACATGACGCTTTTTGTGCTTATAAAAATAGTTCATCAATTTCCCTTCCAATATAAAAGAGGGATACCAGAAGAAATATGTCCTTTCTTTTGCAACTAAGAGCTCTGTATCTAACTTAATGACTATATTATTCATTAGGGAGTATTTGCTCTCATATTTTCCCTTGAGGACCAATGCTCACCCAAAAGATGCACCCATCATCAGCATCTAGCGCAGCGAGAAGAGCATCATAGGAAAAGCTAAAAAAATTCATCCATCGTTTCCCTTTCATTCAATTTTCGCCTTGACCTGGAAAAAGTTTTTTGCTTTGTACAAGAATGTTAAAACTGGAGCAATGTTACACAGGCACTGCTAGCTCTTCTTTTAAACCGTCCACTGAGTTTACAGCATGTCGTCATTGACAGCTTCTATCAACCTTCAATGACTCTCTTAATACGTTCCATGACCACCGGGATATCACTCTCGAGCAACGTAGTGAAACAGCATCGAAACCATCCAGGTTCCATACAGTGACACGACGATCCTGGTGTTACGTTTATCTTAGCCACAGTCAGTAACTTATCCCAGAGATCAAGCTCCCCTTTCTCACTCCATGGCCGAATAAACTTACTCATGTCTGCCCAACAGTAAAAACCTCCGCTGCTATTCATACAGTCAATACCTAACTGCTTCAGCCCATCGACAAATAATGTGTACATCTTCCGTAGCCTCTCCCTGTTAACCTCGATGTATTCTGTGATGAACTTTGTATCTGTCAGCATAGAAACAAGCAACTGCTGGGTAGGAACTGAAATAGAAGAGAACCTTGCAAACTTTGAAGCTGCCGCTAGAACATTTTCATTGTATGAATAGATAGCTCCCACTCTGAACCCTGGCATAGAAAGATCCTTTGACAAGCCATATATTATATGAACCCTACTCTTGTCGTAATCTTGTGTTTCAAGAACTTGTGCCACACTAACAAACTGCTCGTTTCCATACGTTGAGCCAGCATATATTTCATCAGAAATTATGTGAATGTTCTTCTCTGTTGCAAAATCTAGGAGATTGTACAGTTTCTCCTCATTTAGTATGCTTCCCACAGGATTTGAAGGGTTTGAGATGAGAATTGCCCGGACTTTTACTCCTCGTTTTTTCGCCTGTTTGTACGCTCTTTCAAGAGCAGCAGTACTCCAGCTGAAGTTGTCTGTGCTTCGGCATGGTACAGGTATTAGCTCAACACCTGTTCTCAACTTTATATCCCTGTCAAACCTGAATACCAAAATATTAAATACAGGTCCCGGTGGCAAGAATGAATGAATTTTGGTTTGGGAAATAAAGAAATTACCCGGGGTAATATGGCGAAGGAACAAGGAAGGCATTTCCTGGGTCTGCAAGACAAAAACCAAGTGTCTCAATTGCAGCACTTGCACCAGCTGTTAATATGATCTGTGACGGATTAAATGTTACGGTTCCTCCCATAATGTGCCCCATAAAATCAGCCATGCCCTGAAATTGAAAGATGAAACGGAATATTCTTACATTAAATTCTTGTGCAAACATGTTGAGGAGCACTGCTCCGCCTAAGCAATCAGAGAATAGGTACATATAAGAAACAGCATGAAATTTTATGGAACAATCTCATTGATGGTCAATGTCATCATCTACTCAAGGATGCCAGCTTCTTTCACATCTTCAAGAAACTTACTTCCTTTTGATCCAATAAGCTACCTCTGACCTTTGAAGTGCAGAGACACATCATTGCTAAACCAATTAACTCAACTAAGTTATCCTTTGTAAGTGAATTACACTACCATCAACGCACCTGTAAATTGATTATACCTTCGACTTTAACTCATTGTCTATACATCTTCACCTATGAAATATTATAATCCATCTAATAGAAAGTGAGTTTTGTAGAATTCATAAATGTCTGCTTAACTTTCAAATTTAGATGCTTTAAATTGAACATGTAAGATACTTGGCTCACTACATAGTTGCTGTCCAAAGGTAACAGGATGTCAGGTGCCAAAAGATAACTTTTTCTCCTATGGCATTCTAAAACTCCCCAATTTCCGAAACTCCCTTCATGATTTGATGTTGATCGTGATCGTCATGGCCTACGAACGGATGTATGAAAAATTAATGACTTAGACACCTTTCATCAATTGATCTGAAATTCACAATTGCTGTCACTAAAAAGACTTCCACTTTGCAACTACCCAAAATATGGTTGAAAGATGTTCAAGTCGCATGGTTTTTTAACCTATGTATGTTTAACTGTTATAGGGCATGAAGATCATTTTACACAATGCAGTTCATGTCATTTTACACGATGCAGATCATACACTTAAGTGGGGAGACGAAGTTTTGGTCACGTCATAGAAGTAAATTCCTTATACGGCACCCCTGTTCCTGTTTCCTAGCTACTTATAGTTAAGAGATTTGATAGTTTATTTCTTCAGGCAGTTAGATAGGAACGTTCTCAGCCATCTAGGCCATCTAGGACATGTTCAATGAGTTTTGAGTTTTTAATGCTCAAGACAGTTACAACTTACAATCCAGCAGGAGATTGGATAGTTCTAGACCATCTAGCATGTGCTGCTAAAACTAAAATTGCCAACCGTACATCACTTCAATCAGAGAAGTAAGATCTCCATCTTCTCATTAAAGAATAGCATATCCTGCACTCCTCGTGTGTGTGTGAATGTGTGTAGCGACTGCGGCTGGCTGCTTCTGAACTTCACTTTCCGTTCGTCAAATAGTACCAACTAGATTTCTCAGTAAGCGGGATAATGAAAAACAAATATGCTCATCACAAAAACTCCAAACTGTTAGCTGGCATGAAACATTCCCTTCTAGTATCTAGTAACAGTTACCAAACTAGTGAAAAAGTTCAAGACTAAGATCAAAACACCAAGAATACAATCTAGAGCTGATGAAATCATTTCTCAGTTTCATGTAGCGTGTCATATGCCAAGGCTCGGTAACCTGCAGATCTACTCATCCTGTGTTTGTGCTGATCCAGGTGAGACCAGAGGTACATACCACAATCCTTGCAAGACACTAGACAATACAGATCGGATTCACCCATGAGCAACAAGATGATCATAAACATAACTGAATTTCCTACTTTGTAACGACATTGCCAGATTCTGTTTGAACAAAATATATAACTCACATAATAGACCAATTATGTTCCACCAGAAAGCAATCTGTATGGAATCCTGTAAATGGAAATCAAGAAATCTAGCAAACACGAGGTGCCATCAAACCAGTGAATAAATTTTACCAAGATTCTATTAAACATCTTGCTTTGGAAGAAGCACTATGACGCATACCACAAAGAAATGGGATATTGTTGTTTCTGGGTTAACATTTCAACAACTTGTGTAGACCTGAAGGACTTATAGAATGATTCGAAATTCTAAACTTTAAGTTCTCCTTGATTGTACACCCTGTGGATATTAGAACATCAGCTTTTTGCAACAAGAAATGCAAGACATATGAGATGAGAAATTTAAAAATGCGTCAAGGAGATTTATCTTTAGGTACGCATCAGTGTTTCAGTTAGATATGTCTTGTCACTACATTACACTATTCGACAGGACGCCATTTAAGGATGATTATGGGCCACACCAGCTCAAGGGCCATCCCATCCGATCTAGACCCATAAGAAAATTGGCCTGGCCTTGAACCTCTCATCTTGAAGTTTAGGGCCTTTTAGTTTTGGGGCAAGGCCTAGGCCTATCTTAGGGCCTATCTTAGGGCCTACCTTTTATATTAGGCCCTACCTGGCCCTAGGCCAGTCATTCGGAGTTCCTTCAAGGACCCATTCCTAAGGTCCAAGAGGTATCATTTTCCTATTACAGAAGAAATTGTGGCTTACCTGATATAAAATTTGAAACAAAATTTGAAGTATTGGCCATACATTGATGGGTTGGATCTTAATTTTTAAGCATCATTGATCCAATTCAGTCGCAAACAGTCTATAATATAGATATTAGCTAATAGCAACTGATATTAACCGATACTGACAAAATAAAGGAGTCTGAGGTTTGAAATGCCAAAAGTTGGATTCAATAATGTTTTATCGACTGAAAAACCAATGAATAGAAAGTTTGTGTTTTAATTTACTTATTCTATGTATCGATACTTCAATATGAAATTGCAGAATGCATATGCAACATTCTGTACCGAGATAAGTAAAGGTAAACCAGGACAAAATGATACTGAGATTTCAAAATTTTATTTGAACCTTTGACGTGTTTTTTTTTAATAGTTCTCCCATCATCATACCTATAGTTGAACGTTTAACCTATTATCATATATTTTCCTTTAGAAGGTTGGTTTAAAACCTTGACTTTAGAAAATATAGATTTACAACCAACTGGAGTTGTTTGACACTTTTTTTGAAATTAGCACATAACGACGATCGGCAGCAAATTGATCATAATGTTTAAGAATCTAAACATATTTTATTGAACATTTAAGTACTTTTTGAAAACTGAATTAATACTTTCGCTTCTTTGAGTACTTACCATGTTTGTACAAAATGTATTACCACCATATACCAAAGCCCATTTTTCTTTGTGTTTGAACAAATCATTCAATCAGGAGTCATCTTCAAGGTCATGCTTCTCTAATAAATTCTTCCGAGTTGCAAGAAAGTCCTCCTTTTCAACATGGTCATATATGCAACAACAAAATTCAGAAGCAAATGTCGATGAACTAGCAAATGAATTATTGAGGCTTATCATAATGTATAATAGAGCTAGCCGAAATCCTTAGGACCAATTGAGAAACCCGCAATGGCCGGATTGGAGCTAAGCATGTTAATGCTCTGGGGCAAGACCGAGGAATCCAATATCTCAATATATTTTTCCAAGTGCAACGGCAGCATACCCAAGTACCCAGGCTAGATTCGACCAATTATCATTAAATGCAGTAATTTCATTATGATATAATTTTTTTTAATGTATATGAATCTTTAAGATAAATGATTCAAAGATATAGCTTTGCACTATAAGCAAAATAGTACTTTTCCCTTCAAATAAGTATCAGTCCTTAACTACAATCATATTTAATTGAAACCAAACGTTCTCCACTAATAAGCAAAGAATCATACTAAAGAGACTATATAAAATAATCAAATTGCTTGGAGGATACTCTTTTGCAGTAGGGTATATTCATGTCAAGCATAAGAATGAATACAAACTCAAGGCTGGAGTATAACCACCGCCATAAAAATGTTAATATCAGCCTAGACACTATAAGAAACTCAACATTAGCCTGCAAAGGCATTTCCAAATAGCTTTGATGAAATAATCTTTCCAGCTGCTACCATCTACTCATAAAACCACAGACACCCTAGAATAGTTTCAGTATATGGTCTTTAAAAAACTCAAAAGCAGGATTCTTTTAGAATTTAACTAATACCAATTATCTTCGCCAAATTGCTTTGGTGAAACAATAAAGGAGAATATGTGCCACAATGATACTTTTCACATCAATGCCTAACAGAACAAGAAAAGAAACAATGTCTCAAGCTATCAAGGTAGTTGTACTCAGGAAACATTAATGTCAGCAAACAAGTAGACGAAAATTGGCAATAAGTGATGTTCGCCACGTATAGTCGGAATACCAGTAAGGGAGGCTCTCAGGCTTGAATCAAAGCTTCGTAAAGAATAGAAGAGTACCTAAAAAGTACTGGAGGATGATTACTGGTAAAATGATCGGGAAAACAAGATGCAAGCTTTAGCCCATGACCAACAAACCTTCAATCACTCCCTACACAATCTACACTGACTGTACAGTAAAAGACTTCAAAAACTCGCCAGACAACCCTCCTATAGTGTTTTCTCCAACAATAAGAATGAGTTTGGTTACAAATAGTTAGAAGTTAGAACAAACGCATTTACAACATGCAGTTAAACCTCCTGTTGTTAAAACACTTTTTACGCCGCAGCAGCTACCCTATGTTTCATCTACTTTGCTTTTGCACAATAATCTTTTGATGTAGTAACTGCGTCCAACCAAACAATTATGTTGCCATTTAGACATACCTTGAACAATATAGAACTCCAATTACCCTAATCCAAACACACCCCAACAAATTCACATAGATTTCATAAGAACTTTAAAAAAATGATCTTTGCTAGCAAAATTGCATAGAAATCCTGCTGCCATATGGAACTAATCCAATTTCGACACAAGGCAGCTAATATCTTAAGCCATCCAAAAATTCTTATCACCGCATCAAAACAGACAAAAAAAACTAATCTATTCATCAAAAACAAAACAACTAATATATTCATTAAACAGCTAATTTATATACTTACAATCTTCAAATCCATCAGCCCATCAAAAGGCTGATACATCGTCAGTCTTGCAATACTCAAACCCCCTTTCCTCTCATCCATCAACGACTTCTCCAAATTCCTCCGCAGCCAATCCCCAATCAGATCCAGCGACAACTGCTCTAAAACCAAAAAACAAACCCTAAAAATCTCGATCCAAATCAAATCTTTGCACCAAAAGGAAACAGCTGCTGCTACCACCCCATTACCTTGGACTCCGCTAGTCCGAGCTGAATCACCCCGCTAGGGTTCGACACCGAATCGTACGGATCCTCAGCGCACCTCTTCATCCCAGCATAGTAAGAAGAATCTTTACCCCTTGCAACAGCAGCGGCACGTGTCGACACGTGTGCCGGCGCCAGAGAACCACATGGCAAGAGGTGGGGCGGGACTAAGGTCGGAAGATGGCGGCGGCGTCCGCGTCGGAGAGATCGCCGGAGTTGGAGGATGAGCGGCGAGTTTTGAAGTAGAGTTGGAAGAAGTAGAAGAGGGCGCAGGGGATCAAGGTGCCGAGGAAGAGGCCGCCTCGGCCTTGGACGACGCCTTGGAGAGGGACGATGATGCGCATCGCCGTGCCGGAATCGGATCGCGCCTGCGGTTGGGAGCTCGTGTCAGCTGTGCCGGCCGATCTGTTACGAGCTGGGTTTGCTCATGCTTCCTCTCTTCCTTTCTCTCTTTCTCCGCTTCTTTTCGGAGTATTTAGTCTTCTTTTTTCCCCTTTTTTCTTTTTACCCCCACCAACCTTCTCTCTTTGGGTTTGGTGAGGGCCCTCGCGCTATTGGTATTTTTTTTTCGGTTTTTTCGCTAATTAGTCCCTAGTTCTTTCATATTTTCAAATTCGGCCCTCAAATCTGAAATTGCATTCAGATCCCTCGGATCTTAGATTATGTTGATGTTATACAATCACACATATAAATTGTTAGGAACTGGGTTGATTAGGGGCCGCTAACTTCTCCGAATATCTGGTTTGGAGTTGAGTTGTTCCTCCCTGCACGTGTAGCAATCCGTAAGAGGGCGGAGTTTGATTCCCCCATTGTTCCTCCGACGATCAAGTTAGCAGGGTACTTGTGGAGTGATCACTGAATGGGCGCAGTTACTTTCGGCATTAATGAGATGGGATAGGCGGTGTGGTCCGATGTGCCAAAAATAGTGCTGGAGATGGAGAAATGATGGCACGTGTCAAGCATTTACTGTGATGCCGACGCTGTGTCAGCGGGGGGCTCGAGGTCGCAGTCGCCTTTTGTCTTGTATTGAGGGGTATCGAAAGGTACCGACTTTCGAGTCGGCTCTCGTGAGACGGTCCAATAACTAGTTGAGTAGGCTTGCGGCGAGTCGTCATTGACGAGAGGACTAACAAGTATCGCCTTTCGAGTCAACCCAGCGAGATGTTGACTAGGCGAGTCAGGTAGATCGGGATCATGGTTGTCCCAAATGTCGAGTCGACTGAATTAGGCGTAATGGGTGATATTTGTTTGTTGTTGACAAGAGATCATAATTTGGTGACTGAAAACACCACGTATTTTTTTGAAATTGGACTCAAATCATTGAAATTGCTATGAAATATCCTAATACTTAGTTTATTTTAATATTGTCCTTCGTATGAAGCGTGAAATAGCAATTAATGAGAAATTAATTCATCAGATCATTGAAATCGTTGTTAGATTCTCGTGCTCTTACAAGGAGTTTCCAGTTAATCCCTCCTTTAGCTACTCTACACTTGATCGGAGGGATTAATTTTAGAGGGGAATGAATAGCAATTTTAATGACTTGAGACTGTTTTTAGAATAATTTCTAAATTACATGCACATTTCTGCCCGTTTATTTATGATGATCCTTTTTATAGAACTAAATCGTGGTGTCTTTTCCTCAACATACTTAGATAAATTTATGAAACGAAAAAACTTTTTGGCTCGCGGACCAACCGCGAGCCAAATAGCGGGGTTCTTTATGAAAACACACATTCTGCAACAAAAATATGCAAAACCCAAGAGCTTTTGCAACAATCAACTGAATTTGAGCTTCAACGTGCATTTTTCCTGCAGTAGTAGCAATAAGCCCTGTGTCAAAACAGTAAATTTGAAGTTAAATGCCCACAACAATCACCGTATACGATTATTTTCTGCGTGCAATATTTCCTGAATTTGCAATTACAGACAGGTTGTTAAATGCAAAGTTGCACAAAAAAAAAGTCGGGCAAAGGGTATTTTAGTAAGACTAAGTTCCAGCCTGGCCGAGGGGACGTTGGAGTGTTCGCTCGGGATCCGAGATCCCATGGAATCTTTCTGGGTCCAGCGAATCCAACGAGTCGAGGCTCTCCCCATGTTTCGACCCTGCGCCCATCCAAAATACTTTTTTTGTCCTTCTCCGTTTCCCGCCACAAACGCTTCATCCCTTCCGGCCGATCAGTCGTGGTGGGCCCCGCCTCGACCATGTTCGCGCCTGGGAGTACGTCTCTGTCTCCTGAAGCCTCACGACACAGTCTTGGACCCGTTGTTGTTGTTTCTTCCTTCTTTGGATATTAGAAAAGGGTAAATTGCTCTTAAATACAGAAGGTTTATCCGGTATTATATCAAAATATTTAAGGGAAAATGTGTCTAGACCCCAAAAGTGGGAACTTCGTGTGACTAGCCTCCTTGTACTTTGCCCCATGTGTATAAACCCCAAATGTGCATAGTATTTGCGACGAGGCCCCGAAGTGTCTTTTTTCAGAAAAAGCTCAGCGGAAGTTACGATCTTGCCCCTTTGATGGGACTGAGCTCGGTTAATGTGCCACATTCCTTTTCAAGTACTCTCCCTCTCTTTCTCTCTCTTCCACCTAGGAGTCTCAAAAACTCTTCATCTTTCTAATTTCTGTACGGATTTCAACAGTTCTAGGATTTTCGCTGGGAAGATGTCGTCCAGGGAAGGATCCAGTAACGACTGTGAGGTCGTTCATCGAGCCGAGTCGAAGGGCAAAGACGGTTCATCTGCGGTTGACAGCACGGAGGAAGCTACGCAAACCCTAATCGAAATGCAAAAGCAGACAATACAATGGCGAGACCAGAAAAGGAGAACGACAATAGCTGGTCGTACTAACAAACCCCCCTCAAAAAAACAGTAAGTGTTATGTTATTCAGTATTTAGGAACTCGACCTAATTTTACCTAATTTCAGTTCATCTTAAACAATGCTAGGTTTTACCACAGTATTGTTAGTTCTAGTCTGAGTCCACACGAGTTCTAGTTTGAGTCCAATGTGAGTTCTAGTTTGAGTCCAATGTTAGTTCTATAACACTACGTGTTAGCTCTATTTTGTTCCCGTTAGTGTTAGGTCTAATATGAGTTCATAGGTCCTATTGAACTTACAAATTCGAAATCTTTTTGCAGGGAAAAAGTTACTCTAACAGGTGCAGCAGAATCACTAAGGTTAACCGCCAATATCAGGACTTATTGGGAATTCATGAAGCATATTAACCCGAAGATTCGTCAGTTGCATAGGGATGCATACTGCGGTTCTATATTTCAGCATTATATTTATTTGGGGCTCCTCCTCCTGATCGGCCCACACTTGAGCTGCTGTTGAGCTTTTTTGACAGAGATAATAACATATTTTTTTATACCTGGTTCAAAAAGTGGGTGTGTGAAAAATGATAAATTTGATTTGCGATGGGTCCATAATCATACTTATTTCCCAATTTATGGGGAAGTCATAAGTATCAATCGGGACTCAAGAAGCAGAATATGGGTGGAATACTTCGCTAATCTTTTCATTTCTGAAGAGGGTAAGAAGTTAAAAAAAGCAAAAACCACCCAACGTAAACACCTTGAAGGGTAACTGGAACGGCTAGTTGAATCTACAGAAAAGCGGGATATCCAAGATTTTGTTCTGCTACAAATCCTGTACCAATGCTCTATGATATGGAGCCCCAAAGCCGGGGAAGGTATCCCTAGACCCTTACTCAGTTACCTGGATAGCATTGAGAGGGTCAATTTTGTTGCATGGGCCAAGTTCTTTTATGATGAAATTATCAGGGGCATTAGAGTTGCTTTGGAGGGAAAGAAAAAGTAAGGGGTCACATATGTCCCAGGTTGCATGACACTATTGTGTGTAAGTTTCATATTTTACTTATCTTGGTTCATTCTAGTTCGTACTTATGCCTTGTTAGTTCTAACTTATTCTATGTTAGTTCTGATATATACCATGTTAGTTCTAATATACACCATGTTAGTTCTGTTGCAGATTTTATTAGTTCTAATTTGTGTCGTGTGAGTTCTAATCTGCACCTTGTTAGTTTTAAGATATACCATGTTAGTTCTATCTGCACCCATGTTAGTTCTATCATAGGTCATGTTAGTTCTACCTGGGCTCATGGTGGTTCTATCATAGTTTATATTTGTTCTAATTTATGTCGTTAGTCCTAATTTATACCATGTCAGTTCTAGCTGCAGCCATATTTTACTCTCTTTGGTCTAGTCTAGTATCAATTGTTAATGCTAAATATTTTTGCTACAGCTTTGGTACTATAAGATGACCGGCATAAAGAAATATGCCATCGTAGACACCTCCAGACCTCCAATGACAAATTGGGCACCAGAGGAGGTGAAAGTCTCATATATGAGGATGAGGACAATTACGGTAAATGCTAAGTCAGCGTCAATAACTTTTGTCCATAGGCCTATTGTGGAGGTCGCTTCTCCGGGTCATGTTCATGCACTTCCCGCTGTATAGAGGGGTGAAGTTCCCGCTGTACAGAGGGGTGAAGTTCTTCATCAAAAGCGTCAGGCAAAGAGGTGTTGGCCTTCTTGTTTTGATGATGTTTAACAAATAATTTACCACTAATGTTGTTTGTCTAGTATTTGTGTTTTCTTATTTATTATAGACAAACAACGTTGTTGGAGGATGGATGGAATAGAGCTTCAACGATCATATCCAAAGGAGGTTGGCGGAATGTCGGTGAAGCCTTGCTATTCAAAGTTCAAGATCCAAGTTCAAGCTTCATCCGCGAGATTACCAAGTCAAGCTTATTGAAGATCAATATCATTGCTTGGGTAATTTAGTTTAGGAATTTATATTATGTGTGTTAGTACTTTAAGCTCAATCATATACACACATACACGTTTTGGTTTTTGTATATATATAGATATATATATACATATGCATTTTGGTTTGATAGTTTTCAAGTTTTACTATGAAACAATTGAATATAATTAGAAAACATATTTTTGTTTCATACTCATATGCATATATATGATTTTATCAATATCAATTTTATTTAGTTCCATGAAATCATGTTTTAGTGTATTATATGTGTATTTTGATAAAATACTATATTTATTATTTATAGACTTCATAAAAATAGTTTACATCTTCTATTAAGTCTATAAAATCATTTTGTATTGTTTCAAAACATGGTTTAGCTAAAATGTCAAAACTCATGTGTTTATATTTTTGTGTTTTGGACCTCCTTGCAAAATGAGGATATTTTACATTTGAGAAGTCTTTTCTGAAAACCAGTCATTGTAGCATGTTTATTATCATGTCTACAATCATTCCCCAAAGTTTTACATTTTTTGGAATTTATTTGATATTTTTAAACAGGATTTTAAAATCAGAAAAACAGTTTTCAAAAATAGATTTTCATGTATCAGATTTCGTCCATCGGTCGACCGCACCGGTCGACCGAAGAAGTCTGCCTCCCTTTCTTTTGTTTTCGACCTGAACACCAGTCGACCGAAAATCTTCGTCGGTCGACCGATCGATTCTGTCGGTCGACCGGAATTTCCGTCGGTCGACCGCTGCTCCTTCTGACTGCTTCCAACGGCTATTTTTGTTACCGTTGCTGGGGTGTTTTTGGTCTTTTGTTTTGGGGTTTTAGCTAAGATTTCAAGTGGGTATAAATACCCAATTGCTGATCTCTTTTTAGGCAACAAAGAAGTGTTTTAAACAAAGTTTTTAAACAATGGTTTAGGGTTTTACTGTTTGTTTAAAAGATTGGGTTTCTGTTTACAAAGGAGGAAGTTTTCACTGAAGATTGAGGGATTTATTCTCAATCCTCTTCATCCTCTTCTTTGTGTTTATAGAGAAGTTTTCTAACTCTTTTCTCTAGCAATTTTGTTATTGATTTTCATATTCTTACTATTGCTAGTTTGCTATTTGAGTTAGATTTTATTTTACTCATTGTTACACACACCCACAATTGAGCTTATTGTATCTTTCATACATAGTATAGTTGGGCGGTTAGTGATTGTAACTTTGAGTTGTGCTTAATTGAGTTCTCATCCATAGTTGAGAACAATTATTTATTATATTGTGCTTATTAAGAGATTCACTTTGTAATACACTTGTACACCGAGTGAGGAGTGTGTGGTGAGAGTCGGGGATCGTCCCAAGAGGAGTGGCGTCGGTTGACGTGCCTAGGGAGAGGTTGTAACCGAGCACTTGAGGGAGACACGGCTAGGTCCAACACTTAGTGGGTGTAGAGTGTGATTGCAAGAGTGTGAGTTGTAGAGTTTTCGGTTAGCTAGAAAACCGAGTGTGTAGAAGAAGTTCCGGCTTCCAAACCGGATTGTGTTAGTGGATTTCTCCCCGGGAGTGGGGAGCGGAGACGTAGGACGGAAGGTCCGAACTCCGTGATCATATATATATATTCATCATATAGGATATATCTCATTGTGTATATTGCTTATTCTTGCACATATCTCTTTATATATCTACCTTGCAAGAATACAACTTGTTAATTATTTTTAATTGGCATTTAATCGGATTAGATTAGCATAAGACCCTAATCACCCCCCCTCTAGGGTCTAACAATTGGTATCAGAGCTTGGTGCTCTTTGATTTAAGGTCTAATCGCCTTGAGTTAAAGATCCAAGTTATCTTTTTGTGCTAATCTTGTTTTGATTGCATTTGTCTTGCTTGCACACATATATTTATCATGAACATGAATTGTGCACCTTTGTTAGGCTATGAATCCAATGTTGCTCCTAAATTCATTAACTTTCCCTATGCACAATGGGCTTCTAGATTTAAACTTTTTGTGCAATCTAAAAATATTGATCTATGGGGAATTATTGATAATGCTTATATTGTACCCACTATGGAGAAATCCAAGTGGAGTAAAAATGACAAAAGATTGTTTACCATGAACAAGATTGTGTTAGAATATATGCATAATGCACTTGATTCTTCTATTTCTAACAAGCTTGTTTCTTTTGATAGTGCTTACAAATTGTGGACATTCATAGAAGCACATCATGGTAACTTGAAGGAGATCCAAAGGATTCCGGTGGACTCTTCCTCAAGTAATATTGGAGCTTCATTATGCACACGGCCACTAGGCGATAGCCCTAGTGAGGTTTGCATGTTCGAACCCGATAATGAATTATCTAGTGATGAACTTGTTTGTGCATCTAAGAAATTATTGCATGCCTAAAACAAATTACATAAAGATTTTAATGATTTAAAATGCAAGCATGATAATTTAGAATCCGATCATGAGAAGCTAGTATCCAAGTTTGATATCATTGCTAAAGAAAATGAAAATCTTAAAGAAAACAATGATATGTTAAACTTGGAAAATGAAAAATTAACATCATCCATTTCTAGCTTAACTCATGAAAGAGATAATGCCATGTTAGAAGTAAAGAACATACAAAATGATACAGTTTCTTTTATAGATAACTATTTATGTTCTACTTCTAAAGGTGCATATGTGCCAAAAAATGAAGACTTGAATCTTATGAAAAAAATGCATTCCATCCTTAGATTCAACTTTGAAAACATGCATCAATAATCATAAGAAGCTTATGGATATGTGTGCCAAGTCAAAATCATCATCTACTCATCATGCACACATATATAGCAAAGTTTATAAGTGTTCAATTTGCGACCGTAAAGGTCATCTAGCTAAATTTTGCTATGATGCACAAAAACATAAGAATATTGATCTTTCTTGTGCATCTCATGTATCTTCCTCATCACATACACATGCATATGCTTATCATGCACATCATAAACATGCAAATGTGTTTAAATGTGATATTTGTGGACGTTTTGGCCATTTGGCAAAATTTTGCTATGATTTGAAAAAGACTTCACCTTTGCCAAATGATTTTATTAAGCCACAAAAGTTTAAATGTGATGTTTGTGGTAGATTTGGCCATTTGGCGAAGTTTTGTTATGATTTGAATAAATATTCAAACTTGCCAAATTTCTCAAGTAAACCACCTTTGTTTAATGATGTTTCTCATTTGCAAAATCTTTATTTGCAAATGTTCCACGTGCACCTTTTAATGGTCAACATAAGCAAATGCTTCCTTTCCATTGTACTTATTGCAATCGGAAGGGTCATTTGAGTAATTATTGCTATGACCGATCACGTGCACCATATATGTCCAAGAGGGTTCATAACCCTAGGACTTTGAGCTTTAATGATAGGGGTCATGTCCCTAAATCTTTTGGTACCAAGAGTTCTTGGGTACCAAAACAAATTTGATTCTTAAACCAAGAATTTTAATGTTTTTATCTTTCTCTTTCTTGGTTTTGAAAATTATGCTTTAAAATCTTTTGGTTATGAAAACAATTTTTCTTGTATAAAATCTTTTGTTTTCATGATTATTATTTTTGTTTGATGAGAGGACTATGTTTATATAACCCTCTGGAGTTTTTGGGTGTTTATTCCCAAACATTGTTTACCGGGTGCTAAAAATGTTCATATGGGTTGATACTAGCTCAAGAGCTAGATATAGTTGCCTCTCTTGATTTTTGAATCAATGATGATTTGATTTTACATTTTTTGATTTAAACTTTGATTTATGATTTCTCTTTCATGCATATATCTTTTTTTGTAAATTGTTTGTCATCATCAAAAAGGGGGAGATTGTTGGCCTTCTTGTTTTGATGATGTTTAACAAACAATTTACTCCTAATGTTGTTTGTCTAGTGTTTGTGTTTTCGTATTTATTCTAGGCAAACAACGTGTTGGAGGATGGATGGAATAGAGCTTCAACGATCATATCCAAAGGAGGTTGGCGGAATGTCGGTGAAGCCTTGCTATTCAAAGTTCAAGATCCAAGTTCAAGCTTCATCCGCGAGATTACCAAGTCAAGCTTATTGAAGATCAAGATCATTGCTTGGGTAATTTAGTTTAGGAATTTATATTATGTGTGTTAGTACTTTAAGCTCAATCATATACACACATACACGTTTTGGTTTTTGTATATATATAGTTATATATATACATATATGTTTTGGTTTGATAGTTTTCAAGTTTTACTATGAAACAATTGAATATAATTAGAAAACATATTTTTGTTTCATACTCATATGCATATATATGATTTTATCAATATCAATTTTATTTAGTTCCATGAAATCATGTTTTAGTGTATTATATGTGTATTTTGATAAAATACTATATTTATTATTTATAGACTTCATAACAATAGTTTACATCTTCTATTAAGTCTATAAAATCATTTTGTATTGTTTCAAAACATGGTTTAGCTAAAATGTCAAAACTCATGTGTTTATATTTTCGTGTTTTGGACCTCCTTGCAAAATGATGATATTTTACATTTGGGAAGTCCTTTCTGATAACCAATCGCTGTAGCATGCTTATTATCATGTCTACAATCATTCCCCAGAGTTTTACATTTTTTGGAATTTATTTGATATTTTTAAACAGCACTTTAAAATCAGGTTTTGAAATGTCTGTTTTCGGTCGTTTTCGGTCGACCGAACCTCGTTTGGTTTTTCGGCATTGGGCGACAGAGAGTCTGTCGGTCGACCGGTCCGGTCGACCGAGAGCTCCATCGGTCGACCGCACCGGTCGACCGAAGAAGTCTGCCTCCCTTTCTTTTGTTTTCGACCTGAACACCAGTCGACCGAAAATCTTCGTCGGTCGACCGATCGATTCTGTCGGTCGACCGGAATTTCCGTCGGTCGACCGCTGCTCCTTCTGATTGCTTCCAACGGCTATTTTTGTTACCGTTGCTGGGGTGTTTTTGGTCTTTTGTTTTGGGGTTTTAGCTGAGATTTCAAGTGGGTATAAATACCCAATTGCTGATCTCTTTTTAGGCAACAAAGAAGTGTTTTAAACAAAGTTTTTAAACAAGGGTTTAGGGTTTTACTGTTTGTTTAAAAGATTGGGTTTCTGTTTACAAAGGATGAAGTTTTCACTGAAGATTGAGGGATTCATTCTCAATCCTCTTCATCCTCTTCTTTGTGTTTATAGAGAAGTTTTCTAACTCTTTTCTCTAGCAATTTCGTTATTGATTTTCATATTCTTACTATTGCTAGTTTGCTATTCGAGTTAGATTTTATTTTACTCATTGTTACACACACCCACATTGAGCTTATCATTATATAATTGGGTTGTGGGATAGTGTGACATTGAGTTGAGCCTAATTGAGTTCTCACCTTGTTAGAGAGAACAATCATTTGCTATATTGTGCTTAATTGTTAAATCACTTTGTAATACTCTTGTACACCGAGTGAGGAGTGTGTGGTGAGAGTCGGGGATCGTCCCAAGAGGAGTGGCGTCGGTTGACGTGCCTAGGGAGAGGTTGTAACCGAGCACTTGAGGGAGACACGGCTAGGTCCAACACTTAGTGGGTGTAGAGTGTGATTGCAAGAGTGTGAGTTGTAGAGTTTTCGGTTAGCTAGAAAACCGAGTGTGTAGAAGAAGTTCCGGCTTCCAAACCGGATTGTGTTAGTGGATTTCTCCCCGGGAGTGGGGAGCGGAGACGTAGGACGGAAGGTCCGAACTCCGTGATCATATTGCTTGTTTGAGTTTGTCTTTGGAGTATTTGTTTTTGCATTTATCTTATATCGCCAATTGTGAATTACTTATTTATTTCATCCACTAGCTTGTTTAGATTATTTACCCTTGTGTTGTTTATATATCCTTGCATATATCTCTTTGTTTGCATTGCTTATCCTAGCTTATATATCTTGTGGTATTTCATATTTGCTAGGATAACTTATTAATAAGTTTTAATTGGCATATAATCGGATTAAATTAGCATAAGACCCTAATTACCCCCCCTCTAGGGTCTAACAAGAGGAAGGCTATTCAGGAGGAAACTACTAAGAACTTCTCAATAGGCTACGTAAGTATCCTGTTATGTTAAATCGTACTCATTTCACACTAACTGCAAACAATATCCTAATTATGTGTAATCCTACATAAAATTATAATCTCGCATCAATAACAGATCATGGCAAAGCATATTGACATTGCTTTTGACGAGGAAGAGGAGATCAATGTTCTTCCCCCATTAAGTAAAAATTCACATTTTGGAGAAATTCTACTAAATTTTTCAAGTGACTACTTATTGCTACAAAGCAGACCAAGAGTAAATATTATAAAGAATTCATGATTGAGACCAACAGGCTAAAGAGGATAATTAAAAATTTTAGAAGATATGATGAGGTTATAGACCCGATGTTCTTAAGGCAAATATCAAACAGAAAATTGCAAATGAAATTAGGAAGAAGCTACGGGAAGCTCAAGAGGAACAGAAGTCCAAAACAAGCAGTGTATATAAGGAAGAGCCCACCATGCAAGACCAAAACAAGCAGTGTATATAAGGAAGAGCCCACCATGCAAGAACATGTATATAAGATTGTTGAAGAGGATGTGAAGCATCCTGCTGACGATGAGAAGATTGTTGAAGAGGATGTGAAGCATCCTGCTGACGATGAGGCAATAGAAGAGGAGCTTGTTATTTCTCCAGGGGAGGGGGTATATAGTAAGGTTGACCTGACTGTAGATAGTAAGGTTGAGGATAATGTAGATAAGAAAGAGGAGCATGTTGAACATAAAAATTTTATTGTAGATAACAAAGGTTTTGATGAGGATCATGTTGATGGTGTAGATAAGGAGGAGGATATTGTAGATAAGGAGGAGGAGAATGCAGATAAGTTAGAGGAGCATGTTGATAGAGAAGGGAAGAATGTAGATAGTATGGTTGACGCGAATGTAGATAGTAAGGCTGAGGATAATGTATATATGGAGGAGGAACATATGGATATGGAAGAGGATCATGTTGAACATGAAAAGGTTATTGTAGATAACAAAGGTGCAGATAATAGTATTGTTGATGGCAAAGTTGTGGAGGCGTTGGAAGCACAGGAGGAAGAGGATATTGTGAATATTAAACAACATGTGGACAAACTTGTAGAAGTTCTAACGAGCAATGTGGAACCAAAGTGTAGCCCACAGCCAAGAAGGGTAAGCAGAAGATCTAAATGGAAGAGGACCCCATATACTAAAGGTAAAAGAAAGAAAAAACAAAAAATTGAAATAGATATACTTGAAAGTCCTGAAACAGTAAAACTAGTTGACAAAGTTACTCATTTTTACCCCGGTAATCAAATTCCTACTTGGGATGCGTTGAGTTTGAAGCCAATGACAGATGATGAGGTAACTCTATTGGGAGAGCTGAATAAAGAGCTTCTAGACTCTACATTGTTTAACTTACGCATAATAGATAGCACATGTGCTTTTGTACATAATTTAAAGATACCATCTCCAGTAGCAGACAGACTCAACAAAGCTCAAATTGAGAGCCTAACCAAAATTTGCTCTCAGAAGATTCACAGGTAAGTTTCAGTTGACTATTTATATGCTAATTCTTCACATATTAGTTCTAATTCATGTTAGTTCTAATTTTCAGGAGATATAATGTCATAGTAACATCCAACAACAGTATTAACAGAGAAGAGTTGTTATATTTGCTTCGTGGTGGCCGGCTTGACGACAAGGTTAGATTATACATGCTTAATAATTGAAATGTCTTGTTTAAATTGAATTTTAATGTTTCATAACAGTTACAGATGGAAGAAGAAATATTGGACACGCTTAACCAAGAGGCATATGACAAAGGATATAGAGTCGTATTAGTGTTCTTTCTTGTAAGAACATGCTATTTCTAAATTCACCGTGTTAGTTTTGATTGAAATGCATGTTAGATCTTGTGTTATCCATGCTAGTTATACCATGAGTCACGTTAGTTCTAGTTGGCGTCAAGTTAGACCTACCATAAGTCATGTTAGTTCTAATTTAAGCGTTGTCAGTTCTAACTGATGGCGTGTTAGTTCTAATGTATACCATTTTAGTTTTATCGCATTTCATGTCATTTCTAGTTCATGCCGTGTTAGTTCTAATCTGTACATGGCATAGTTCTATTTTGTAGCATGTTAGTTCTAATTGATACGGTGTTAAATCTTGTTGGATCCATGCTAGTTATACCATGAGTCACGTTAGTTCTAGTTAGCATCAAGTTAGACCTATCATAAGTCATATTAGTTCTAATTTAAGCGTTGTCAGTTCTAACTGATGGTGTGTTAGTTCTAATATATATATATATATATATTATTTTAGTTCTGTCACAGTTCATGTCAGTTTTAGTTTATATCGTGTTAGTTTTAATCTACACCATGTTAGTTCTATTCTGTAGCGTGTTAGTTCTAATGAGAGCGATGTTAGTTCTAATTGATATGGTGTTAGTTCTAATGTATACCATGTTAGTTCTGTAGCAGTTCATGTCAGTTCTAGTTTATGTCGTGTTAGTTCTAATCTGCATCATGTTAGTTCTGTTTTGTAGCATGGCAGTTCTAGTTTATGGCGTATTAGTTCTAATGTATTACATGTTAGTACTAACTGATGACATGTTAATTCTAATTGATACGATGTTAGTTCTATTGTGTGGCAGTCCAAGCTCATGTTAGTTCTAATTTCAACTCAAACATGATGTGTTTGCAACACTCAGTCTATGGCTTCGAGCGAACAATTACGAGCTATATTTGACATTCATTGACAAATATACTGCATTCCGTATGGAGCATCTGTTGATCTCTTTGGTCAGGAACAATCATTAGTATCTTGTTGAAGTTGATTTTAAAGATAAGGTCGTCAAGCATTACAGTTCTGCTGGGCACGAAGCTTGGATGGAGCCTGTTAATAAAATCATAAACTACTTTGATGCCCATCATGTTGATTTTATTGAGCAAAATGTGCGCAGAATATTTAGATATCAAGCCATCAAATGCGAGCAACAAAGAGGGCGGTTAGTTCCGATGTCTATATTGTGTTAATTTATGTTAGTATTAGATATGACGAAAATGTCTAATTTAGTCTTCTATGTTGCAGCTTTGACTGTGGTGTATTCGTCTACATCTATATAAAAGCAATAATTGAAGGCCGCTCAACATTGCAGGTTAATCCTCCAAACGATATCCTTGAAGCTATGTGAGCAAGACTTGTCACAAAATTATTACTTGCTGGTTATGAACAAAGACATAAAGAAGAAATATTGTACATCGATGAATGATATGTTCATACAAATACAATAATGTATGTATATTTTAATTGAAAATGCTTGTTATCAGATGTATTGTTGGTTCTAACTTCGTGTTGGTTCTAAAAGAGTACGTTTTAGCTACAATGGGTATTGTTGGTTCTAACTTCGTGTTGGTTCTAAAAGAGTACGTTTTAGCTACAATGGCATGTTGTGTTAGCTCTAATTGAGTCTAACTTCGTGTTGGTTCTAAAAGAGTACGTTTTAGCTACAATGGCATGTTGTGTTAGCTCTAATTGAGCGTTAATTCTAGTGATGCTCGTTAGTTCTATCTCATAGCTAGTTCTAATTTTTTTATTTGCTTAACTTGTATCTTGTACTCTATTCGCGTTCTTTAACAGAAAGGACTTTCCATCATCGCCAATTTTCACTCCAGTTGTTCGCTTTTTTTAAAGATATGTTCCATCACACTAACATATCACATCATATATTCGTGTGTTCCCAAGTTAGGTAAATAAATTAATTAACTTAAATAATTAAATATGATCTTCAATCGATATTCAGAACACCACCATTCTTCTACTGCACCCAGTGTAGGTGCCTCTCTAAACCCCATCCCCTGCTAAAAACCAAAACCCAACGTCATCTATTTTCATCGTATACCCTCACAAATGGCTGAGGATCTTTTTTGTGTACATTGCCATGGGACAGGGCATAGCTCTCGAGATTATCATCATGGAATTACTATTCGTGCCCCTCCGAGGATGCTTACCGTCCCGGCCAACACCTCCAGCACCATCCGACATCTTTCTTCTTACGCCATCTTCAATCTTGATAGAGGTCGTCCATCCGTGCAGGAGATCCGAGAGATGCTGGCCTACCGCTTCAATCTTAGGACATGGCCCCATCAAATCAAGGAGGCGGCAGGGCATAGCTTCATGGTGCAGTTTCCATCCGATCCAGTTCTTGCCCAAGCTATTGAACTCGGTCTGATAGATATGGGCACATTTAAGGGCAGATTCCGCCGCTGGAGGGAGGATCTGAGGCTAGCAACGTTGTCTCAACCCTTTCTAGTATGGATTCGCTTGTTCAATCTCCCATACCACCTCTGGAATTTTGAATTTTTGCAATCTCTGCTCATTAGTATCTGTGAATGTGTCATGTGCTCCAAGGACGTCATAACACATTCTAACTTCGAAGACTATAGAACTCTACTCAAGGTTAGGGATTTATCTGAAATCCCTAAGAGGCTTGGGTTCCATTACATCTCTCTGGTGGACGGTAACATAAAGGAAGGATACGCCATCACGCAGGTCCAATGCGGGGGGAATTTGGAGAGGGCTCAGGGATCCACACGCCTTAACTTAGGGCCCTAGTGTGCGCAGCGCTTTAGGACCAACCCCGAGTTAATTGAGGTTAGTTGGGATGGAAAACACATGACGGTCGAGAGAGACCAATGGCAGGTATTTCTCCGTAACCAAGGGGTCGGGGTGCCAATTATCCGAGGTTTCTCCCCACCGGCAATGTTCCTCTCCCTTTAAACCCCACCGGCTCCCACAGTGGCTCAGCGGAATCCAGTTCTCCTTCCTCAAAGCGCAGTAAGCCAGGACCTTCAAAAAGGAAGGCGAGTGACAGTGAAAAGGGTTTTTTAGACCGAAACCGATCCAGCGAGGGTAGCAACAATTGAGGACCTGGCATCATTGCGTATTGCAACCCCCCGTCCAGTTAGTTCTTGTTAAATATTGCTTATCCAGAAAATAGTTTGTTAAAAAACTTAACCCAAATACAGAGATGTCGTGTTATTCTTATATATTATTTTAACTGATGATGTGTTAGTTCTAATCTGCACCATGTTAGTTCTATTTTATAACATGTTAGTTCTAATTGATACGGTGTTAGATCTAATGTATACCATGTTAGTTCTGTTGCAGTTCATGTCAGTTCTAGTTTATGTCGTGTTAGTTCTAATCTGCAAGATGTTAGTTCTATTTTGTAACGTGGTAATTCTAATTAATACGGTGTTAGTTCTAGCCCCTCCAGCGTTAGCTCTCAGCGATGACGTGTTAGTTCTAAACTTGTTAAAGCATTAGTTCTAATGAGAGCGACTCGAATAGCTGCGAAGTTAGTTCTATTATTTGGCTTGTTACTCCTAGCCCCTCCACTGCGAGTTCTCAGCGATGGCGTGTTAGTTCTAAACTTTTTAAAGCATTAGTTCTAGTGAGAGCGCCTCGAATAGCTGCGATATTAATTCTATTCTTTGGCGTGGTAGTCCTGGCCCTTCCAGCGTTAGTTCTCGACGATGGCGTGTTAGTTCTAAACTTTTTAAATCGGTTTTGTTCTGTTTTGTAGCATGTTAGTTCTAATCTGCACCCTGTTATTTCTGTTTTGTAGCATGTCGGTTCTAGTTTATGGCGTACTAGTTCTAATTTATTGCATGTTAGTACTAACTGATGGCATGTTAATTCTAATTTGTACATTGTTAGTTATATTTTTGGCTTCGATAAATTGCGATGTTAGTTGTATTCTTTGGCGTGTTAGTCCTAGCCCCTCCAGCGTTAGTTCTCAACGATGGCGTCTTAGTTCTAATTGATACGGTGTTAGTTCTAATTTATATGGTGTTAGATCTAATGTATACCATGTAAGTTCTGTCGTAATTCATGTCAGTTCTAGTTTATGTCGTGTTAGTTCTAATCTGCACAATGTTAGTTCTATTTTATAGTGTGTTAGTTCTAATTGATACAATGTTAGTTCTAATTTATATGGTGTTAGTTCTAATCTGCACCAAGTTAGTTCTGTCATAATTCATGTCAGTTCTAGTTTATGTCGTGTTGGTTCTAATATGTACCATGTTAGTTCTGTTTTGTAGCATGTCAGTTCTAGTTTATGGCGTGTTAGTTCTAATTTATTGCATGATAGTACTAACTGATGGCATATTAATTCTAATTTGTACATTGTTAGGTATATTTTTTGGCTTCTTACTCCTAGCGTGAGTTATAGCCGATGGCGTGTTAGTTCTAATCTATTTAATTCATTATTTCTAATGAGAGCCCCTCGATAAATTGCTATGTTAGTTGTATTCTTTGGCATGTTAGTCCTAGCCCCCCAGCGTTAGTTCTCAACGATGCCGTGTTAGTTCTAAACTTTTTAAATCGTTAGTTCTAGTGAGAGCGCCTCGAATAGCTGCGCCCAAGTTTGTTCTAATATGGTTAACGTTAGTTCTATTTTGTAGCATGTTAGTTCTAGTTTATGCCGTGTTAGTTCTAATCTATACCATGTTAGTTCTATTTTATAGCGTGTTAGTTCTAATTGATATGGTATTAGTTCTAATTTATATGATGTTAGATCTAATGTATATCATGTTAGTTCTGTCGCAGTTCATGTCAGTTCTAGTTTATGCCGTGTTAGTTCTAATCTGCACAATATTAGTTCTATTTTGTAGCGTATTAGTTCTAATTGATACGGTGTTAGTTCTAATTTATATGGTGTTAGTTCTAATCTGTACCAAGTTAGTTCTGTCGCAGTTCATGTCAGTTCTAGTTTATGCCGTGTTGGTTCTAATCTGTACCATGTTTGTTCTGTTTTGTAGCATGTCAGTTCTAGTTTATGGAGTGTTAGTTCTAATTTATTGCATGATAGTACTAACCTTGTAAGAACCACTTCCAGTTAACGTTATTTTCCTGATCGCATATACAATACGCCAATGGAAATATCCTCTGATTTTCATCATATGCTACGGCACTTAGGAGTATGCCTTTGAGTCGATCTTTCAGAAAGGTATCATCCAAAAATACAAGTGGTCTACATCCGTGTAAAAAAACCATTTATGCAGCAACGTAGCAGATGAATATCCTTGTAAACCTCCCCTCATATTGTTCAACATTAATATAGCTACCTGGGTTTGTCTTCTTGACCTCTTCTACATACCTAGAAAATTAAAGATTAAGCGTTAGTACCAACATTGCAAAATTAGTATAAACAACGTCACATAAATAAAATTAGTTTGTCTATTGTTAGATATCATCTTCTATTTACCATCGTAATTGATCATAGGACTCATGGGCATCATCATATAATTTCTCTTGTGCTCTTTCTTTACCCCCACAAAATCTTACTGTAATCGACCCTAATCCCATACGAACTTAGAAACTCCTTTTGAACGTCAATAGGTCGTATATCCGGTCGTATCTTTAACATGGGTTGTAATTAGGTAGTAATGAATTGCCAAGAGGCTCTAGATTAACCTGCATTATTATCATGCTACCCACAACTGTGATTGTCCATGAACCTTTTGATTTCAAGTCTATTATCATTTTTCGGTGGAGAGGCAAATAATATCCACGGGCAATTTTTGGCTTCCTTAAACCGACAAAACACTCGAATACGCTTCGGTTCATTCTTCCCAAACTCGTATTCGAATTTTTTGCCATGGAGTAGTATAGCAAGGCTAATCTTAACTCCTTTATACTTTCAAATCGTTGTCCCTCACCGGTTAAAGTTTTGTGCCACCAAGCAGGAATCCTCTCTGATCTGCTAATCATGTCATCAATCGTCATAACATAATCTCCGGAAGGATTGTCATTGGGATTCTTATCTGGAATACTTGTGGACGACAACGCCGGCGAGCCACTGTCTACACTTTTTGAGTTCAAACTGCTGGAAGAGCTACAAATATTAAGAACATAAAAAAATAATCATAAACTACACAAATAGTAGTAACATCAACAAATAATACCAAAAGCTAAAAAGCAAAAACAACAACTGCTTGCAGTTAGAATCAATTAGAACTAGCAAGAACTAACAAGAAAACCATTAGAGCTAACAGTGCATTGATTAGAACTGACATAATAGTTATTAGAACTAACAATATAACCATTAGGACTAACAAGACATAGATTAGAACTAACAAACTTTGCAGCACTTGCAGCATATGGAACTAGAGATGAACTAGCAGTAAATCTAGTAGAACTAACAAAATAGCGATTAGAACTAAGAAAGAAACCATTAGAACTAATGTATGGAGCATAACAAAGAACTGCTTAACGATAAATCGATTAGAACTAACAGAACCAAGATTACAACTAACATATGATCAAATTAGAACTGAAGTCCAGTTAAACCTAGCATAGACCTAACAAGAAGACGATTAGAACTAAATTTAATTGATTATACAGTTAACCTACATGTCTTGTCGGACTTGCTCGTTTTCTTGTTTATTCGTAGAATCATCTGCTTCTTTAAAAGCTTGCATGTGAACCTCTTTCAGTCCAAGATTGTGGCAATGCTCCACCATAGATGTCAGATCCTCCTCGTTCCTAATGAGAAATTTTAAGCTTCCAACAGTTTTATCTTCGTATGTCAAAATTAATGACTCATATGGAAGATCTAACCTCTCTGACACATCAAACTTAAGATCCAAGATGGTGGTTGAAGAATTAATCTTCAAGAATACCGTTTTATACCGTGAAGAGATAATGCAGATGATGTCATTTTCAGCCATTTTGAAGGGAAGGTAAGAGTAATGGAGAGAGTAATGGAGAGAATTTTGGTCTGAGGATGAGTAATGGAGAACTAAATAGTTATTGCTCATGATGGAGTAAAAAAAAGGGGAAATTTCCATCCATTTTTTTCATCATATCGCATTAATGAGAAGTGACTACTGTTGTTCGAGATCAGGCCTCATCTGGGGAAGAAAGTTAAGGGCAATTTCGGATTTTTTTTCCAAAATACATTTTGCTTTTAGTATAATGCTGACGTGGAGGAGGCTTAAAACATTAAACCTCACTTTTTAGGACTATTCTACATGGGGTAAAGTACAATGGGGCTAGTCACACGAAGTTCCCACTTTTGGGGCCTGGACATATTTTCCCAATATTTAAAGTTTAAAATTGTACACTTAGGAGCTGTTTCATTGGATGTAAATGAATGAATTTACAAGCGTAAATAGAGTAGCAAGATTTATAAACATAATGCTTAGTTTGTAACTTTAAAATTAGGAAATGTAAATGGACTTGCATTTTGTAGGAAAAAAAACTTCGCAATAAATATTGGGACTAATTTGATGGAAGGAAAAACTGTAAACATAAAAAATAATTAAAAATTATTAAAATTCTACCACATAAAAAAATATTTTTAAATCCAAATAGAAAGGCCACATACATCAAATTTCCTTATATGACAAAATTATTTTGTTCTAATTGATTTTCAACTAAACACTAAATCTACATTGAAAATACATTTTCCCACAATAGAATTGCAAATATCCAAACAACGAATTTAAAGTTGATTTTCTATAGTAAATGTTGCGTGCAGAATTTACTACTGTAACATTTGCTACGAATTATTTTTCAACAATCCAGACAACCAATAAATATTTAAGATTTCCAAAAATTGCACTTTAATTACCTAGTTGAATGCAAACGTGAGAAATTCACACCAAAAATTCTCATGTTGTTGATGTCAGTTATTAAATAGGAGGTTTGTGTGATGATTTATGGAATGATTAGGGTCCTCTAACTCCTTCTGATGAGTGGTTCTGGGGCTCGCTGTTCTTCCCTGCACATGAAGGAACTCGTAAGAGGGCGGAGTTGGGTTCTCCGGTTATTCCTCTGACGATCAAGTCGGTAATTGATCTTGAGTGAAAAATAGAGTTAGTTCTCTGTTACGTAAAAAAGACCAGAGAGAGTTACCTCATGCAGTGTTGTTGCTCCTTTTTATAGTGGGTTTGCAGGGCAAGAAGATAACTTGGGCCGAGTCCATCTAGGCAGCTGAGACGGGAGACATGTGCTATGTGTCGGTTGCTGAATGAGGTGAGTTACCTGGTCATTTATTGTAGGAATGACAGTAGGTGCTCTATGTTGAATGGGTCCGATGAGTCATAAAGACTATGGGGACTAAGATAATAATGATTTCGTTAGGGCAATTAATGCGAGAGTAGTCGGCTGGCTTAGGGTTCAAGGTAACTATTGTCTTTTGACTCCTCAGGTTCAGGGCCAAGAAGTGTCACCTTTTGACTCGGTTACGCCAGATGTCGGCTGAATAGTGGGCCGAGGCGTATTGCTGGTGGTCAATTTGGAGGTTGGCCAAGTTGTACCACCTTTTGACTCGGTTACACAAGACGTTGGCCAAACAAGTTGTCGTGCTGAGTCAGATGTTATACTGGTTTTTAATTACTTTGGTTAGGCAGAGTGTAAGACATGTGTCGACTTCTCTGTGGAGATTAATATTTAGTATTTTTAGGGGTTATAACACTTGCGATACTCGCATACTATTTTTAGAACATTTTAACTCCTTATTTTTTATTAAACTAGCTGGTTTGCACGTGCAATGCACGTGGTAATTTTTTTATTATTTCTTTAAATTTATAATTTTATTTAGGTAGTATAAAATTATTGAATATAAACAATGGATCAAACATATAGACAGAAACTAAAAATTCACAATATTTGAACAATGATATTACATTTAGGGATTGATTGATTGATAGTACACTAGTTGCATCTATAATGTGATCGATCAACCAAATATTATCACAAGAATATACCTAAAAGTAATATTTGACGATATGGGTGTAAATCCAAGCTCATGACATTAGAACATTGACTAAGCCTTTGCAATACCTAATGTGTGAGTTCATATATTCACCCATGAAAATTTCACAATCCAATATAAAATCCAAAACACTCATTTAGGATTCAACAATCACAACCTCCAAACACACCCTTTCCATAATCCAAAGTTAGTGCAGTACTACGTTTTAAATCACAGCAATGTAAGAAGAGAATCTTTTTTTTTTCCTTGTATTTTTAACTCCCAAGAACCCTTTCCAGTTTGACGATGATCTGCTGATTTGAGATGGATTTTCCTAACTCATAATCTTGGATTATATGGGGTTTCTCACTTATCAACTAATAGAAGAATAACATATTAAGTTGCCAAAACTCAAGCAAAATGTGAAGAAAGAAAAGTATGTGTGTGAGTTGTATACATTTTGTTCACTCTTGCTTGCATAGTTTTTTTCTTCAGCTCAATTAGCACTCGTTCATCTTGTTAAACATTAAATTCAGACGTCAGAAGAAGTATATAGAGATATTTATTAGCTATCTAAAATTGGTAGTGGTAATAGGATAGCAGAGAAAGATGCAAGTAAAGGATTTTCAAACATCTATATTCCTATTATTAATAAAAAATTATCCAACAAAATTTATGCACGTGCAACCTATTCTCTATGATGAAATCTTAGCATATACAAAACACGTACAAAAGATTTACAAATAAGATATTGCTTGATTTTAATAAGCAATTTAATAGATCAACACACGTTTAGAAATTATTTGCAATTATTAGTTTTCAGATGACACTGAATGTAGAGTAATTATTCAAAGCATACATTAAAGATGTCACATAAACTAATACCTGAAACATTAAACATCAAACCTGTTATTTTCAAATCCATAAGCCAAAGATGCAGTGGTAGGTTCATTAATAATGCGAAGGACTTCTAAACTGGCAATGCGTCCAGCATCCTTTGTTCCTATCCTGTGAGAGTCATTGAAGTATGCAGGAACTGTAACCACTACTTTTGTAACCTTGTCATTTAAAAAATTAGATGCATCATCCACAAGCTTCCTCAAAACCTAAGAAAAGGAAAAAAAATGTAGACAACAAAGAATCGGTTACCAGACACTCTGTCCAAATCAATTGACATAATATTCATAAACCAAAATAAAAAATGTAATTGTGGAAAATTGACGTGTCAAAGAAGGATTAAAATGCAAATTAAACCTCCTTGGCTAATCCTTGATACATGAAGTTATAAATGATTTAACACTGATGGGACTGTTTGTTTTAAGATTAGCATACATGTTTGCCAAAAGACATATTTTGTGCAATAGACTATAACGGATAGGTACAAAGATAGAGCCTTAATTTTTGCAAATGATCCATTTTTTTATCAAACTTTTTACATAAACATGTTAACGATTGTAGAATGTAAATTGGGTATTTTCAACAAGGGCAACCTCATCTCACTAATTGTTAGCCAATTAGCTTCTTGGAGATCTAAAGTAGCACTTTCAGTTCGCTAGTTTCTTCAAAACTTTGTTATAAAACTTCTCTTGTTGTAATTCTGATACGCTGGTTTATAGAAAATATAATCTAGTAGGTAAAAGAATACCTATTTCAACCAAAGAAGACTATTTGTATTTGCATCTTATAACTAAATGCATATTCTAAATACCATTCTCAAACATAAAATGCCAGTTATTCTTAAAACCCACATTTATACACTTGAAACATCAGCAAAATTTTACCAATCAGAAATAACCTGATAACATGCTATAAAAAATTACAAATGCAATTTTGGCTTAAGAATGACAACAAGAATCACACCAATTAGGGATAGGAATTAAATGCGTCGAGATCTCATCAGCCGCAAACAGCTTCTCGATGACCTAGCACTCCAGCTTCACATTTCCATTATCATCCTTCACAACCCTATAACTCACTTGCTTCGACTCATCATCAACCTCCACCATCTTCCTCCCAATTAACGTCTTCACCAAGAAGAACGTGTTCTCGGGGTTCACCACCGCCTACCTCTTCGCAATAACATCTATATTCCTATTATTAAAAAAATTAACCAACAAAATTAATACACACGAAACCTGTTATCTATGACTAAATCTCAGCATATACAAAACACACACACACAAAAAGATTTACAAAAGCAACTTAAAGACAACCAGAAACAAACAATTATAAAAATTGGAATTGAAAAAAATGCAAGACAAAAATGAACCTCTTTCTCTTCCTTGCATTTTTCTTTTTTTTTTTAATTTTCAGAGAACTTCTACCTAACACACTTCATGTGTGTGTACATCCAACTATATTTTGGATTTTTAAGTTTCAAACTTCATTGTGCATGCATAAACAAGAACACACAGTGATACAAGTAATGCAACCATGATGAGTAGCTTTAGAAAAAGACAAAAAAGAAATACATAGCAAAGGGATTCTTTTTCATTTAACAAGTCAACCTTTTAGATGATCAATATCTGTCAACGAGATCCTTTCCGACCAAATCCCAATAACAACCAAAGTTTTGAAGCAAATGATGGCGTAGAGAAACATTGCATGCATATCATGAGCTTTATCTCCTGACACCCAATACTTTCAATTACATATTAACAAGTTAATATGCAAAGTCTTGCAATAGCTTAACGAACAAATATGTCATATTATATGGGTATCCTAAATTATTCACAACATATACCTAAAATACAAAGTGATGAAACATGAACTGATTTAGAGACCTTCTAGATCTCTAAATTAGAAAAGTATCAATTACCACAAAAACTAATTGCAGTGCGAGAAAAGAAATTAAATTCTAATGCATAGGACCTAAATGCCTTCAGACCAAAAAAATTAGGTTGGTGCTAGTCTTAATTCCAAACTACAATAAATCCATTGATGAATTGCGGGTTTTTGAGAAAGCATCAGAAATAAAGTCATTCACATATCAAAATATCATACCTAATCTTTTTTGTGGATCCTAATGGGGATGTATGCAAAAATTTCAGAATGGAATATCATACACAATTTTATTTGAAATCTAAGAACATTCACATATAGTCTCATCGTTTATCTGCTAACACTACTAATTCATGACTTTATCATGATTCAAGAATAAAGTATAATTTTGATTTTAACTAACAGGCTCATCATTTGTCTAAAAAAAATAGTGTTACACGCAACATCAATGTTCATTTGAACTGTATCCCCACATCACATAATATCTCAATACCTTTCAACTAACTATCATGAAAATCTATAAAGAAACAAGCTGTTGAAAATTTAAGGGGTGTTACACAGGGACCAGGGCAGGGGTATGTATGCACCCCTGCTTATATGTATATGGGTTTGTGTCGGTATTTTATAATCATGTGCAAGTGCGCGTGCATGAGTGTTTATATATGTGTATATATGAGTGTGTGCTTGTGTATTTGTTCATCGGTGTACGTTTGTATATGTAATAGTGTGCGTCGTGCGTGTTTATCATATATTTTCTCTTGTCTGTATGTAATGTGTATGTCTATTTTCTCATGTGTGTATGTGTGTGTTTGTATGTCTGTATGTGTGTAAATGTATCCGTGTGTGCACGCATGTGTTTATATGTATGTATAAATGTGGATATGAATATGTGTGTGTGCTCATGCAAGTTTATATGTATATACGTGTTAAGGCATTTGTATCTAGGTATGTTCTTGAGGATGTGTAGAGGTAAGTGGGTGTGCATGTATGCGCATGTGTCCATTTTTATTCGTACACATATTTTTTATGTATGAATCATATGTATATATACATACATATATGCATGTGCCATGAATATATGTATGTGTGCGTATATACATAAACCTTATAGAAGTTCATATTTATTATCATAATCATGTCAGATATTGTAATCAAAACAACACAAATAACACAAAATAGATTGTGCAGTGTATAAAGGGAAGACTTGAGCAAGCTACAAGCTCCTAAATGCCCTTTTCTATAACCTCTGCAATTTTTCAAATTCCAACAGTAAATTGTGTAGTTGTAGCTTCAAGCACTGAATCTTATCATGAGTTCATATTGTGTGATTATACAGTTGTTATGCTCTCATTTACTGTATCTTATAAAACATAATAACATATAAATATTTTTTTATGGGAAAATTGCTTCTAGCCTCCTTTATTACAAGTATTCTGCCCGCCTCCAAGACTTTTTCAACGCTTCCAAAACCCCAAAAAACAAAGTCATAATTCCTAAATGTTTGGAAATGTGTACGGGGGTGGAAGCATTTTTCCTATCGTCATTGAGCCTCCTTATGCAGGTATATATGTGACTTTGTGGCTACCATGAAACTTCCAAATGCAATAAGAATTTTAATTTTAAACATGGAAAAAAACTTATCCTTTACAGAAATGACAATTACAAATTCTAAAATGCTATGGGCTAACAAGAAACCTACATGCATTCCAATATCTCCGTAGTCATAATCATGTCAGATATTATAATTGATTAAATTATTAAGGTAGAAGCACATTTAATGTTTCTATATCTGTTCATATTTTTCATACTTGAGCTCTACTTTTCCAAACTTCTGCCAATATTTGAATCCTCTCCATTTGTTTCACCTCAAAAACTACCAAAACAACTTTAAATTTTAACAAATATTGTGCCTCAATAACAAACATGACACTTGGATCTCAAAGCTAATCTCATAACTTCATAAACAAACATCTATCAAGAAAATAAAAGCGGCTCATATTCATGAATTTTAATTGAACAAACTAAAACAAATATAGTTGGGTGAAAATTATAGGATGATTGTGCGGTTTATAATGGGAAGATTTGAGCAAGCTACATGCTCCTAAATTCACTTTTCTATAACCTCTGCAATTTATCAGAATCCAATAGTAAATTGTCTAGTTGTAGCTTCAAGCACAGTAATAAATGTAATTTGAATCTTATCATGAGTTCAGATTGTGTCATTACACAGTTATTATGCTCTCGGTTGACTGTATCTTATTAAACATAATCCAATATATACTTTATGAAAACTAAAGAAATTAGAAAAATATTAATTGCCATAAAAAAGTAATTACAACATAATAAAAGAAACTAAATTCTAATTCATAGAAATTAGGGAAAAATATGTCCAGGCCCAAAAAGCAGAAACTTCATGTGCTGCAGCCCCTCCTAGTTTTCCCTATGTGTTTCAGCCCCTTAAAGTATGACATTTTATGTTGCAACACCTTTTTAGCAATTATTACATATCAACTAAGCTAAAATCCCCAAAATAACCTTATCCTCTCTCCTCAATCCCTCAAACCAGTTCTCTCTCTCTCTCCTCTCTCTTTAAAACCAAGGGCTTTCTCAAACTCGTCGCCCTGGCCCTCGCCCTCCTCGCCGTCGCCGCCTCCGCCCAGGCACCCAAGCCTCCCCCGAGTTCGCCGCCACCTCCCCTTCTCTCCTCCGCCCGACCTCGTCGCCGTAGCTCGCCGCCGCTCCCCGCCTCGCCCTCGACTACGTCGGAGGAGGATGACCAAGTAAAAAGAGTGCATGATGCCCAAGAAAAGTGAAAATGAAGGGGCTGCAGGCACAAGACCACTCTTTTTCTGCCCCTGCCACTTTTGAACCCTATAGTATGGTAGGTCGGAGGAGGATGACCAAGAGAAAAGAGTGCATGATGCCCAAGAAAAGTGAAAATGAAGGGGCTGCAGGCACAAGGCCACCCTTTTTTTTGGAATTTGATGAGAAGGCACTGCTTGTTAAGGAGATTGTTAGTCAAGATGGCGGAGAGATGCATGTTGGGTTTGAAATTTTAAGAGCTGATCTTGGTGCTGGAGCTGAGGAAGGAGATGGTGAAGCTTTTTTTGATAAATTTGATGTTGGTATTCTTATCTTTGCTTGGATTTTGTCATGAAGTATTCTCCCTGAAGAAATATTGAATGCCTTAACTTGCAGGAATTTGATGCTAAAATTTAATGTTGGTATTCTTATCTTCGCTTATATTTCGTATTCGTGTTAGTTTTAACTTAGTTCATGTTAGTTCTAAATAATTAGTTCTAATTTAGAACTAACAAGAACTGAGTTAGAACTAACAGGAACTAAGTTAGAACTAACATAAACCCAGTTAGACCTAACATGCGTTAGAACTAATTGGAAACCTGGAGTCATGCTCAAGCCGTGAAATGCCGCGTGCGATGTCCTCAAGGAAGCAAAACACTTAAATAATTTGATTTGCATATAAGTTCCCATGAGTAATGTCATAGATTAAACAATCTTGATAGGTGTCCTTTTTATTTTGATTTGCATATAAGTTGGCTCCATAACCCGTATAATAGGTCACTTGTGTCTTTTATGTCTTATAGGTCCTTTTGCATCGTTTCCATTGTGTCTCAAATAATGCTATATTACCAAATTTGAAGTTTCATATTTTTGAGCATTCAACCGTGTGTATAAGTGTGTGAGTGTGTGTAAAACTGTTAGCAAATTTTATTTATTTCTGGCATAAAATTGTAAGAAATCATGGACTTTGTTTATTATAATTTGAAGCATGTAAGGAACATGGAGGTTTGGAAGTCAATGGCAACGAGAAGAATGATATTGGAATGGTGGTAAATACTAATCTTAAGTTTGATGATCTCATGTTTTAGTTAATCATGCTATTGTATCATACTCTGGATTATTTCATACCCTTGTTGCAGGTTATCAGAGGAAACAACGTTGCCATGATTGAAACCCTTGAGCCAGTGAAGACTCACTCAATAGCTTCCGTTGGAAACTACTGATGGTGTTTGAAATTGGATTTTAGCAAGTGAATATGTAGTTAAATGTTGTATGAACCATGCTTGTGGTATAGCAGTAAAAATTTTCTGAGTATTTGAACTAACTTGGTATAAAATAGAACTAGCGTAGTATAAATTAGAACTAACTTGGTATAAAACAGAACTAACGTGGTATAAATTAAAATTAACTTGGTATAAATTAGAACTAACATGGTATAAATTAGAACTAAGGTGGTTAAAATTAGAACTAACTTGTTATAAAATAGAACTAACTTGGTATAAATTAGAACTAACTTGGTATAAATTAGAACTAACGTGATATAAAATAGAACTAACTTGGTATACATTAGAACTAACATTGTATAAATTAGAACTAATTTGGTATAAAATAGAACTAACGTGGTATAAATTAGAACAAACTTGGTATAAATTAGAACTAACGTGGTATAAATTAGAACTAACGTGGTTAAAATTAGAACTAACTTGTTATAAAATAGAACATAAATTAGAACTAACTTGGTATAAATTAGAACTAACGTGATATAAAATAGAACTAACGTGGTATAAATTAGAACTAACGTGGTATAAATTAGAACTAACTTGGTATAAATTAGAACTAACGTGGTATAAATTAGAACTAACGTGGTATAAATTAGAACAAACTTGGTATAAATTAGAACTAACGTGGTATAAATTAGAACTAACGTGGTTAAAATTAGAACTAACTTGTTATAAAATAGAACATAAATTAGAACTAACTTGGTATAAATTAGAACTAACGTGATATAAAATAGAACTAACGTGGTATAAATTAGAACTAACGTGGTATAAATTAGAACTAACTTGGTATAAATTAGAACTAACGTGGTATAAATTAGAACTAACATGGTTAAAATTAGAACTAACTTGGTATAAAATAGAACTAATTTGGTATAAATTAAAACTAGCATGGTTAAAATTAGGTCAAGGCAGAAGGTGGGAGGGTGAGGAGATTCTTAACCACCGAGGCCTGTGATCGACAGTTGGATGCGATAATGGAAGTACTCGGCTGGGAGTTGAGGGATCAAGGGTACACTCTAAGACTTGAAGAACTTGAGTGAGAGCTTCTCATTCTGGGATATTTATTTCCCCCTTTTCCAGGGTAAATTATTCCTTATTTTTATTTCAGAAATCGTTGAGATTTTAGTCATGATTGCTCATTTTAGTTACTGTATCGGTTAATTTTATTCATGGAAGCAAAATGCTACACACGGACGGTGAAGGGAGAAAATGGTTTAGTGGTGCATTAATGTGGGTAACAAATTTATACTACCCATCCCTTCTCTTCATGAAGAACAAAAACAAAGTGCTCGTGTACCTCCAGAATCTTCATCCAGTATAAATACTAATCTTTGTTGCAAGTTTCTTTGTAATCGAAAATAAGATAAAAGAACTAACTTGGTTAAAATTAGAACTAACTTGGTTAAAATTAGAACTAACTTGTTATAAAATAGAACTAACTTGTTATAAAATAGAACTAACTTGGTATAAATTAGAACTAACATGGTATAAATTAGAACTAACGTGGTATAAATTAAAACTAACTTGGTATAAATTAGATCTAATGTGGCATAAAATAGAACTAACTTGGTATAAAATAGAACTAACGTGGTATAAATTAGAACTAACTTGGTATAAATTAGAACTAACATGGTATAAATTAGAACTAACGTGGTTAAAATTAGAACTAACTTGGTATAAAATAAAACTAACTTGGTATAAATTAGAACTAATGTGGTTAAAATTAGAACTAACTTTTTATAAAATAGAACTAACTTGGTATAAATTAGAACTAACATGATATAAATTAGAACTAACTTGGTATAAATTAGACCTAACGTGGTATAAAATAGAACTAACAAGGTATAAATTAAAACTAACTTTGTATAAATTAGAACTAACGTGGTATAAATTAGAACTAACTTAGTATAAAATAGAACTAACGTGGTATAAATTAGAACTAACTTGGTATAAATTAGAACTAACTTGTTATAAAATAGAACTAATGTGGTTAAAAATAGAACTAACTTATTATAAAATAGAACTAACTTGGTGTAAATTAGAACTAACTTGGTATAAAATATAACTAACGACTAACTTGGTATAAATTAGAACTAAAGTGATATAAAATAGAACTAACTTTGTATAAAATAGAACTAACTTAGTATAAATTAGAACTAACGTGGTATAAATTAGAACTAACTTGGTATAAATTAGAACTAACGTGATATAAATTAGAACTAACGTGGTTAAAATTAGAACTAACTTGGTATAAAATAGAACTAACTTGGTATAAATTAGAACTAATGTGGTTAAAATTAAAACTAACTTGTTATAAAATAGAACTAACTTGTATAAATTAGAACTAATGTGGTATAAAATAAAACTAACTTGGTATAAAATAGAACTAACGTGGTATAAAATAGAACTAACGTGGTATAAATTAGAACTAACTTGGTATAAATTAGAACTAACGTGATATAAATTAGAACTAACGTGGTATAAATTAGAACTAATGTGGTATAAATTAGAACTAGCTTGGTATAAATTAGAGCTAACGTGGTATAAATTAGAACTAAGTTGGTATAAATTAGAACTAACGTGGTATAAATTAGAACTAACATGGTTAAAATTAGAAGTAACTTGTTATAAAATAGAACTAACTTGGTATAAAATAGAACTAACATGGTATAAAATAGAACTAACTTGGTATAAATTAGAACTAACGTGGTATAAATTAGAACTAGCTTGGTATAAATTAGAGCTAACGTGGTATAAATTAGAACTAACGTGGTATAAATTAGAACTAACGTGGTATAAATTAGAACTAACATGGTTAAAATTAGAACTAACTTGTTATAAAATAGAACTAACTTGGTATAAAATAGAACTAACGTGGTATAAAATAGAACTAACTTGGTATAAATTAGAACTAACGTGGTATAAAATAGAACTAACGTTGTATAAATTAGAACTAACGTGGTATAAATTAGAACTAACGTGGTTAAATTAGAACTAAGTTGGTATAAAATAGAACTAACTTGGTATAAATTAGAACTAATATGGTTAAAATTAGAACTAACTTGTTATAAAATAAAACTAACTTGGTATAAATTAGAATTAACTTGGTATAAATTAGAGTTAACTTGGTATAAATTAGAACTAACGTGGTATAAAATAGAACTAACTTGGTATAAATTAGAATTAACGTGGTATAAAATAGAACTAATGTGATATAAATTAGAACTAACTTGGTATAAATTAGAACTAACGTGGTATAAAATAGAACTAACGTGGTATAAATTAGAACTAACTTGGTATAAATTAGAACTAACTTGGTATAAAATAAAACTAACGTGGTATAAATTAGAACTAACAAGTTTATTTATCAGCTAATTATGCATATGAAATCCTCTACCTATAAGCCAATAAAATGCACAGTTTATTTATTAGATAGGTGAAAATGTAACAACAATTTGCAAGAAAAAAGCACAACAAATTATGATTGCATGGTAGAAAAAAATCAGGTATAGAGTTTAAGTGATTAATAGTGCCATAGATTCAGAGAACCAGAGGAACAATTTACTGACAGTTTTAGAGTATAAGCTATAAAGTAATATAAGTGCAACAAATTTACATATGCATAAAATTATCAGGTATAATTAATGGGGAAAAGTTGGAGATAACTACAATAATCTAAGATTCATATTATAATAGAATCAGCCACCAGAAGAAATACACAATACAATTTACTGGCAGTCGTGGACTTATTTATGCTGTAAAATAGTGATAGCAGTAACTTGTTAGTTCTAACATCTCTCCAAAACGCTGAGCGTGTTAGTTCTAATACGCGACGTGTTAGTTCTAGTTTTAACGCCTTCTCGCTCACTTCTACATCCTCGATCGCTCTAGAAATTCTCATGTTTTTTATACATTAATAGCCAACGCGTACAAGAATCAAAATTTAATGAAAATGAGCATGGATTTAATTAAAAAAGAAATCTTTTCTCAAGGAAAGAAAAGATTCGTCATTTCTCATAGGACTGGCCTCTAAAAGATTGAAGATTTAGATCCCCATTGTGATGGCGAGTTCTTTTGGAGCGTTTAGATCTAGGTGAAGGATTTAAGAGAAGGGAATCAATAAGATCGAGATGGCCGAATTCAAAGTGGAGTCTTGGAGGCTGAACTCGAGGGCGAGGTGGAGAGAGGCATCGACGAACTCCGGTATAGTCGAGGGCAAGGCGGGGAGCAGCGGCGAGCTACGGTGATGAGGTCGGGCGGAGGAGAGGAGGGGAGGCGATAAGGATATTTTAAAGAGAGATGAGAGAGAGAACTGGGTTTGAGGGATTGAGGGGAGGGGATAAGGATATTTTAGGGATTTTAGCTTAGCTGGCATGTAATAATTGCTAAAAGGGGCTGCATCATAAAATATCACACTTCAAGGGGCTGAACCACATAGAGGAAACTAGGAGGGTCTGCAGCACATGAAGTTTCTGCTTTTGGGGCCCAGACATATTTTTCACTAGAAATTAAATGGCTTCAGACCAAAAAATTAGGTTGGTGTTAGTCTTAATTCCAAAATGCAATGAATCCATTGATGAATTGTGTTCTTTTTTTTTTTGAGAAAATATTAGAAATAAAGTTATTCACATATCCAAATATCATAACTAATTTTATTTGTGGATCCTTAATGGGTTGTATGCGAAAATATTAGAATGGAATTAAGAAATTTAGAAAATCTAAGAACAGTCACATATGAAAATATCATAGCTAATGTTATTTGAAATCTAATAATCAAGAAATAAAGTGCACAGAGAAAGAAATTTAAAAATCATAAGCAAAATTTAGAAAATGATCAAATCATACCCGAATATTTTCTCTGATGAAAAGCTTTGTCAATGAGTTTCCTCTGTGATCATTCCTGACGCCTAAAATCTGAGATTTGAGGAGATGATGGCAGAGAAGGTTTGGTGGTGATGAGGATAATAATAATCATCTTTTTCAATTGATGAAATCAAGATAGTGGGACGGCCTTGCCAGAGCGAAATCGTAACCGATGGAATAGTTGTCGGAGCGAAGTTGTAACCGACAGAATGGAGAATAAAATGAAAGAAGGTTTAGGGCTCATGATTTTCTGATTTCTACGTATAAAAAATAAGGGATAACTTTGTTATATTTATGATAGATGAATGGTATTTTGGGGTAGGAAAAGTTTTTCTAATACTCCCTCATTTAAAGGGAGAATGATCTATTGTTAAACATGTAAAAAATATATAATTTAAGATAAAATTATGATAGGATTAAAGTTGGATTTTAAGCTGTTTAATATTATATTTAACAAAAAATAAAGACTAAAACATTATATTATAATAGTATATGAGTGTCACGTGAGAATTTTCTGAGTATTAAAGTGCAACTTCTTTAAATTTTTGATTATTTAAGTGTAGGCCATTAAACTTTGGGTGTTTTGATACAGTATCGGGCAAACATTGGGCATGTAAGTATAATTTACCCATAAGAAAATTACATATTAGTCATTAGTGTTGATTTTTGTAACCGCACTTATAAAAAAAGCTCATTTCTAATATTCTTCAAGACAATGCCTGGCACTTGTCGTGCAAAGTGGCTTCGACATAGGCCCAGCAACTTCCTTCAAACAAATACATGGGCCTAATCAGGTTGCCAAACCCATCATGCTTAAGTCCATTTGCGGGCTGGAGAGGGGTCGAATGTACTTATAAGATAAAAAAAAAAGCCCTGGTGTTCTAGTAATTCTTCGCCCCAAAAACTAGAAGATCTATTAATTTTCTTTGAGGAGCTGTTTGGTTGTTTTCCTTTATTTTTTAAATATTATATTTCCTTTACTTTTTGGTGTTTCCCTTACATTCTTGAAAGATTGTTTTTTATGTTTGTTTCGTCAAAAAACATTAGGCATAATTACTTTTCACCACTTTCATTAGTTTGGTTCAATTTGAAAAGACAAGAAAGTAGTGGAGTGTGAATTGATTCCCTTATTTTCTAGTGTTTGGTCCAAACTAAAAAAAAAGAAAGCATGGTTGTGGTCACCATAGTGTGCTTACCACCCAAATATGATAAAATTATTGCCAAACATAAGTGGGGTGAGAATACCCACCATTTGAGGGACTAATTACAAAATATGACCACTTGAGTGAGGAATTCTAAAATGTTTAATGACTTGATGGACTAATTTTAAATATAAAGTAGTAATTTATAAAATTTATAAAGATTTGAGGGACAAATTATGAACATTTGAGGGAGTAATTCTAAATCTTTAATTATTGGAGGGACTAATTTAAGTTTTTATGAACCCATTTGAGAGACTAAATTCAAATTATGAACATTTGAGGGAGGAAAGTGAAAGTGATTAAAGATACGGGGGACTAGTTTTAAATTTAAGGGGGTAATTTGCAAAATGTTTAGAGATTTTGGGGACTAATTTCAACTAATTATGGACATTTAAGGGGGTGATTCCAAACCTCTAAAGATTTGATAGACTAATATTAAGTTTGATGAACTAATTTTTAAAATTTTAAAGGATTTGAGGAAATAAATGCAAGCATTTATTAATTGACCGACTAATATCAATATTTATGAGGTTGAGGGACTTTTATGAAAATTATCACTACAAAATAAGCATATCAATGTTAAGTGAAGCCAAAATTGAGAGTTTACGGACTGCTAGTCCTGTGAGATTTGCAGAAACAAAATTCATGGGACTAGTAGTCCCGTTTATTTAATGTGCATGCACAAAAACGTGCACGCACAGTAAACTTGACTACTAGTCCCGTGGATTTCTTGGAGACACCCCTACAGAGCTATTATTTGAATATTGTAGCAAACTGAAACAAGCATTAGAACCAGTATCAATATACATCAATATCTAACAGTGCAGTCATACAAAGGTGCAGTCATACATGATACAAAGGTTGGTTAGAGCATGGGGGATAGAAATTAGAAAAGGCCAGTTATAGACCTTCAGACATGAGAATATCCCCAGTCAAGTGGGAGTTGCCTCTTGTAATTCATCTGATAAGGTTGTTTCTTGCCTTGACTGAACGTAGGCAAACTATGTAAACTTTTCTTGCTATCTTTTTCTCCTTTATTTTGTTCAGCCATTCCAGATCTGGTCTTGTAACAATCATAGAATTGATTATTGACTACTTCGTGAAATATATCATGGAAAAATTCTAAAAATAGATCGATTTTGCTAAATATTTAGCAAAATCGACCATTTTGCTAAATATTTAGCAAAATCGACCATTTTGCTAAATATTTAGCAAAATCGACCTCTTTTTGGCCAACAGGCCAAAAAGAGGTCGATTTTGAAAAACAACAGTTGAAAACATACGGGACTAGTAGTCCCGTATGTTCTGAAAACCCAACTGACTCTCTCCCTTTCGTCCTCTTCTTGGTTCTCTCTCCCTGTTCCCCCTCCGATCCGCATAACCTCCCAAAAGGCCAGCAGCTCCACACCTTCCTCCTCAAAATCCAGCCACCTCCCCCTCACCTCCCCTCTCCTCTCCAACCACCTCATCACCCCACCTTCCTCCTCAAAATCCAGCCACCTCCCCCTCACCTCCCCTCTCCTCTCCAACCACCTCATCACATCCGATTAAATGCCAATAAAAACTAATTAATAAGTTATCCTAGCAAGTATGAACTACAACAAGATATATGTGCTAGGATAAGCAATATGAACAATAAGATATATCCTAATAATGAGATATAGGCAATGTATGTGCAAGGATATATAAACAACACAAGGGTAGATAATCTAAACAAGATAGTGGATGATATAGTAATGAGCAATGCACAATGGCGATATAGATGAGCTAATGACAATGGCAACAAGAATTATAAACACAAGTATAAATAAACGCCAAAGCACACTCAAACACAAGATATGATCACGGAGTTCGGACCTTCCGTCCTACGTCTCCGCTCCCCACTCCCGGGGAGAAATCCACTATCAACCGGGTTTTCTACGTTCACCCGAATAACGTTTACACCTCACAGTATCGGTTTTCAACGCGCACCGATCAACGTCACTCCTCGCACTCGGTTTCTAGCTCACCGAAAACCTCACTACACACTCGGTTTCTAGCTCACCGAAAACCTCACTACACACTCGGTTTCTAGCTCACCGAAAACCTTACAACACTCACAATGTAACAAATATAAATTTGTTCTCTACAATAGATGAGAACACAATGAAAGCACAACTCAAGGTTACAATCTCTCACCACCCAACTATACTATGTATGAAAGATACAATAAGCTCAATGTGGGTGTGTGTGTAACAATGAGTAAATAAGATCAAATCAACTAAACTCAAGTATGAAATCTAGCTTAAGAACAATGATAATCAATCAAGTATATAAATGTAAAGCTAGAGTTTGAGTTTAGAAAACTTCTCAATTTGATAACAAGAGATGGAGGGATGATAGTTGGAAGCTCAAACTTCAATAGATAATCTCCTCAAGCTCTTGTGGAATTTGATTCACCAAAACAAACTCTCAATTTGCTTAAAAGCTTTTTAAACACACTTAAACCAAACTAAAACCCTTGTTAAAAACTTTATTAAACTTGATTAAAAACTCTCTTGGTTAGCTGGTTCGGTCGACCGGTGCGGTCGACCGAAAACTGATATGAAAACTGTTTATCTGATTTTGAAATGCTGTTTAAAAATATCAAATAAATTCCAAAAAATGTAAAATTTTGGGGAATGATTGTAGACACATGAGTTTGATGTTTTGACCTAAACCAACTTTTAAAACTTTACAAAATGATTTTATAGACTTAGTAAAACATGTATAAACTGATATTAAAGTCTACAAACTAAGAATACAATATTTTCACAAATACAATAGAAAATGAAACCTATGAGTATGTATATGAAAATATATTTGTTTCATATCTAAGTAGATAAACCAAATCACAATATGAAACATGTAATTTCATATTTATAAACATAAAAACTAAAACTTGTGTTGTATATATATGTGACTACATATATATACAAAGAAACCAATAAAATGTGTGTGTATAGATAATTGAGCTTAGAGTACTTAACACACATAATATAAATCCTAAACTACATTACCCAAGCAATCTTGATCTTCAATTAAGCTTGACTTGGTACACGTGCGGATGAAGCTTGAACTTGATCTTTAACTTGAATTGTTGTATAGGCTTCAATCCGACATTCCGCCAACCTCCTTTGGATATCATCGTTGAAGCTCTATTCCATCCATCCTCCAACAACGTTGTTTGTCTATAATACATAGGAAAACACAAATACTAGACAAACAACATTAGTAGTAAATTGTTTGTAAATCATCATCAAAACAAGAAGGCCAACAGCCTCGACAAGTACCTCAACTTCCCCCTCTCCTTCCTCGATTTCACCTCCCTCTCCCCGATCACCTCCTGCAATTCTCTGCTCTACCTTTTGGCGGATTCGATCGCCGCCGGGTTGAAGCCGGATCAGAAAACCCCCAAGTCTTTGATCGTGTGCAACCCGCTGACTAGGTCTTTCAAGGTCCTCCCCAGCTGCGGAGGGGGGGAGTAGCTGGATGAAGTACTCGCTGAACTTGTCGTCGAAGCCGAGGAGCCCGGTGCAGATCGGGGACTCGATATTCACGCTGTGCGATGTGGGGTCGTCGTGGAGGAGCCAGTGGAAGCTATTTCGTTGCGGGCGATATTCACGCTGTGCGATGTGGGGTCGTCGTGGAGGAGCCAGTGGAAGCTATTTCGTTGCGGGGTGGAGGAGTTGAAGGGAGGGAGAGGGTGGGTGCAGGTGGAGAGGAGCTGAGCGGGGGGATGTTTTTGATGTGTTGAAGCGGCCGAGGTTGGTGAGGGGAGGGGAGAAGGATATGTTGGGAGGTTACACGGATCGGAGGGAGAACAGGGAGAGAGAGAACCAAGAAGAGGACGAAAGGGAGAGAGTCAGGCTTGGATTTTCAGAACATACGGGACTACTAGTCCCGTATGTTTTCAGCGGGACTACTAGTCCCGTATGTTTTCAGCTGCTATTTTTCAAAATCGACCTCTTTTTGGCCTGTTGGCCAAAAAGAGGTCGATTTTGCTAAATATTTAGCAAAATGGTCGATTTTGCTAAATATTTAGCAAATTCGGTCTATTTTTAGAATTTTTCCATATATCATAAGTTCTTTGAATATCTAAAATTGTCTGAAGAAAGTGGAAAAGAAAAACTTATTTTCTCGACCCGCAACTAAACCATATATCAAACATGAGAGATCAATTGTTGCCCTGTAGGAATTGTTGGAGCATAATCATTGACAGAAGGCTATAGCAAGTAACTTACATAGACAATAATGTAACAGATGCTGAAGAAGTGAGGATGAAAACTCCAATGCCACCAAAGGCTTCAGAAGTGAGGAAAACAATGTCACTTTGCCTACTTCTTCCGCCCTTACACTGCTTGTTACATAGATCTCCCTTGTCCTTGCACGCAAGAAGGGAACAAAAACTACTAACAAAACAGTTCTCTGCATTTACTAAAGGGCTGAAAATTATGCAAATAATTCCATTAGACAATCGGTCAAATTTTACTTCCAGCAAAAATCAAGTGAAATTGACGACTAACAAATGGATTCAAACGAAATAAAAAGACGGTAATCTAAAAGGAGATAAGAGACATGAGATGTTTTAACGTATATGAAATCATGTGAATACATAACGATGTTCATCATTAAAGAACATACGGACCTAGGATAGCATAAAACAGGACCCAAGAAAACTCTGATTTTCCGTAAAGGACATATGTTAAGGCATGAACTTATGTTCAACATTAAACATTATGATAGAGATAGTCTATGTGCTGCGGAACTTACGTTTATTTTCAAGTTCAAATATTTGTTAGTCTAAGGTGTAGACCCAAAGTCGAGACGAAAGCTGGAATCAAAACGACGAAAAAACGACCCGATAGATCCACGGTTGACCGCGAGAATCTGGCGGGCGACCGCGAACGTGCACAGGAGCTCAGGAGGAGCTGGATCCGAAGGCGGTCGACCGCGCCAACCCTGTAGGATTTTTGGTCTCGGGTTTTTGATAAGGTCGACCGCGATTGGTGTGCGGTTGACTGCGAGACCTGCACGTTCGACCGTCACGGTCGACCGCGACGCTGTCAAACAGTTTCCTAAACTGTTTTGGATTCTGTTTCTACCAGGACTCTATATATACCTTAAATGTTTTTAGGGTTTGTACAACACGAAAAAGAGAGCTTTTTGACTGTAGAGAGAGAGAGAATCTCAGATAGATTAAACCCTAGTTTGAGAAATTGTATTTCTTCTTCAATTAATAAAGAAATTGTGTGGTGTGGCTCCCGAGGACGTAGGCATGTTGCCGAACCTCGTTAAATCTGTGTGTTCGTCTCCTTTACTATTTTTTGCAAGGTTAGATCTTTATTTGTGGTATTATTCCTACTTTCCTACTTTCAACACAAGGTCCGGAAGGGCAAGGGTTCGATTGATTGTTTCAAATCCCCAACAAGTGGTATCAGAGATTCGTTCAGCAATTTGTGTGAAAGCCATGGCAGAGGAAATCAAATCAAAAATCGAGAAATTTGACGGTTCAGATTTCGCCTACTGGAAGTCGCAGATGGAGAACTATCTGTACCAGAAGGACTTGTATCGCCCGTTGATGGGCAAGGAAAAGGGACAAAAGAAGGAGGAGTAAGATGGTGATTGGGAGATACTGGATAGGAAGGCTCTAGGGCAAATCCGGTTGTCGCTCGTCAAATCAGTAGCCCACAATATTTTGAAGGAGAAAACAACGGTGAGGCTTATGGAAGAGCTCGTAAAGATATACGAGCAACCGTCGGCAGTAAACGATGTGCATCTCGTCAAAACTCTTTTTAACCTCAAGATGGCAGAAGGACAGTCCTTCACGATACACCTCAGTGAGTTTAATACGATTGTTGATCAGCTTATCTCCATGAACATCACGTTTGATGATGAAGTGCAAGCCCTATTGATTCTATCGCAGTTACCGGATAATTGGGCAGGTTGTGTGACGGCAATCAGCAATTTGACGGGGAAGGAGAAGTTGAAGCTGAGTGAGGTTGTTAGTATGATTCTATCCGAGGAGGTTAGAAGGAAATCGTCCGAATCAGAAGGTTCGGGTTCAGCTCTAAACTTTGGGCAGAGAGGCAGAAGCCAGAAGAAAGGAAACCAGAACAGGAATCAATCGAAATCAGTGAAGAAGAGGTCGAACTCGAATGTTAGGCCTATCAAAGGGAAGTGTTGGAACTACGGCTAGGAGGGCCATATGTCTTCAGTCTGCAAAAGTCTAAAGAAGGATGCGGGTGACCAGGAGGCTCATATCGTGCAGGATGCCTTGATCCTTGCTATGGATAGCGACTCGGATTCTTGGGTCATCGATTCAGGAGCCTCTTTCCACGTCACTGCTAACAAGAAGCTATTTCAGAATTATGTAGCAGTGGACTTTGGAAAAGTGTATTTGAGGAATAACGAGCCCTGTAATATTGTTGGAAAGGGTGAAGTGCAGATTCAGATGAAGTGCTCTAAGTGGACCTTAAAGAATGTGAGACATGTGCCGAAGCTGAAGAGGAATCTTGTTTCGGTGGGACAACTTAGAGCAGAAGGCTATGTTTCGACATTCACAGGGGATTCGTGGAGAATCTCCAACAGTACGATGATAGTTGCTCGAGGCAACAAGCTAGGAACTCTCTACCTCACCTTACATGCAAGTGATACCCTCTCAATTACAACTGGCAAAGAGAGTACAGATCTGTGGCATAACAGGCTAGGGCACATAAGCGAAAAGGGGATAAAGATTTTGCATTCACAAGGAAAGCTAACCGGGATCGACGTTATGGAAGTCGGGATTTGTGAAGATTGCATCTTTGGGAAGCAGAAGAGGGTTAGTTTTCAGAAGGGTGGAATGTCACCTAAGGCTCAGAAGCTAGAGTTAATTCATACAGATGTATGGGGTCCAGCCAGTGTGTCTTCTTTTAACGGTTCGAGATATTATGTCATCTTCATCGACGATCACTCGAGGAAGGTGTGGATCTACTTCATGAAGCACGAGTCAGAGGTGTTTGGAATCTTCAAGAAGTGGAAGGCCATGGTGGAGAACAAGATAGATCTGAAAGTGAAGTGTCTGATATCAGACAATGATAGGGAATACGAGCTGGAGGAGTTTAAGAGGGGAGGAGTTTAAGAGGTTCTGTACTGCGAATGATATTAGCTTAGAGAGGACTACTCCAGGGACGCCGCAACAGAACGACATTGTAGAGAGGATGAACAGGACCTTGACAGAGCGTGCCAGGAGCATGCGATTACATGCAGGTCTGCCTAAGATATTTTGGGTGGATGCGGTGCATACGGCAGCTTACCTTATTAATCACGGACCATCATTCCATTAGATTTTGGGATTCCAGAAGAGGTTTGGAGTGGCAAGAAGATAAATATCTCACACTTGCGGGTATTTGGTTGTGTGGCTTACGTTTATATAAGTGACCATGTCAGGGACAAGCTAGAAGCTAAGTCACAGAAGTGCACATTCATTGAATACGACATTGATGAGTTCGGGTATCATCTTTGGGATGAGAAGAACAGGAAGATCATCAGAAGCAGGGACGTGATATTCAACGAGGAGTTGATGTACAAGAACAAGAAAGATGCCAAGGATAGCCAAAGTAGTGGGAGCAGCATTTCAGATACAGATGGATCTGAGTACATGAATATAGAGGAACTTCCAGATAGGGGTGATGATGTTTATTCTGATCAGAGAATGGAGGAGGCTCCAGGTGTAGAAGAAACTACCCAGGGCATAGAGCTTAGGAGGTCATCCAGGGTACCCAAACCAAATCCCAAATATCTTTCATCTCTTGACTATTTATTATTAATAGATAGCGGTGAGCCGGAGTGCTATGAATAGGCAATGCAAGTGAGTGAATCTCAGCAGTGGGAGCATGTGATGCAAGAAGAGATGGATTATCTACTTACTAATGAGACATGAGAGTTAGCCCAGTTACCTGCACAGAAGAAGGTCTTACATAACAAATGGGTTTACCGGGTCAAGCAAGAGAGTGATAGAAGCAAGGGATTCAATGCCAGATTAGTAGTGAAGGGGTTTTAACAGCGGGAAGGAGTGGACTACACGGAGATATTTTTCCATGTTGTGAAACTCACAACCATCAGAGTAGTGTTGAGTTTGGTGGCTGCAGAAGACCTCTTTCTTGAGCAGTTAGATGTGAAGACTGTCTTTTTTCATGGTGACTTGGATGAAGAAATTTACATGAAGCAGCCTATTGGCTTCATTAAAGAAGGAAAGGAAGAGATGGTGTGCAAGCTCAAGAAGAGCTTATATGGTTTGAAACAGGCTCCGAGACAATGGTATAAGAAGTTTGATAACTTCATGCAGAACAATGACTACAGAAGATGCAATTCGGATCATTGTTGTTATTTCAAAAGGTTCGAGTCCAGTTTTATTATTTTGTTATTGTATGTTGATGACATATTGGTAGCAGGACCGTGTTTGGAGGAGATAAATAGTTTGAATAAGCAGCTAGCAAAGGAATTTATAATGAAGGATCTGGGTGCAGCGAAGCAGATTCTAGGGATGTGAATCAGTAGGGATGAAGCTGAAGGGACATTGAGATTGAACCAAACTGAATACATTGAGAAGGTACTTCAGAGGTTCAACATGCAGAATGCTAAAGTTGTTAACACACCCCTTGGAAGTCAGTTCAAGCTATCTGAGAAGTAATCGCCTAAGACAGATGCAGATAGAGAGCATACGAGCAGGGTGCTATATTCTTCAGCCATTGGGAGTCTCATATACACGATGGTTTGCACGAGGCCGGACATCGCCCATGCAGTGGGAGTTGTGAGCAGATTTACAAGCAATCTAGGGAAGCAGTATTGGGAGGCCGTGAAGTGGATAATGCGGTACTTGAGAGGGACAACGAACAAGCCATTATGTTTCAGGAGGAAGGAGTTGGTGCTGCAGGGATACGTGGATGCGGACTTTGCTAGTGATCGTGATACGAGGCGAAGCACCACGGGGTATGTTTATACCTTAGCGTCGATAGTAGTGAGCTGGGTCTCACGTCTGCAGAAGATTGTAACTTTATCTACAACCAAGGCTGAGTATGTCGCAGTGACTGAAGCAAGCAAGGAGATGATCTGGTTGAACGGGTGATTGGAAGAGTTGGATCTGAAGCAAGAGAGAGGAGTTCTTTATTGTGATAGCCAGAGCGCTATACATCTTGCCAAGAATCCAGTATATCATGCCAGAACGAAGCACATCGACGTCAAATATCATTAATATCATTTTATACGCTCGTTAGTTAAAGACGGAAAGTTGCATTTGATAAAGATTTTGGGGATTCAAAATCCGACGGACATGTTGACGAAGGCAGTCACCATTGAGAAACTAGAGTTGTGCGTAACTTCAGTTGGCCTTCACGAGTAGAAGACGAAGGCGGAGCCACACTACGAAGATCGCCACGATCGCCGGGATATTGTTGATTGAAGAAAGAATTTTTTCCGGGGGAGAAGATACATGCAAAGAAGGGGAGAGTTCGGGTGAACTCACTGCAGGCACTTTGGTCTCCAAGTGGGAGATTGTTAGTCTAAGGTGTAGACCCAAAGTCGAGATGAAAGCTAGAATCCAAAAGGATAAGAAAACGAGCAGACAGATCCACGGTCGACCGGGTCGGTCGACCGCGAACGTGCACAGGAGACTGGGAGGGCCTGGATCAGGTCGCGGTCGACCGTGGCGGTCGACGCGCGCCAATCCCTGTAGGATTTTTAAGTCTCGGATTTTGATACGGTCGACCGCGATTAATGTGCGGTCGACCGCGAGACCTGCACGGTCGACCGTCACGGTCGATCGCGATGCTGTCAAACAGTTTCCTAAACTGTTTTGGATTCTGTTTCTACCAGGACTCTATATATACCTTAAACGTTTTTAGGGTTTGTATAACATGAAAAAAAAAGCTTTTTGACTGCAGAAAGAGAGAGAATCTCAGAGAGATTAAACCCTAGTTTGAGAGCTTGTATTTCTTCTTCAATTAATAAAGAAATTGTGTGGTGTGGCTCCCGAGGACCTAGGCACGTTACCGAACCTCGTTAAATCTGTGTGTTTGTCTCCTTTACTATTTTTTACAATGTTAGATCTTTATTTGTGGTATTATTCCTACTTTCCTGCTTTCAACACAAGGTCCAAAAGGACAAATGTTCGATTGATTGTTTCGAATCCCCAACAATATTAGCCACATGCTAGTATCTGTATCATTAACTCATTATGGGATGAAAAAAAATAGAAGAAGAAAATTATAACACAATTTCTAAAATTTCGTGCATCCTATGTCTAGTGGATTTGCTAATAGAAGGGAATGACCTCATTTTCGAACTCATGCATATTTAATGGATGAATTATCGATTAACTATAGAAATTATCTACCAATTAGACGAAGTTCTTTTTTTAGGACAACCTTCATTTTCTTTGAGCATTTGTAAGTGAGGGTGTCACAATGTGATTCAATGTTGTTATCAATTATCTATTAACATTTACACAAAATATCCAAACTTTCTTTATTCAATCAAAAAAAAAAATACAAAGTAAAAAGTGCAAAAAATAAAATAAAAATAAAAACCCAACACCAAAACCACCTAAAACTAAAATTTTTTGAGAGAACAGCTCTTAAAAACTAGAAAATAACAAATTTAAGGGGATTTTTCACCTCCAAGCAACTCGCCAATGCGAATGAGTCGGTGTTCGTCATCTTCTGGCACAAACCCGCCTATTGACCACTCCGGTCAGCTATCCGAAGCGGGATGGGGGGAGGAAAAGAGGGAGCGGTGAGGTGATGAGGACGCTGGTGATCTGCAGAGAACCCCAAATTTCGCCCTTTTCTCTTCGGGTCTGTACGAAGATCACTTTTCGTGTTTTTTCCGACAAATTCGGGAATCTGAGGGCGTAAATCGGAGCTAGGGCAAACCCAACGTGGCAGCCAATTTCCCGCCCTCTTTTCTTTTTCATTTTGGGGAACCAAACTCAGGATTTTGGGGAAAATGTGACAAATTTCATGTGTCGTTTTTCTTTTGGCCCACTTTTGTTCACTTTTTAGGCCAACCAAACAGGCCCTGAAAATATTTATGGTTTCAACATAAAAATTTCGGTGTATCTAACTGAATCGCCACAGTACAGCTCTGTCACACATAGCCTTTGCTGAATAAATACCTTGAACTCCAATCATTCAACTAATTTAAAAAACTAAGTAAAATTGATTCACCAACGGTGTTAAACTAGTGCATATAAGAGAGGGAAGCTTTAAGAATTAATTAAGTGACTCACAATTTTATGCATAAGTCCTAAATATAATAGGCTTTTATGATATTTCAACCCCCTTTTACACTGTCCAAAAATATAACCCAAAAAAATCAAAACTACCCCCCCCCCCCCCCCTCCCCTACAAGTCATTGCCCTCGCTCTCTCTTCCGCCTCTCTAGCTAAGGGGGTGTTTGTTTCAAATCCTATAGTTTTAGGATATGGATTTCACCATGGGATTTCAAATCCATAGTTGTTTTGTTATGGGTTGAGATTCCTAAAACTTTGTTTGTTTTAATAATATTTTGGGATTTAAAATACTATAATTTATAATATTTTGTTTGTTTCAAACTCAAATTATAGCATTACAAATTTTGGAATTTGAAATCCATAGTTGTAGCAAACAAGTTTTAGGATTACCAAAATAATAAATGGTGAATATAAGAACTTTGGTGAGCTAACCTCCCACAAAAAAACAAATACAATTGTATGCTATTGGGGTAAGCATACCCATTCAAATTTATACTCCAACTGCTATAAACGGTCATAAACTAACCTGAGACAATGTAAATAATAAAATACAAAAATAAATGATAACATAGAGGCTCAGAAAATGGTCATTTTATTTTCAACACCTATATAATAAAATTGCATTGCAGATTGCATTCAAATAACAGACTGCCTCATCTAAAAATTGCAAAAGCAATCTAGACTGCATTCTCATTAATGAACATCTCCTGTAAACAATGAAATCTCATTGTAGTCGGCAATATTAATATGTGACCAATCATCATAGCAAAATCCGAAAAAATCAAAAAACCCCACTTATAGCATGTTCCTCTCCTCTCTAAATTTCTTCCTGTCAACCTCAATTCATGTCTACATTCCCTCTCAATTTCCTTCTCTATTTTCTCTAGAGTATCGCCACAACCTCAGCCATGGCCACGAATGGGCTCAGGAAGACGAGCAGAGGATTCAGATCCTCACAGTCAGGATCCGACAACAAAATCATCTTTCCCTTCTAGAACTCCTCAATTCCATCATCTATCAACATGCAACCCACAATCAACACCGCCAAACCCTAAATTTTCAAATATAAAAAATTCAAAAAATAGAAACTTGATCTTACACTACGTTGGCGCTTCTGCTGATTGGATTCCCAGCCACCGGAGGATGACGCCGAAGACGACGAAGAGCCCCCCATCATGTCGAAAAGTTGATGCCTGCAATCGAAAACCGTTAGAGAGATCAAATTTCTCAAATTACCTTCGCGGTCTCAAGTTGGCTACGCAAGGCGGCGCAAAATTTTGTAGCGGGAAGAGACGGCGGCAGGCCTGATTTCGAGGCGGTAAGAGGAATCAAAAGTTAGGAATTGGCAGCGGGAAGAAGCGGTGACGGGAGTAGGGTTTTGGTTTCGGGAGGTGAGATAAAACGCTGAGCTGGATGGATTGTGTCAGAAATTCACCCAACATCCCACCCAAAAAAAAAGGATTTTACAAATCCTTAAATATAATATTTTTTTATTATTTGAGGATTTGATATCCTAAAACTTATTTTGAAACAAACAAATTTTATAGAATTCTAAAACCCCAAAAAACCTCTTTTTACATCCCAAAACTTGAAATCCACACCGTATCCCAAAAAAAAATGAAACAAACACCCCCTAACCCTCTTTCTAAATCCTCCTCCCCTACCTCTAAAACCATCTCCAACCCCGCGTCATTTTGAGGCAAAACGTCATTTTGTCGCTCCGATTCCTCTCCAACCCAGCGGCATTTGACACGCTATTTTAGCGGTGATGAACAGCGCGATGCCATATTTGGCGTCGCACTGTTCATCACCGCATTACTGTTCATTTATTATTTTTTTTGTTTTTTTTTTGTTTAACCTCATACTTTTATGTATTTACAATTTGACCCCAATTGTTTTATTAAATGTATAAAACAATCCCAATAATATTTAAATTTTATAATTTTACCCTAATTGTATAATTTGGACAAAATAAATTATTTTTTAAAATTAAAAATAATGCTAAAATTTAAAAGATATTATTATTAATTATAATATTAAAATCTAGATATTAAGTAAAGTCCCATGAAATATAAAGAGCAATCCTAATACATAATTCAAATATAAATTACATATCTGAAATACATAACATATAAAAACTGACACGCATAATATAAAACTTCATTAAAATAAAACATAAAATACAAACTAAACATAGAACATTTCCTGAGATGGACAAGCAACTCTCAATAATCTGGTAGATCGGGGCCAGAGTGTCCAATATCATTGAAATAATTGCCAAAATTAGAAGCAGACCCTTGTTCTTGTTGATTTCTTTTTTGTATTATTTTAATCTGTTGAGCTCGAACGTACTCACGCACGTTTGGATCAGCAATGGAATTCAAATCTTTCATTATAATTTTTCATTCATCTCTATCTTTTTTCATGGCTATCTTTTCTCGTTCGATATCAAACGCTACTTGCCTGTCCAAGCTCGCCTTGTCTAACCTGTCTATAAGTCGATTGTTGGAGGTCTCGATGGAGTCCACTACACTTGACTCATGATCATCATTTTTCCTTTTCAATTTAGCTTTTTTTACCCCAATAGGTCGTTCAGATGGAGTAAATGATGACAGTCCAGGAGATGTTGATATAGGAGATTCCGGAGTGGGATTATCTGATTGTGACGAGTCGAAGTTCACACTTTGGGATTGTCTTCGACCAACTTGTCTTGCTGTGGGGACATCATCTTTGAATTTTTCAAAATTTTTAACCATATTCCAGACATGATCAAATTTGAAACCTTTTTTGTACTTTGGTTCTTGCATAAATAACATCTTTGCTCGAACTAACTGCAAATTATAGTGAACATCAAGTTATGTATTTCAACAATAATAATAAAATTCAGACGATAATTAATAGAATACTTACAATATCTTCATCTGAAGCACCACTTGGATTCAGATTCTCTACTTGTCTCAAGCACGCATTCAATTTCCTTACTTCATTACTTATGATTTCCATTCGAGAACGAATTGATCGGCTCGTACGCATCTCAAAATGCTGATCTCGAAGTTCATTGTATTTGTCCTCCACACGAGACCAAAATGCATCTCGAGACTGGTTTCTACCGATAATAGGGTCTTGAGAAATATCCAAGAATACTTGACAAAGGAGCACATCTTCAGTAACCGTGTATCCAGTTAATCGAACAGACATTTTTTTGTAAAAAGCGGTTGGTTTGGAGATCAGAAATACTTTGAAGAAATACTTCGAATTGGGTGGCTTGAAGTAGAAACCGTGAATGTTATTTATAGCCAATCCAAATTTGTTTTTTTTGTTTGAATTTGAATTTGAATTTGAATTTGAATTTGCGGTTGGTTTGAATTTGTCGGTGGTCAACATTTGAAATTGAATCATTTTGTACAAACTGATCAGCTTTACACATTATCCAACGTTGTCGGTGGGAATCAAATTTTGAAATCAGGTCAGCTTTACACATTATCCAACGTTGTCGGTGGGAATCAAATTTTGAAATCAGGTCAGCTTTACACATTATCCAACGTTGTCGGTGGGAATCAAAATTTAAAATTAGGTCAGCTTTACACATTATCCAACGTTGTCGGTGGGAATCAAAATTTGAAATCAGGTCAGCTTTACACATTATCCAACGTTGTCGGTGGGAATCAAAATTTGAAATCAGGTCAGCTTTACACATTATCCAACGTTGTCGGTGGGAATCAAAATTTGAAATCAGGTCAGCTTTACACATTATCCAACGTTGTCGGTGGGAATCAAAATTTGAAATCAGGTCAGCTTTACACATTATCCAACGTTGTCGGTGGGAATCAAAATTTGAAATCAGGTCAGCTTTACACATTATCCAACGTTGTCGGTGGGAATCAAAATTTGAAATCAGGTCAGCTTTACACATTATCCAACGTTGTCGGTGGGAATCAAAATTTGAAATCAGGTCAGCTTTACACATTATCCAACGTTGTCGGTGGGAATCAAAATTTGAAATCAGGTCAGCTTTACACATTATCCAACGTTGTCGGTGGGAATCAAAATTTGAAATCAGGTCAGCTTTACACATTATCCAACGTTGTCGGTGGGAATCAAAATTTGAAATCAGGTCAGCTTTACACATTATCCAACGTTGTCGGTGGGAATCAAAATTTGAAATCAGGTCAGCTTTACACATTATCCAACGTTGTCGGTGGGAATCAAAATTTGAAATCAGGTCAGCTTTACACATTATCCAACGTTGTCGGTGGGAATCAAAATTTGAAATCAGGTCAGCTTTACACATTATCCAACGTTGTCGGTGGGAATCAAAATTTGAAATCAGGTCAGCTTTACACATTATCCAACGTTGTCGGTGGGAATCAAAATTTGAAATCAGGTCAGCTTTACACATTATCCAACGTTGTCGGTGGGAATCAAAATTTGAAATCAGGTCAGCTTTACACATTATCCAACGTTGTCGGTGGGAATCAAAATTTGAAATCAGGTCAGCTTTACACATTATCCAACGTTGTCGGTGGGAATCAAAATTTGAAATCAGGTCAGCTTTACACATTATCCAACGTTGTCGGTGGGAATCAAAATTTGAAATCAGGTCAGCTTTACACATTATCCAACGTTGTCGGTGGGAATCAAAATTTGAAATCAGGTCAGCTTTACACATTATCCAACGTTGTCGGTGGGAATCAAAATTTGAAATCAGGTCAGCTTTACACATTATCCAACGTTGTCGGTGGGAATCAAAATTTGAAATCAGGTCAGCTTTACACATTATCCAACGTTGTCGGTGGGAATCAAAATTTGAAATCAGGTCAGCTTTACACATTATCCAACGTTGTCGGTGGGAATCAAAATTTGAAATCAGGTCAGCTTTACACATTATCCAACGTTGTCGGTGGGAATCAAAATTTGAAATCAGGTCAGCTTTACACATTATCCAACGTTGTCGGTGGGAATCAAAATTTGAAATCAGGTCAGCTTTACACATTATCCAACGTTGTCGGTGGGAATCAAAATTTGAAATCAGGTCAGCTTTACACATTATCCAACGTTGTCGGTGGGAATCAAAATTTGAAATCAGGTCAGCTTTACACATTATCCAACGTTGTCGGTGGGAATCAAAATTTGAAATCAGGTCAGCTTTACACATTATCCAACGTTGTCGGTGGGAATCAAAATTTGAAATCAGGTCAGCTTTACACATTATCCAACGTTGTCGGTGGGAATCAAAATTTGAAATCAGGTCAGCTTTACACATTATCCAACGTTGTCGGTGGGAATCAAAATTTGAAATCAGGTCAGCTTTACACATTATCCAACGTTGTCGGTGGGAATCAAAATTTGAAATCAGGTCAGCTTTACACATTATCCAACGTTGTCGGTGGGAATCAAAATTTGAAATCAGGTCAGCTTTACACATTATCCAACGTTGTCGGTGGGAATCAAAATTTGAAATCAGGTCAGCTTTACACATTATCCAACGTTGTCGGTGGGAATCAAAATTTGAAATCAGGTCAGCTTTACACATTATCCAACGTTGTCGGTGGGAATCAAAATTTGAAATCAGGTCAGCTTTACACATTATCCAACGTTGTCGGTGGGAATCAAAATTTGAAATCAGGTCAGCTTTACACATTATCCAACGTTGTCGGTGGGAATCAAAATTTGAAATCAGGTCAGCTTTACACATTATCCAACGTTGTCGGTGGGAATCAAAATTTGAAATCAGGTCAGCTTTACACATTATCCAACGTTGTCGGTGGGAATCAAAATTTGAAATCAGGTCAGCTTTACACATTATCCAACGTTGTCGGTGGGAATCAAAATTTGAAATCAGGTCAGCTTTACACATTATCCAACGTTGTCGGTGGGAATCAAAATTTGAAATCAGGTCAGCTTTACACATTATCCAACGTTGTCGGTGGGAATCAAAATTTGAAATCAGGTCAGCTTTACACATTATCCAACGTTGTCGGTGGGAATCAAAATTTGAAATCAGGTCAGCTTTACACATTATCCAACGTTGTCGGTGGGAATCAAAATTTGAAATCAGGTCAGCTTTACACATTATCCAACGTTGTCGGTGGGAATCAAAATTTGAAATCAGGTCAGCTTTACACATTATCCAACGTTGTCGGTGGGAATCAAAATTTGAAATCAGGTCAGCTTTACACATTATCCAACGTTGTCGGTGGGAATCAAAATTTGAAATCAGGTCAGCTTTACACATTATCCAACGTTGTCGGTGGGAATCAAAATTTGAAATCAGGTCAGCTTTACACATTATCCAACGTTGTCGGTGGGAATCAAAATTTGAAATCAGGTCAGCTTTACACATTATCCAACGTTGTCGGTGGGAATCAAAATTTGAAATCAGGTCAGCTTTACACATTATCCAACGTTGTCGGTGGGAATCAAAATTTGAAATCAGGTCAGCTTTACACATTATCCAACGTTGTCGGTGGGAATCAAAATTTGAAATCAGGTCAGCTTTACACATTATCCAACGTTGTCGGTGGGAATCAAAATTTGAAATCAGGTCAGCTTTACACATTATCCAACGTTGTCGGTGGGAATCAAAATTTGAAATCAGGTCAGCTTTACACATTATCCAACGTTGTCGGTGGGAATCAAAATTTGAAATCAGGTCAGCTTTACACATTATCCAACGTTGTCGGTGGGAATCAAAATTTGAAATCAGGTCAGCTTTACACATTATCCAACGTTGTCGGTGGGAATCAAAATTTGAAATCAGGTCAGCTTTACACATTATCCAACGTTGTCGGTGGGAATCAAAATTTGAAATCAGGTCAGCTTTACACATTATCCAACGTTGTCGGTGGGAATCAAAATTTGAAATCAGGTCAGCTTTACACATTATCCAACGTTGTCGGTGGGAATCAAAATTTGAAATCAGGTCAGCTTTACACATTATCCAACGTTGTCGGTGGGAATCAAAATTTGAAATCAGGTCAGCTTTACACATTATCCAACGTTGTCGGTGGGAATCAAAATTTGAAATCAGGTCAGCTTTACACATTATCCAACGTTGTCGGTGGGAATCAAAATTTGAAATCAGGTCAGCTTTACACATTATCCAACGTTGTCGGTGGGAATCAAAATTTGAAATCAGGTCAGCTTTACACATTATCCAACGTTGTCGGTGGGAATCAAAATTTGAAATCAGGTCAGCTTTACACATTATCCAACGTTGTCGGTGGGAATCAAAATTTGAAATCAGGTCAGCTTTACACATTATCCAACGTTGTCGGTGGGAATCAAAATTTGAAATCAGGTCAGCTTTACACATTATCCAACGTTGTCGGTGGGAATCAAAATTTGAAATCAGGTCAGCTTTACACATTATCCAACGTTGTCGGTGGGAATCAAAATTTGAAATCAGGTCAGCTTTACACATTATCCAACGTTGTCGGTGGGAATCAAAATTTGAAATCAGGTCAGCTTTACACATTATCCAACGTTGTCGGTGGGAATCAAAATTTGAAATCAGGTCAGCTTTACACATTATCCAACGTTGTCGGTGGGAATCAAAATTTGAAATCAGGTCAGCTTTACACATTATCCAACGTTGTCGGTGGGAATCAAAATTTGAAATCAGGTCAGCTTTACACATTATCCAACGTTGTCGGTGGGAATCAAAATTTGAAATCAGGTCAGCTTTACACATTATCCAACGTTGTCGGTGGGAATCAAAATTTGAAATCAGGTCAGCTTTACACATTATCCAACGTTGTCGGTGGGAATCAAAATTTGAAATCAGGTCAGCTTTACACATTATCCAACGTTGTCGGTGGGAATCAAAATTTGAAATCAGGTCAGCTTTACACATTATCCAACGTTGTCGGTGGGAATCAAAATTTGAAATCAGGTCAGCTTTACACATTATCCAACGTTGTCGGTGGGAATCAAAATTTGAAATCAGGTCAGCTTTACACATTATCCAACGTTGTCGGTGGGAATCAAAATTTGAAATCAGGTCAGCTTTACACATTATCCAACGTTGTCGGTGGGAATCAAAATTTGAAATCAGGTCAGCTTTACACATTATCCAACGTTGTCGGTGGGAATCAAAATTTGAAATCAGGTCAGCTTTACACATTATCCAACGTTGTCGGTGGGAATCAAAATTTGAAATCAGGTCAGCTTTACACATTATCCAACGTTGTCGGTGGGAATCAAAATTTGAAATCAGGTCAGCTTTACACATTATCCAACGTTGTCGGTGGGAATCAAAATTTGAAATCAGGTCAGCTTTACACATTATCCAACGTTGTCGGTGGGAATCAAAATTTGAAATCAGGTCAGCTTTACACATTATCCAACGTTGTCGGTGGGAATCAAAATTTGAAATCAGGTCAGCTTTACACATTATCCAACGTTGTCGGTGGGAATCAAAATTTGAAATCAGGTCAGCTTTACACATTATCCAACGTTGTCGGTGGGAATCAAAATTTGAAATCAGGTCAGCTTTACACATTATCCAACGTTGTCGGTGGGAATCAAAATTTGAAATCAGGTCAGCTTTACACATTATCCAACGTTGTCGGTGGGAATCAAAATTTGAAATCAGGTCAGCTTTACACATTATCCAACGTTGTCGGTGGGAATCAAAATTTGAAATCAGGTCAGCTTTACACATTATCCAACGTTGTCGGTGGGAATCAAAATTTGAAATCAGGTCAGCTTTACACATTATCCAACGTTGTCGGTGGGAATCAAAATTTGAAATCAGGTCAGCTTTACACATTATCCAACGTTGTCGGTGGGAATCAAAATTTGAAATCAGGTCAGCTTTACACATTATCCAACGTTGTCGGTGGGAATCAAAATTTGAAATCAGGTCAGCTTTACACATTATCCAACGTTGTCGGTGGGAATCAAAATTTGAAATCAGGTCAGCTTTACACATTATCCAACGTTGTCGGTGGGAATCAAAATTTGAAATCAGGTCAGCTTTACACATTATCCAACGTTGTCGGTGGGAATCAAAATTTGAAATCAGGTCAGCTTTACACATTATCCAACGTTGTCGGTGGGAATCAAAATTTGAAATCAGGTCAGCTTTACACATTATCCAACGTTGTCGGTGGGAATCAAAATTTGAAATCAGGTCAGCTTTACACATTATCCAACGTTGTCGGTGGGAATCAAAATTTGAAATCAGGTCAGCTTTACACATTATCCAACGTTGTCGGTGGGAATCAAAATTTGAAATCAGGTCAGCTTTACACATTATCCAACGTTGTCGGTGGGAATCAAAATTTGAAATCAGGTCAGCTTTACACATTATCCAACGTTGTCGGTGGGAATCAAAATTTGAAATCAGGTCAGCTTTACACATTATCCAACGTTGTCGGTGGGAATCAAAATTTGAAATCAGGTCAGCTTTACACATTATCCAACGTTGTCGGTGGGAATCAAAATTTGAAATCAGGTCAGCTTTACACATTATCCAACGTTGTCGGTGGGAATCAAAATTTGAAATCAGGTCAGCTTTACACATTATCCAACGTTGTCGGTGGGAATCAAAATTTGAAATCAGGTCAGCTTTACACATTATCCAACGTTGTCGGTGGGAATCAAAATTTGAAATCAGGTCAGCTTTACACATTATCCAACGTTGTCGGTGGGAATCAAAATTTGAAATCAGGTCAGCTTTACACATTATCCAACGTTGTCGGTGGGAATCAAAATTTGAAATCAGGTCAGCTTTACACATTATCCAACGTTGTCGGTGGGAATCAAAATTTGAAATCAGGTCAGCTTTACACATTATCCAACGTTGTCGGTGGGAATCAAAATTTGAAATCAGGTCAGCTTTACACATTATCCAACGTTGTCGGTGGGAATCAAAATTTGAAATCAGGTCAGCTTTACACATTATCCAACGTTGTCGGTGGGAATCAAAATTTGAAATCAGGTCAGCTTTACACATTATCCAACGTTGTCGGTGGGAATCAAAATTTGAAATCAGGTCAGCTTTACACATTATCCAACGTTGTCGGTGGGAATCAAAATTTGAAATCAGGTCAGCTTTACACATTATCCAACGTTGTCGGTGGGAATCAAAATTTGAAATCAGGTCAGCTTTACACATTATCCAACGTTGTCGGTGGGAATCAAAATTTGAAATCAGGTCAGCTTTACACATTATCCAACGTTGTCGGTGGGAATCAAAATTTGAAATCAGGTCAGCTTTACACATTATCCAACGTTGTCGGTGGGAATCAAAATTTGAAATCAGGTCAGCTTTACACATTATCCAACGTTGTCGGTGGGAATCAAAATTTGAAATCAGGTCAGCTTTACACATTATCCAACGTTGTCGGTGGGAATCAAAATTTGAAATCAGGTCAGCTTTACACATTATCCAACGTTGTCGGTGGGAATCAAAATTTGAAATCAGGTCAGCTTTACACATTATCCAACGTTGTCGGTGGGAATCAAAATTTGAAATCAGGTCAGCTTTACACATTATCCAACGTTGTCGGTGGGAATCAAAATTTGAAATCAGGTCAGCTTTACACATTATCCAACGTTGTCGGTGGGAATCAAAATTTGAAATCAGGTCAGCTTTACACATTATCCAACGTTGTCGGTGGGAATCAAAATTTGAAATCAGGTCAGCTTTACACATTATCCAACGTTGTCGGTGGGAATCAAAATTTGAAATCAGGTCAGCTTTACACATTATCCAACGTTGTCGGTGGGAATCAAAATTTGAAATCAGGTCAGCTTTACACATTATCCAACGTTGTCGGTGGGAATCAAAATTTGAAATCAGGTCAGCTTTACACATTATCCAACGTTGTCGGTGGGAATCAAAATTTGAAATCAGGTCAGCTTTACACATTATCCAACGTTGTCGGTGGGAATCAAAATTTGAAATCAGGTCAGCTTTACACATTATCCAACGTTGTCGGTGGGAATCAAAATTTGAAATCAGGTCAGCTTTACACATTATCCAACGTTGTCGGTGGGAATCAAAATTTGAAATCAGGTCAGCTTTACACATTATCCAACGTTGTCGGTGGGAATCAAAATTTGAAATCAGGTCAGCTTTACACATTATCCAACGTTGTCGGTGGGAATCAAAATTTGAAATCAGGTCAGCTTTACACATTATCCAACGTTGTCGGTGGGAATCAAAATTTGAAATCAGGTCAGCTTTACACATTATCCAACGTTGTCGGTGGGAATCAAAATTTGAAATCAGGTCAGCTTTACACATTATCCAACGTTGTCGGTGGGAATCAAAATTTGAAATCAGGTCAGCTTTACACATTATCCAACGTTGTCGGTGGGAATCAAAATTTGAAATCAGGTCAGCTTTACACATTATCCAACGTTGTCGGTGGGAATCAAAATTTGAAATCAGGTCAGCTTTACACATTATCCAACGTTGTCGGTGGGAATCAAAATTTGAAATCAGGTCAGCTTTACACATTATCCAACGTTGTCGGTGGGAATCAAAATTTGAAATCAGGTCAGCTTTACACATTATCCAACGTTGTCGGTGGGAATCAAAATTTGAAATCAGGTCAGCTTTACACATTATCCAACGTTGTCGGTGGGAATCAAAATTTGAAATCAGGTCAGCTTTACACATTATCCAACGTTGTCGGTGGGAATCAAAATTTGAAATCAGGTCAGCTTTACACATTATCCAACGTTGTCGGTGGGAATCAAAATTTGAAATCAGGTCAGCTTTACACATTATCCAACGTTGTCGGTGGGAATCAAAATTTGAAATCAGGTCAGCTTTACACATTATCCAACGTTGTCGGTGGGAATCAAAATTTGAAATCAGGTCAGCTTTACACATTATCCAACGTTGTCGGTGGGAATCAAAATTTGAAATCAGGTCAGCTTTACACATTATCCAACGTTGTCGGTGGGAATCAAAATTTGAAATCAGGTCAGCTTTACACATTATCCAACGTTGTCGGTGGGAATCAAAATTTGAAATCAGGTCAGCTTTACACATTATCCAACGTTGTCGGTGGGAATCAAAATTTGAAATCAGGTCAGCTTTACACATTATCCAACGTTGTCGGTGGGAATCAAAATTTGAAATCAGGTCAGCTTTACACATTATCCAACGTTGTCGGTGGGAATCAAAATTTGAAATCAGGTCAGCTTTACACATTATCCAACGTTGTCGGTGGGAATCAAAATTTGAAATCAGGTCAGCTTTACACATTATCCAACGTTGTCGGTGGGAATCAAAATTTGAAATCAGGTCAGCTTTACACATTATCCAACGTTGTCGGTGGGAATCAAAATTTGAAATCAGGTCAGCTTTACACATTATCCAACGTTGTCGGTGGGAATCAAAATTTGAAATCAGGTCAGCTTTACACATTATCCAACGTTGTCGGTGGGAATCAAAATTTGAAATCAGGTCAGCTTTACACATTATCCAACGTTGTCGGTGGGAATCAAAATTTGAAATCAGGTCAGCTTTACACATTATCCAACGTTGTCGGTGGGAATCAAAATTTGAAATCAGGTCAGCTTTACACATTATCCAACGTTGTCGGTGGGAATCAAAATTTGAAATCAGGTCAGCTTTACACATTATCCAACGTTGTCGGTGGGAATCAAAATTTGAAATCAGGTCAGCTTTACACATTATCCAACGTTGTCGGTGGGAATCAAAATTTGAAATCAGGTCAGCTTTACACATTATCCAACGTTGTCGGTGGGAATCAAAATTTGAAATCAGGTCAGCTTTACACATTATCCAACGTTGTCGGTGGGAATCAAAATTTGAAATCAGGTCAGCTTTACACATTATCCAACGTTGTCGGTGGGAATCAAAATTTGAAATCAGGTCAGCTTTACACATTATCCAACGTTGTCGGTGGGAATCAAAATTTGAAATCAGGTCAGCTTTACACATTATCCAACGTTGTCGGTGGGAATCAAAATTTGAAATCAGGTCAGCTTTACACATTATCCAACGTTGTCGGTGGGAATCAAAATTTGAAATCAGGTCAGCTTTACACATTATCCAACGTTGTCGGTGGGAATCAAAATTTGAAATCAGGTCAGCTTTACACATTATCCAACGTTGTCGGTGGGAATCAAAATTTGAAATCAGGTCAGCTTTACACATTATCCAACGTTGTCGGTGGGAATCAAAATTTGAAATCAGGTCAGCTTTACACATTATCCAACGTTGTCGGTGGGAATCAAAATTTGAAATCAGGTCAGCTTTACACATTATCCAACGTTGTCGGTGGGAATCAAAATTTGAAATCAGGTCAGCTTTACACATTATCCAACGTTGTCGGTGGGAATCAAAATTTGAAATCAGGTCAGCTTTACACATTATCCAACGTTGTCGGTGGGAATCAAAATTTGAAATCAGGTCAGCTTTACACATTATCCAACGTTGTCGGTGGGAATCAAAATTTGAAATCAGGTCAGCTTTACACATTATCCAACGTTGTCGGTGGGAATCAAAATTTGAAATCAGGTCAGCTTTACACATTATCCAACGTTGTCGGTGGGAATCAAAATTTGAAATCAGGTCAGCTTTACACATTATCCAACGTTGTCGGTGGGAATCAAAATTTGAAATCAGGTCAGCTTTACACATTATCCAACGTTGTCGGTGGGAATCAAAATTTGAAATCAGGTCAGCTTTACACATTATCCAACGTTGTCGGTGGGAATCAAAATTTGAAATCAGGTCAGCTTTACACATTATCCAACGTTGTCGGTGGGAATCAAAATTTGAAATCAGGTCAGCTTTACACATTATCCAACGTTGTCGGTGGGAATCAAAATTTGAAATCAGGTCAGCTTTACACATTATCCAACGTTGTCGGTGGGAATCAAAATTTGAAATCAGGTCAGCTTTACACATTATCCAACGTTGTCGGTGGGAATCAAAATTTGAAATCAGGTCAGCTTTACACATTATCCAACGTTGTCGGTGGGAATCAAAATTTGAAATCAGGTCAGCTTTACACATTATCCAACGTTGTCGGTGGGAATCAAAATTTGAAATCAGGTCAGCTTTACACATTATCCAACGTTGTCGGTGGGAATCAAAATTTGAAATCAGGTCAGCTTTACACATTATCCAACGTTGTCGGTGGGAATCAAAATTTGAAATCAGGTCAGCTTTACACATTATCCAACGTTGTCGGTGGGAATCAAAATTTGAAATCAGGTCAGCTTTACACATTATCCAACGTTGTCGGTGGGAATCAAAATTTGAAATCAGGTCAGCTTTACACATTATCCAACGTTGTCGGTGGGAATCAAAATTTGAAATCAGGTCAGCTTTACACATTATCCAACGTTGTCGGTGGGAATCAAAATTTGAAATCAGGTCAGCTTTACACATTATCCAACGTTGTCGGTGGGAATCAAAATTTGAAATCAGGTCAGCTTTACACATTATCCAACGTTGTCGGTGGGAATCAAAATTTGAAATCAGGTCAGCTTTACACATTATCCAACGTTGTCGGTGGGAATCAAAATTTGAAATCAGGTCAGCTTTACACATTATCCAACGTTGTCGGTGGGAATCAAAATTTGAAATCAGGTCAGCTTTACACATTATCCAACGTTGTCGGTGGGAATCAAAATTTGAAATCAGGTCAGCTTTACACATTATCCAACGTTGTCGGTGGGAATCAAAATTTGAAATCAGGTCAGCTTTACACATTATCCAACGTTGTCGGTGGGAATCAAAATTTGAAATCAGGTCAGCTTTACACATTATCCAACGTTGTCGGTGGGAATCAAAATTTGAAATCAGGTCAGCTTTACACATTATCCAACGTTGTCGGTGGGAATCAAAATTTGAAATCAGGTCAGCTTTACACATTATCCAACGTTGTCGGTGGGAATCAAAATTTGAAATCAGGTCAGCTTTACACATTATCCAACGTTGTCGGTGGGAATCAAAATTTGAAATCAGGTCAGCTTTACACATTATCCAACGTTGTCGGTGGGAATCAAAATTTGAAATCAGGTCAGCTTTACACATTATCCAACGTTGTCGGTGGGAATCAAAATTTGAAATCAGGTCAGCTTTACACATTATCCAACGTTGTCGGTGGGAATCAAAATTTGAAATCAGGTCAGCTTTACACATTATCCAACGTTGTCGGTGGGAATCAAAATTTGAAATCAGGTCAGCTTTACACATTATCCAACGTTGTCGGTGGGAATCAAAATTTGAAATCAGGTCAGCTTTACACATTATCCAACGTTGTCGGTGGGAATCAAAATTTGAAATCAGGTCAGCTTTACACATTATCCAACGTTGTCGGTGGGAATCAAAATTTGAAATCAGGTCAGCTTTACACATTATCCAACGTTGTCGGTGGGAATCAAAATTTGAAATCAGGTCAGCTTTACACATTATCCAACGTTGTCGGTGGGAATCAAAATTTGAAATCAGGTCAGCTTTACACATTATCCAACGTTGTCGGTGGGAATCAAAATTTGAAATCAGGTCAGCTTTACACATTATCCAACGTTGTCGGTGGGAATCAAAATTTGAAATCAGGTCAGCTTTACACATTATCCAACGTTGTCGGTGGGAATCAAAATTTGAAATCAGGTCAGCTTTACACATTATCCAACGTTGTCGGTGGGAATCAAAATTTGAAATCAGGTCAGCTTTACACATTATCCAACGTTGTCGGTGGGAATCAAAATTTGAAATCAGGTCAGCTTTACACATTATCCAACGTTGTCGGTGGGAATCAAAATTTGAAATCAGGTCAGCTTTACACATTATCCAACGTTGTCGGTGGGAATCAAAATTTGAAATCAGGTCAGCTTTACACATTATCCAACGTTGTCGGTGGGAATCAAAATTTGAAATCAGGTCAGCTTTACACATTATCCAACGTTGTCGGTGGGAATCAAAATTTGAAATCAGGTCAGCTTTACACATTATCCAACGTTGTCGGTGGGAATCAAAATTTGAAATCAGGTCAGCTTTACACATTATCCAACGTTGTCGGTGGGAATCAAAATTTGAAATCAGGTCAGCTTTACACATTATCCAACGTTGTCGGTGGGAATCAAAATTTGAAATCAGGTCAGCTTTACACATTATCCAACGTTGTCGGTGGGAATCAAAATTTGAAATCAGGTCAGCTTTACACATTATCCAACGTTGTCGGTGGGAATCAAAATTTGAAATCAGGTCAGCTTTACACATTATCCAACGTTGTCGGTGGGAATCAAAATTTGAAATCAGGTCAGCTTTACACATTATCCAACGTTGTCGGTGGGAATCAAAATTTGAAATCAGGTCAGCTTTACACATTATCCAACGTTGTCGGTGGGAATCAAAATTTGAAATCAGGTCAGCTTTACACATTATCCAACGTTGTCGGTGGGAATCAAAATTTGAAATCAGGTCAGCTTTACACATTATCCAACGTTGTCGGTGGGAATCAAAATTTGAAATCAGGTCAGCTTTACACATTATCCAACGTTGTCGGTGGGAATCAAAATTTGAAATCAGGTCAGCTTTACACATTATCCAACGTTGTCGGTGGGAATCAAAATTTGAAATCAGGTCAGCTTTACACATTATCCAACGTTGTCGGTGGGAATCAAAATTTGAAATCAGGTCAGCTTTACACATTATCCAACGTTGTCGGTGGGAATCAAAATTTGAAATCAGGTCAGCTTTACACATTATCCAACGTTGTCGGTGGGAATCAAAATTTGAAATCAGGTCAGCTTTACACATTATCCAACGTTGTCGGTGGGAATCAAAATTTGAAATCAGGTCAGCTTTACACATTATCCAACGTTGTCGGTGGGAATCAAAATTTGAAATCAGGTCAGCTTTACACATTATCCAACGTTGTCGGTGGGAATCAAAATTTGAAATCAGGTCAGCTTTACACATTATCCAACGTTGTCGGTGGGAATCAAAATTTGAAATCAGGTCAGCTTTACACATTATCCAACGTTGTCGGTGGGAATCAAAATTTGAAATCAGGTCAGCTTTACACATTATCCAACGTTGTCGGTGGGAATCAAAATTTGAAATCAGGTCAGCTTTACACATTATCCAACGTTGTCGGTGGGAATCAAAATTTGAAATCAGGTCAGCTTTACACATTATCCAACGTTGTCGGTGGGAATCAAAATTTGAAATCAGGTCAGCTTTACACATTATCCAACGTTGTCGGTGGGAATCAAAATTTGAAATCAGGTCAGCTTTACACATTATCCAACGTTGTCGGTGGGAATCAAAATTTGAAATCAGGTCAGCTTTACACATTATCCAACGTTGTCGGTGGGAATCAAAATTTGAAATCAGGTCAGCTTTACACATTATCCAACGTTGTCGGTGGGAATCAAAATTTGAAATCAGGTCAGCTTTACACATTATCCAACGTTGTCGGTGGGAATCAAAATTTGAAATCAGGTCAGCTTTACACATTATCCAACGTTGTCGGTGGGAATCAAAATTTGAAATCAGGTCAGCTTTACACATTATCCAACGTTGTCGGTGGGAATCAAAATTTGAAATCAGGTCAGCTTTACACATTATCCAACGTTGTCGGTGGGAATCAAAATTTGAAATCAGGTCAGCTTTACACATTATCCAACGTTGTCGGTGGGAATCAAAATTTGAAATCAGGTCAGCTTTACACATTATCCAACGTTGTCGGTGGGAATCAAAATTTGAAATCAGGTCAGCTTTACACATTATCCAACGTTGTCGGTGGGAATCAAAATTTGAAATCAGGTCAGCTTTACACATTATCCAACGTTGTCGGTGGGAATCAAAATTTGAAATCAGGTCAGCTTTACACATTATCCAACGTTGTCGGTGGGAATCAAAATTTGAAATCAGGTCAGCTTTACACATTATCCAACGTTGTCGGTGGGAATCAAAATTTGAAATCAGGTCAGCTTTACACATTATCCAACGTTGTCGGTGGGAATCAAAATTTGAAATCAGGTCAGCTTTACACATTATCCAACGTTGTCGGTGGGAATCAAAATTTGAAATCAGGTCAGCTTTACACATTATCCAACGTTGTCGGTGGGAATCAAAATTTGAAATCAGGTCAGCTTTACACATTATCCAACGTTGTCGGTGGGAATCAAAATTTGAAATCAGGTCAGCTTTACACATTATCCAACGTTGTCGGTGGGAATCAAAATTTGAAATCAGGTCAGCTTTACACATTATCCAACGTTGTCGGTGGGAATCAAAATTTGAAATCAGGTCAGCTTTACACATTATCCAACGTTGTCGGTGGGAATCAAAATTTGAAATCAGGTCAGCTTTACACATTATCCAACGTTGTCGGTGGGAATCAAAATTTGAAATCAGGTCAGCTTTACACATTATCCAACGTTGTCGGTGGGAATCAAAATTTGAAATCAGGTCAGCTTTACACATTATCCAACGTTGTCGGTGGGAATCAAAATTTGAAATCAGGTCAGCTTTACACATTATCCAACGTTGTCGGTGGGAATCAAAATTTGAAATCAGGTCAGCTTTACACATTATCCAACGTTGTCGGTGGGAATCAAAATTTGAAATCAGGTCAGCTTTACACATTATCCAACGTTGTCGGTGGGAATCAAAATTTGAAATCAGGTCAGCTTTACACATTATCCAACGTTGTCGGTGGGAATCAAAATTTGAAATCAGGTCAGCTTTACACATTATCCAACGTTGTCGGTGGGAATCAAAATTTGAAATCAGGTCAGCTTTACACATTATCCAACGTTGTCGGTGGGAATCAAAATTTGAAATCAGGTCAGCTTTACACATTATCCAACGTTGTCGGTGGGAATCAAAATTTGAAATCAGGTCAGCTTTACACATTATCCAACGTTGTCGGTGGGAATCAAAATTTGAAATCAGGTCAGCTTTACACATTATCCAACGTTGTCGGTGGGAATCAAAATTTGAAATCAGGTCAGCTTTACACATTATCCAACGTTGTCGGTGGGAATCAAAATTTGAAATCAGGTCAGCTTTACACATTATCCAACGTTGTCGGTGGGAATCAAAATTTGAAATCAGGTCAGCTTTACACATTATCCAACGTTGTCGGTGGGAATCAAAATTTGAAATCAGGTCAGCTTTACACATTATCCAACGTTGTCGGTGGGAATCAAAATTTGAAATCAGGTCAGCTTTACACATTATCCAACGTTGTCGGTGGGAATCAAAATTTGAAATCAGGTCAGCTTTACACATTATCCAACGTTGTCGGTGGGAATCAAAATTTGAAATCAGGTCAGCTTTACACATTATCCAACGTTGTCGGTGGGAATCAAAATTTGAAATCAGGTCAGCTTTACACATTATCCAACGTTGTCGGTGGGAATCAAAATTTGAAATCAGGTCAGCTTTACACATTATCCAACGTTGTCGGTGGGAATCAAAATTTGAAATCAGGTCAGCTTTACACATTATCCAACGTTGTCGGTGGGAATCAAAATTTGAAATCAGGTCAGCTTTACACATTATCCAACGTTGTCGGTGGGAATCAAAATTTGAAATCAGGTCAGCTTTACACATTATCCAACGTTGTCGGTGGGAATCAAAATTTGAAATCAGGTCAGCTTTACACATTATCCAACGTTGTCGGTGGGAATCAAAATTTGAAATCAGGTCAGCTTTACACATTATCCAACGTTGTCGGTGGGAATCAAAATTTGAAATCAGGTCAGCTTTACACATTATCCAACGTTGTCGGTGGGAATCAAAATTTGAAATCAGGTCAGCTTTACACATTATCCAACGTTGTCGGTGGGAATCAAAATTTGAAATCAGGTCAGCTTTACACATTATCCAACGTTGTCGGTGGGAATCAAAATTTGAAATCAGGTCAGCTTTACACATTATCCAACGTTGTCGGTGGGAATCAAAATTTGAAATCAGGTCAGCTTTACACATTATCCAACGTTGTCGGTGGGAATCAAAATTTGAAATCAGGTCAGCTTTACACATTATCCAACGTTGTCGGTGGGAATCAAAATTTGAAATCAGGTCAGCTTTACACATTATCCAACGTTGTCGGTGGGAATCAAAATTTGAAATCAGGTCAGCTTTACACATTATCCAACGTTGTCGGTGGGAATCAAAATTTGAAATCAGGTCAGCTTTACACATTATCCAACGTTGTCGGTGGGAATCAAAATTTGAAATCAGGTCAGCTTTACACATTATCCAACGTTGTCGGTGGGAATCAAAATTTGAAATCAGGTCAGCTTTACACATTATCCAACGTTGTCGGTGGGAATCAAAATTTGAAATCAGGTCAGCTTTACACATTATCCAACGTTGTCGGTGGGAATCAAAATTTGAAATCAGGTCAGCTTTACACATTATCCAACGTTGTCGGTGGGAATCAAAATTTGAAATCAGGTCAGCTTTACACATTATCCAACGTTGTCGGTGGGAATCAAAATTTGAAATCAGGTCAGCTTTACACATTATCCAACGTTGTCGGTGGGAATCAAAATTTGAAATCAGGTCAGCTTTACACATTATCCAACGTTGTCGGTGGGAATCAAAATTTGAAATCAGGTCAGCTTTACACATTATCCAACGTTGTCGGTGGGAATCAAAATTTGAAATCAGGTCAGCTTTACACATTATCCAACGTTGTCGGTGGGAATCAAAATTTGAAATCAGGTCAGCTTTACACATTATCCAACGTTGTCGGTGGGAATCAAAATTTGAAATCAGGTCAGCTTTACACATTATCCAACGTTGTCGGTGGGAATCAAAATTTGAAATCAGGTCAGCTTTACACATTATCCAACGTTGTCGGTGGGAATCAAAATTTGAAATCAGGTCAGCTTTACACATTATCCAACGTTGTCGGTGGGAATCAAAATTTGAAATCAGGTCAGCTTTACACATTATCCAACGTTGTCGGTGGGAATCAAAATTTGAAATCAGGTCAGCTTTACACATTATCCAACGTTGTCGGTGGGAATCAAAATTTGAAATCAGGTCAGCTTTACACATTATCCAACGTTGTCGGTGGGAATCAAAATTTGAAATCAGGTCAGCTTTACACATTATCCAACGTTGTCGGTGGGAATCAAAATTTGAAATCAGGTCAGCTTTACACATTATCCAACGTTGTCGGTGGGAATCAAAATTTGAAATCAGGTCAGCTTTACACATTATCCAACGTTGTCGGTGGGAATCAAAATTTGAAATCAGGTCAGCTTTACACATTATCCAACGTTGTCGGTGGGAATCAAAATTTGAAATCAGGTCAGCTTTACACATTATCCAACGTTGTCGGTGGGAATCAAAATTTGAAATCAGGTCAGCTTTACACATTATCCAACGTTGTCGGTGGGAATCAAAATTTGAAATCAGGTCAGCTTTACACATTATCCAACGTTGTCGGTGGGAATCAAAATTTGAAATCAGGTCAGCTTTACACATTATCCAACGTTGTCGGTGGGAATCAAAATTTGAAATCAGGTCAGCTTTACACATTATCCAACGTTGTCGGTGGGAATCAAAATTTGAAATCAGGTCAGCTTTACACATTATCCAACGTTGTCGGTGGGAATCAAAATTTGAAATCAGGTCAGCTTTACACATTATCCAACGTTGTCGGTGGGAATCAAAATTTGAAATCAGGTCAGCTTTACACATTATCCAACGTTGTCGGTGGGAATCAAAATTTGAAATCAGGTCAGCTTTACACATTATCCAACGTTGTCGGTGGGAATCAAAATTTGAAATCAGGTCAGCTTTACACATTATCCAACGTTGTCGGTGGGAATCAAAATTTGAAATCAGGTCAGCTTTACACATTATCCAACGTTGTCGGTGGGAATCAAAATTTGAAATCAGGTCAGCTTTACACATTATCCAACGTTGTCGGTGGGAATCAAAATTTGAAATCAGGTCAGCTTTACACATTATCCAACGTTGTCGGTGGGAATCAAAATTTGAAATCAGGTCAGCTTTACACATTATCCAACGTTGTCGGTGGGAATCAAAATTTGAAATCAGGTCAGCTTTACACATTATCCAACGTTGTCGGTGGGAATCAAAATTTGAAATCAGGTCAGCTTTACACATTATGCGGCATTTTGAGGCGAAAAGTGAAAATGCCGCTGCGTGGGAGCTCCAATCGAGCGGCATTTGTTGCCGCATTTTGACGGGGATGAACAGCGCGACGCTATATTTGGCGTCGCACTGTTCATCCCCCATTACTGTTTTTTTTTTCAATTTTTTTTAAACCTCATACTTTTATATATTTACAATTTGTCCCCAATTGTTTCATTAAATATATAAAACAACCCCAATAATATTTAAATTTTATAATTTTACCCCAATTGTATAATTTGGACAAAATAAATTATTTTTTAAAATTAAAAATAATGCTAAAATTTAAAAGACATTATTATTAATTATAATATTAAAATCTAGATATTAAGTAAAGTCCCATGAAATATAAAGAGCAATCCCAATACATAATTCAAATATAATTTACATATCTGAAATACATAACATATAAAAACTGACACGCATAATATAAAACTTCATTAAAATAAAACATAAAATACAAACTAAACATAGAACATTTCCTGAGATGGACAAGCAACTCTCAATAATCTGGTAGATCGGGGCCAGAGTGTCCAATATCATTGAAATAATTGCCAAAATTAGAAGCAGACCCTTGTTCTTGTTGATTTCTTTTTTGTATTATTTTAATCTGTTGAGCTCGAACGTACTCACGCACGTTTGGATCAGCAATGGAATTCAAATCTTTCATTATAATTTTCCATTCATCTCTATCTTTTTTCATGGCTATCTTTTCTCGTTCGATATCAAACACTACTTGCCTGTCCAAGCTCGCCTTGTCTAACCTGTCTATAAATCGGTTGCTGGAGGTCTCGATGGACTCCACTACACTTGACTCATGATCATCATTTTTCCTTTTTAATTTAGCTTTTTTTACCCCCAATAGGTCGTTCAGATGGAGTAAGTGATGACAGTCCAGGAGATGTTGATATAGGAGATTCCGGAGTGGGATTATCTGATTGTGACGAGTCGAAGTTCACACTTTGGGATTGTCTTCGACCAACTTGTCTTGCTGTGGGGACATCATCTTTGAATTTTTCAAAATTTTTAACCATATTCCAGACATGATCAAATTTAAAACCTTTTTTGTACTTTGGTTCTTGCATAAATAACATCTTTGCTCGAACTAACTGCAAATTATAGTGAACATCAAGTTATGTATTTCAACAATAATAATAAAATTCAAACGATAATTAATAGAATACTTACAATATCTTCATCTGAAGCACCACTTGGATTCAGATTCTCTACTTGTCTCAAGCACGCATTCAATTTCCTTACTTCATTACTTATGATTTCCATTCGAGAACGTCGGCTCACACGCATCTCAAAATGCTGATCTCGAAGTTCATTGTATTTGTCCTCCACACGAGACCAAAATGCATCTCGAGAATGGTTTCTACCGATAATAGGGTCTTGAGAAATATCCAAGAATACTTGACAAAGGAGCACATCTTCAGTAACCGTGTATCCAGTTGATCGAACATACATTTTTTTGTAAAAAGCGATTGGTTTGGAGATCAGAAATACTTTGAAGAAATACTTCGAATTGGGTGGTTTGAAGTAGAATTCGTGAATGTTATTTATAGCCAATCCAAATTTGTTTTTTTTTTTTGAATTTGAATTTGAATTTGAATTTAATTTGCGGTTGGTTTGAATTTGTCGGTGGTCAACATTTGAAATTGAATCATTTTGTACAAACTGATCAGCTTTTTTTTGTAAAAAGTGGTTGGTTTGGAGATCAGAAATACTTCGAATTTGGTGGTTTGAAGTAGAATTCGTGAATGTTATTTATAGCCAATCCAAATTTGTTTTTTTGTTTGAATTTGAATTTGAATTTGAATTTGTCGGTGGTCAACATTTGAAATTGAATCATTTTGTACAAACTGATCAGCTTTACACATTATCCAACGTTGTCGGGGGGAATCAAAATTTGAAATCAGGTCAGCTTTACACATTATCCAACGTTGTCGGTGGGAATCAAAATTTGAAATCAGGTCAGCTTTACACATTATCCAACGTTGTCGGTGGGAATCAAAATTTGAAATCAGGTCAGCTTTACACATTATCCAACGTTGTCGGTGGGAATCAAAATTTGAAATCAGGTCAGCTTTACACATTATCCAACGTTGTCGGTGGGAATCAAAATTTGAAATCAGGTCAGCTTTACACATTATCCAACGTTGTCGGTGGGAATCAAAATTTGAAATCAGGTCAGCTTTACACATTATCCAACGTTGTCGGTGGGAATCAAAATTTGAAATCAGGTCAGCTTTACACATTATCCAACGTTGTCGGTGGGAATCAAAATTTGAAATCAGGTCAGCTTTCAGCTTTACACATTGTCCAACGTATACACAGCTCAGCTCTCCTTGAATTGTGTGAAAGCTTTGTATGAGTGGGAATCAATTTTTGAAATCAGGTCAGCTTTACACATTGTCCAACGTATACATGTAGGCTGTCTAAAAATCACAATAAATAGTTGATCCCCCATCAAACACCGATGATGGAAGTTACAATCTGACGACTTCCAGAAGGTTATAATTTAAGGACTTTCACGTAGAAGGTTACAATCTGACGACCTTCACAACAACTAATGAAGGCCCCAATTCAACAGCCTTCACAATCAACATCGGGAGTTACCATCTGACGACTCTCATATTTTCAAGGAGCCAAAACGCATTGTTAGACCCTAGAGGGGGGGTGATTAGGGTCTTATGCTAATCTAATCCGATTAAATACCAATTAAAATTAATTAACAAATTATTCTTGCAAGAGAGATCTACAATATGTTACAAGCAAGAATAAGCAATATGAACAAAGGTAAATATCCTAGCAAAGAGATATACTATGAGATATATGCAAGGATATATAAACAACACAAAGGTAAACAAAATGAACTAGATAGTGGATGAAATAAATGAGCAATGTACAATTAGCGATATAAGATAAATGCAAAAGCAAATGCGCCAATGACAAACTCAAACACACGATATGATCACGGAGTTCGGACCTTCCGTCCTACGTCTCCGCTCCCCACTCCCGGGGAGAAATCCACTATCACAACCGGGTTTTCTACGTTCACCCGAATAACGTTTACACCTCACAGTGTCGGTTTTCAACGCTCACCGAACAACGTCACTCCTCCACACTCGGTTTTCTAGTTCACCGAAAACTTCACAACACACTCGGTTTCTAGCTCACCGAAAACCTAACAATCTCACAATGTAACAAATATAAATTGTTCTCTAATATGGATGAGAACACAATAAAAGCCCACACTCAATGTTACAACTCTCACAACCCTAATATATTATGAATGCAAATACAATAAGCTCAAGTGGGTGTGTGTAAACAATGAGTGAAATCAAAATCAAAACTAAACTCAATTAAAATCTAGCATATAGAAATTATAAACAAAATAATAAATAGCTAGAAATGAGTTTAGAGATTCTTCTCTGAATAACAAGATGGAGAGATGGAGATTGAAGCCCAAACAAGAAGATGATCTCCTCCACTTGTGAAAACTTCTTCACAAACAAAACAAACCCTTAAACACACTTTAAACCCTTGTTTAAAACTTATTTTAAAAACTTCTTAGATACTTGAAAAGAGATCAGCAATTGGGTATTTATACCCACTCAAGATCTAAACAAAAACCCCAAACAAAATGACAAAACAGCCCCAGACAAATCAGCTCAGAAATAGCCGTTAGGAGACAACGGCTATATTGTCGGTCGACCGAAAATTCTTTACAGTTTCTGAAAAACTGTTAACATATACGATTTTGTAAAATCAATTGGTACAGTAAATCAACTCCAAAAATAGTAAAAACTGGAGGAAAGTTTCTAAACATGTAGATAAACATGTCAGAGAAAGAATTTTTCAAATATCACTTCCCATTTATGAAAACTTATCTGTTTTGTAAAACATGCACGAACATGTGCACGAACGAAAACGTGAATTTGTAAATTCCTTTAAACATAACAAATCAATTTCAAACTTGATGAAACTTTGCGAAATGTTTGTAAACATGAAAACAAACATGTTAGAAAAAGAATTTCTCAAATTGAATTTCTATTTGTGAAAACTCATGTATTTCGCAAGTGTGTCCAAAGCATGAAAACTCAAAACCATGCATGTATATATATAACTATATATATACATAGAAACCAAATACGTGTGTGTATATGATATTGAGCTTAAGGTACTTAACACACATAATATAAAATCTAAACTAAAGTTACCCAAGCAATGATCTTGATCTTCATTATGGCTCAACTTGCTACACGTTGCGGATGAAGCTTGAACTTAATCTTTGAACTTGATCTTTAACTTGAATTGTATATTGCTTCACCGACATTCCGCCAATCTCCTTTGGATATGATCGTTGAAGCTCTATTCCATCCATCCTCCAACAACGTTGTTTGTCTATAATAAATAAGAAAACACAAATACTAGATAAACAACATTAATGGTAAATTATTTGTTAAACATCATCAAAACAAGAAGGCCAACACGCACAGGGCGAACCAGCGTTATAACCTCAAAACGCAGAGTTAATCTCTAAAACAGCACGAACTGTACGTTTTCAGCCTAAAACAGGCTCAACTCTGCGTTTTCAACATCAAAACGCAGAGTTAATCTCTAAAACAGGCTTAACTGTGCGTTTTCAGCCTTTAAACAAGCCTAACTCTGCGTTTTCAGCCTAAAACACAGAGTTCGTCTCTAAAACAGCACGACCTGTGTGTTTCCAGCCTTTAAACAGGCCTAACTCTGCGTTTTCAGCCTAAAACGCAGAGTTCGTCTCTAAAACAGCACGACCTGTACGTTTTCAGCCTTTAAACAAGCCTAACTCTGCGTTTTCAGCCTAAAACGCAGAGTTCGTCTCTAAAACAGCACGACCTATGCGTTTCCAGCCTTTAAACAGGCCTAACTCTGCGTTTTCAGCCTAAAACGCAGAGTTCGTCTCTAAAACAGCACGACCTGTGCGTTTTCAGCCTTTAAACAGGCCCAACTGTGCGTTTTCAGGCCTAACTCTGCGTTTCAGGTCCAGAAACGCACAGTTTGGGCCCAGAACGCTGTTTTCAGCATTTTGACTCGTTCAAAACACTAACAGAACGGTTTCAAAACCGTTTTCCCCACTATTTAGGGAGCTGTTTAAGAGGGGGCGGTTACACCCCACGGTTACACCCCTAAATACCCTATAAATAGTGGGAAACTCAACTGAGTTCAGATCCTTCTTTTTGGGGGCAACAAAGAAGAGATCTTCGGCTGACCTTTTGGGGGAATTCTGGGAGCTTTCGGCAGCAACAAAATCCTTGGAGCATTCCCTTGGCTTATAACCGACTTTCGGTTCAAATCAACTCTTTTTCAAGAGTTTCAAACTCGTTCAGAGTTATCAACTCGATCAGAGTTCAAAACTTACTCCGCAAGTTCTTCTAAAACTCGCTCTCTGAGTTATCAACTCGTTAAGAGTTATTTTCAAACTTACCACGCAAGTTCTCCACAGCGTCAAATCGTGAGGAGAAAATCCCGTTCTAGTGAATCAAGACGTTCGGATCGTCAACGAGAAGCAAACTCGACGCGAGCATTCGAGGGAGACATCTCATCGCCACCGTGAAGAACCCAGAATTAAACAAAGGGGAGACTCAAATTCATTCTCCTCTCTTTTGTAATCGGAATCCAAATTGTAATCGATTTTTGAGAGAAATACAAGTCAACATTCTTTCATTGTCTTTTTTACTGGCAAATTCCAACAAACACATAACAGCTCAGCTCTCTTGAATTGTGTGAAAAGTTTATACGAGTGGGAATCATTTTTTGAAAATCAGCGCAGCTTTACACATTGTCGCAACATATACAGTAAAAGCAAATTTGAATTTTGTGACAAATTGATAACAGCTAGAAAGCATTTCCTAAAATCAAGCTGCTAACTTTACACATTGTTCAATGTATACAGCTAAGCAAAGTTTTATAATAGCATACTAAGATTAGGTACATCCACATAATTACTCGTTGTTGTGTAAATTATTATTCTCCATTTCTGCATACTTCAGTCATTTTTTAGCTATACTTCAAAATGAATTTCGGATGTTGGAGTGTCCATCAATACATTATCATCAATCTTCATCTTCGGATGATGATAATTTTTGCTGTCCCAATATCATTGCAGAGATTGATGAAACCGAAGAAGAGTAATTTGTGAGTACATCAATCAAACAACATGATGCCTCTGTTAAAATTTACAATCAACAACAACATACCAACGCGATCCATGGTGGCTCGATTCCCGGTCATGCAGTGATCAACCGCGATCGAGAAAATGCGCATCAGAATTTGGTCATTGATTACTTTGCCGATAATCCACGTTTTGGAGAAGATATGTTTCGTCGTCGATATCGGATGTCAAGAAGTTTGTTCCTTCGTATTGTTGATGCAGTGAAAGATCATGACTATTACTTCCAACAACAAAGTGATGGACTTGGTAGAATGGGATTATCACCGTTACAGAAAGTAACAGCTGTTTTTCGCATGTTGGCATACGGTCTACCAGCTGATGCTACGGACGAATACGTTAAAATAGGTGAGTCAACATCAATTGAAAGTATGACAAAATTTCGTCGTGCTATGGTGGAAATATTCGTAGAGCGGTATCTACGAACACCTAACGCTAATGATATTGCTAGGCTACTCTATATTGGAAAAAAACGTGGTTTTCCAGGAATGTTAGGAAGTCTTGATTGTATGCATTGGAAATGGAAAAATTGTCCAACAGCATGGTCTGGGCAATACACAGGACGTAGTGGGTCACTAACTATTTTCCTCGAAGCTGTGGCAGATTATGATCTTTGGATATGGCATGCATATTTTGGTATGTCAGGCACCAATAATGATATCAATGTGCTGGAGTCATCTAATCTTTTCTCTAACCTAGCTCAAGGTATTGCTCCTCCCGCTCACTATGTTATTCAAGGAAAAGAGTATAATATGGGTTATTATTTAGCTGATGGTATATATCCGAAATGGGCTACTATTGTACAAACAATCCAACAGCCACAAGGTAGGAAGAAAAAATATTTTGCCATGAAACAGGAAGCATGTAGAAAAGATGTAGAACGTGCGTTCGGAGTTCTCCAATCACGATTTGCAATCGTGGCAGGATCAGCACGTTTTTGGAAAAAACATGTATTACATGACATAATGACTGCATGCATTATTATGCACAATATGATAATCGAGGATGAACGTGATCTTTATGCACCAATTCAAGAAGTGAGGGAAGCACCAACACCAGAAGTTGATATGGTAGCAGATGAAACTACAAGATTTACTCAATTTATTGCACGTTACGGAAAAATCAAGGATAAAGATGCTCATATTGCGCTTCGTAATGCATTGATAGATCATCTATGAGAGGAATACACTAATTCAGATAGTTAAGAGCATACTAAATTTGTAATTTTTACATTGTTGTTAATGTTTAATTATTTTCTTACATTTTATTTTCTGTTGTGTTCTTGAATGTAATATTTTGGCAATATTAATAACAGGTATATAATATTTTATTGTTTTATTAGTTTAATTTTTTAAATAATAAATCATTTTGTTTGGAAAATATGTGAAAAAAATAAAATTTGATATGTGAGGTTAATTGTTGAAATAGTTAAAAATATAGGGAATAAAAAATAATCATATAAAAGTAGATAAAAAGAAAGATACTGAGAATATTCTTTTTTTGTGCAAAAAATGGTGCAATAGGTTGGAGATGAATTACTGTTAGATGTGACTTTTGCACCATTTTAGTGCAAAATTTGCACCATTTTGAGGCAAAGGGTTGGAGATGCCCTAAACACCAGCACCGCTGCAAAAGCTGTCGCTCCTCCCCCTCTCATCCTCTTTTCTCACCTCTTCACCCACCATCACTAACCTCAAGCGCATCCTCAAATAGTTCAAGCCAAGTCTCTCACTTCCTTTACAACCTCAACCACCATCATAAACTTCATCACCTCCCTCTCCCCTTCTCCAAACCCTAAATTCTTCCTCCTTCTCTACCTCCTCCTCCTCTTCAAGCTTGAAAATGCTTGGCCAGTTATCTAACAAACAAGTATCAAAATTATATAGGAATTTTAGAGTTGTTTTTTTACCAATCCTCCAAAAGATGGAAACGTTATTGGTTTTGTTCAATTTGCTCTTCACCTGCATCAAAGTTGTCTCTCTTGCTGAAAAGTTCATTTACTCTATTTCTTTTTTTAATAGGATAATTGTGAACAGGGGACTCTGAGGAAAAGGTAGCAAAATAATTGAGCAGTGCTCTTGAAGGCAATTATGAGGGAAAATTCTGAGGTCCAACTCTTCATAACAAGTTTTAGGGATTGTTAATGTGGAGTTATATTGTGATCAAGAAGATGCTTTAGTTGGTTTTTAGTAGTTGTTTCTTCATCTTGTATTGTAAAGCTGCTATAGCTATCCCTTTTTCACTCTTTTATCATGTAATGTTTACGGTGGCGGGGGTTATAAACTACTATTTTTTATTGGTGGAAGACTATAGTCCATCTAGCAATCCATGTTGTGCGTATGTAAACATCAAAATTACACAAACTTATAATCATATGGTTTGATTGTGAACTAATGAAGATTAGCTGTGAATCTTACCTAGTTGACGTTAACTTTACTCATTGTATGTTAAGTTTATAGCATAACCATTAAGTTTATACAATACATGTTAATTTTAAACGTTGGATGTTAAGTTTATCCATTGGTTTTTTAAATTTACTTATTTGATGTTAAGTTTAACAATTAGCTGTTAAGTTTACCCATTAATCTTTAAGTTTACTTATTAGCTGTTAAGTTTACCCATTGGCTATTTAGTTTTATTTGTCTGTTAAAATAACTCTTTAAGGTAATGGTGCACATGCTAAGGTTATACTATAACCATTAAAAGTGATAATTTTTAGAGTGCATTTAGCTATTATTAATTGAAGTGTTTTCATATATGATCACATTAGCTCTAATACTGACTCTTTCAACAACTGAAATGCTCATACTTAACATATAAGCTCATGAGCGAACAAATTTTTAGGATATTTTTTTTTTGTTTCTTAAAATATTGAGTTGGATGAAATTTAGTATGAATGGTAGTTTGGAAACTTAAAAGAGGTGATTGTATAGGTTAATAGAAATCAAACAAACAAGTCAAACAAACAAAATCAATATTTAACAATTTAAGAGTTTAAGCAATACTTGTCCAGTAATATTGACAACTAACACTAAAACCGATTAATAATAATTAATGTTTGGGTTGGGAATTTCGTCGAATAGGTCTCGAGTTGGGAACATAGTCGCAGATTGCAGTGGGATTATGAGGCTATAGAGAGCACGTCTCCCTAAAGTGATCTTAAGAATGAAGCAAACAACTTGATTCCATTGCCATCATATATATGCAGCTTTATGTTGTATTGTTTGTCCTCTTTTGCTTAAAGATGAGTAGAATCAGCTTGCAGAAGCATTCAAATATTTTTAACATTTTTGCTATATGTTTAATAGGCAATACATATGTTTAACAACCAATCTTTAGTATTAACGACTAATGTTATATAAGAACAGATATATAATTCCCTAATAGTTATACTCTAAACTTAACAACTAATGAGTAAACTTAACAGCTAATGAGTGCACTTAGAAACCGATGAGTAAGCTTTAACAATCAATGTTAAACTTAACATTCAATGGGTAAATTTAACATCCAATGGGAGAGAGATTTTACAAATTTATATTTCCATGTATTAATCATTTAAAAAAATAAACTTATAAAAAGAAAGGTAACATCAAAACGCAGCCTATTTGATGAAATCCTCTACCCAAACATTAACTATTATTAACCGATTTTATAGGATAATTTATATTTTCACGTATTTTAATCATTAAAAAAAGGTTCTTTAATCTGTTGTTCAATGCATGTACTAGAGATGTTGAACTACGTAAAAATCTCTTCAATAACATAAAAACACGAACGCAAAGAAGAAAAATAAAAAGGACTATTTACATCCCGGTACTTTAGAGTATATGGTGTAACTAACTGGATGACCTTAGGTTTCTATGTATGCACAGATAATCCTAAAATTACTAGATTACCCTAAGAAAACTTCTTTGGAATTATCCGTGTGAACTCTCAGTCGTAATCTTATAATTATCCACGTAGATATACAAACTTCAACATCATCCATATGGTTACACTCCACCTCAAAGTACCAGGTGTAAACAAAACAAAAGTTTACATATACTACCTAGCGATCATCCGGCTCGCTTAATAACAGGAGAACTAATATTCAATAAACCAGAGGATAATATGGAGCAGGGAACAGGATAGGGATTTTTTTTTTTTTTTTCGTTCTCCATCCAAAACCAAAATCAACACCAACAGAACACGATGTCACTGCCTTCTCTCTACTCCTCAAGCTAAATTACAACGAAATACATCACTCAGAAAGAACAAGTAAACTATAATCCTAAGAAGCGCCAGTTTTACAAGCAGCCCCGCCACTCAATACACTAACTGGCGACAACCCAATTCTACCACCTCCAGCTTCTACACCTAAAGCATCGCTACTAATGACACCGACATTATTACTAGAACTCGGGTGGTTTACATCGGTCTTTGTGGGTCCATCGTCGCCAGGTACAGTAATGGAGAGCTCCGATGTAGCAGTGGCAGGAGCAGTAGTAGTAACTCCGACTCCTTCCACAGGCTTTCTTGAACGATTGCGGCCACGATGCATGTGACGGTCACAGTATTTCTGGTCTGGAACCACTTCGCGTGAGCATCGCCACTTCTTCCCGTCAGTTCTCCTGCACCTCCCTGGTTCTGGCTCCATGCTGTTCCTGAAATCGTAGCACAAATTCCCGAGTCCCACAACTACACCAAAAAATGTACTAAAATTATAAGTATCAAACGAAAAATGGTAAATTGCAGATAATCCTTCTCTTGTACAACTAACAATTAGAGAGTGTATTCCTAACGTTGCAACTGTAAATCCAATGCGAATACCAGCGCAATTGAACTAACTGCAGACTGCAATTTTGATGCAAATAACAGAAGCACATGCAATTGTAATTGTTGATTAAGTTTTCAAGTTTACAATTTGTGGTTGCAGTTACTTACAAATGTAATTGTAATTATTGATGATGTTATAAAATTAACAATCTGTAGATGCAAAGTTGTAAATTGAGGTGTTTGTTACAAGAAATCGGTTTTTATATTTATGGACGAATTTTCAAAACCGCCCTATTTACACATTTATTCCTAAAAACAACCCCTTTCAACTTTATTTGCAAAAACCGACCTGGTTTCAATCCCAGGGCTGAAACCAGGTCGGTTTTTGTGAAAAAAGTTCCCAAACTTCACGGGACTTCAAGTCCCGTAAAGTTTAGCAGCCATTTTGTTAAGTTGCTAAACTTCACGGGACTTGAAGTCCCGTGAAGTCTTAAAGTTCACAAAAATTCACCGTGAAGTTTGTTTTAGCGTTCATGCTCTTTTACCAGTCAATCCCACATATATTCCTAACTTCCCCACCAATCCCTCAACTCAACTGAAGCCCTGTTCCCTCAACTCAACCAAAGCCCTGTTATCTTTCCCTCAACTCTCTCTTCCATATCCATGATAAAATCTCAAAAATCAAACAGATAGGGGAGAAGCAACAAAAAGCAACTGAGAGAAGGACAAGCAATTAAAGCAAAAATGGATAGGGGAGAAGCAACAAAAAACAATAATCCAAGTGATTTGATGTTCAATTTCATGAGGAGTCATGCCAGTGACACCTCCTGCTCTCCCAACGAAGCAACAGTTATGGCTTTGGAACTGGCCTTTTGTCTTCAGCTGAGAGAAGGACAAGCAATTAAAGCAAAAACGGATAGGGAAGAAGCAAGGGATCATGTTGATTTCGGTAAGGGTTTTGGAGGCTCCTAGGGCAAGGACTTGAGAAGAGGGATTTTGTAAAAAAAAATTGGGTTTAAGGAATGAATAACGGTTTTGAAGGCGGAGGGAATAAAGAACGGATGAATAATACGAACAGTGAAATTTCAAAGTAAAAATGGACTTCACGGGAATTGAAGTCCCGTGAAGTTTAGCAACTTAACAAATTGGCTGCTAAACTTCACGGGACTTGAAGTCCAGTGAAGTTTGAAAACTTTTTTCGCAAAAACCGACCTGGTTTCAACGACAGGGCTGAAATCAGGTCGGTTTTTAAAAATAACTTCAAAACGGGTTGTTTTTAAAGTCCAAATAGGTCTCTTTTGAAAATTTGTCCTTATATTTATTCTTTGAATCTGACTGCAATTAGAGATGCAATTTGGATGATATCCAACAGTTCAAAAGATTGCATTTGTAACTTGATCTCCAAATCTTATTAAATTGTCAGTTGCAATTGGAAGCTTTAAGATACAATCCTCAGAATAAGTTTACATCCTTCTTAATGATATTTTTAATTCTTAAACTCTTCTTCGGGGCTATTTGGTTTGTGGTTTACATGCATGTTAGGATTTTGAAAAATCCATACTCAAAACTATTGTTTGTTTACAATTAGCGTTAAAGAGTATTTGCGCGAGGGATGAAATTCAACCAAATTTTGATAGGTTGCACACAAATTTGTTGAGATTTGAGAATGTGTGACCAAACTCACAAATTCAGTGAAATTAGTATAGTTTTAATGAATTACATTTGATGCATCTATCCTACATAATATCACTAAATACTATGTGGAATCCCTAAATTCGTGACATGAAAAATGTCAAACAAAGAATATACTTGATAACAATTTATGATTTTAGACTTATGGGTCCCATTTTTCAATGCAAAACCCGCAAAATGTGCATGAAACAAATAAGCGCTTACTAATATATTAGTTCATAAATTGCTTTTATTGTTATATTAAAATTCAACTTACTTACAAAATTATATTAGTCACTATGGAACACCTATTACTAATCCTAAAATTGTGGATTAAAGTGCTAGGATTCGGTTCATAAGTAAATACCATGCCATGACCACTTCAAATTATTTTTGGTTGTGTGGATCCTAATTATATTTTGGAGCACCCAAGTTGTTCCCCATTTATAACTGTTCAAATATATCCCGGTTACAACTAACTATAGTTACACCCTCCTTTGTTGCAACGTACTAATGTAACTTTGCTATTAAGCCTATTATCACTCAGGGATGTTTGGTTCGTAGATTGCATCATTCAAAAAAAATTATGCATGTAAGGGATTTTGAAAAACCCATACTCAAAATCTTATTTGTTTGCAATGGATTTTAAAGAGGATGGATATACATGAGAGATAAATTTCAACCGGACTTTGTTTTGTTACACATGAATTTTATTGAGGATATGTGACGAAAGTTGCAAACCCGACTAAAATCAACATAATTTGTAGGGAATTTCATTGGATACATCTAATATGTTGCATGAAAAATGGTAACTAAGCATTCTATTCTATAAATCCATGATTATTTGTAGGTTCCAGCCTTGAACACAAGATTCCCAAATCCTCAACAAATACATGAAAACAAAAAATTCTGAACTCGTTTAGTACTCATCATTCATCACATAACTAATTCTTATCACATCACATCAAAAAAATGAAAAATGTCCTCATTTTCTTTTCTTCTTTTCTAGTTGGCAGCAAATGGAAAGTGAATAAACAGTGGAGGTTGACCCATCATCATTGTAATTCTTTTCGCTTTCTCAATTTTTTTTCAAGAAATTGGTAGAAAGTGATTAACAAAGAGAGAAAATATTCTTTCCTCTCTTATCATTTATTTTTTAATTGGTCACTGTCTACAATACACTTCTTAACACCCAAACATAATACCAAGAAAGCAAATATCACATCATCCGTCATCTCAACTTACTATCAAAAAGTATTTCTTGTGCACACTATATGTGCGTACATAATTCTACGTTTAGGTTAAAAATGATAAGTTGGAGGGATGACTGAGTAAGTAGGGTATTAAAGATAATTAGAGGCTAATAAGGATAGTTAAAGAGAATGGATTCAAAGGCTTGGAAGGACCACTACTTAATCACAACCATTGACTATCTAGTGGGTGGTTATGATTTTTTTGCAACATATGGGGACCAATGAGTGTTAGATTTAGAATGTATCACAATCACTCACTAACTAAGTAATCAACAGTTATGATAAAAGTAGTGCTCTCTTTGCTATTTTTTGTAATGAAGATGATCCAAATTCATGAACATGAGATGGATGGAGTTAAAATGGTAGTCTTTTGAGTGTTCCAGATTTACTATTTTCATTATTCTTAAACTAAGTGTAAATTATCAGGACATTTCATGGACTTATTAGAATTCCTGACTCGCATGGGGGTAGAACACAAAGAGAATTTTTTAATAATCGTAATAGATAAGATTATGCAAACAAACCGTAATAAAAATTACTGTTCCCGAAAGCAATTTTTCTTGAACTTCACTTTTCTATAAATATGAGTTGCCAAAAATTACTATTCTCACGGAATTAAGTTGCCATGAGTGATAATAACGAGATAAATATAATATATATATATATATATATATATATATATATATTATATATATATATATAATATATATATATATATATAAAGAGAGAGAGAAAGAGAAATAGGTGTGTTTGGTACTAACCATAAGTTTTTGTGATTGACAGTGAGGTGGCATATTCCTCTCCACTCAATGAAATTAGGCCCACATTCATCATGGGTTGGGAGAGTGGTGAGAATTGAAATGAGTGGATAGGAATAGGACAACTCACTACCAAACACAAACATAAAATATTATGTTTGGTACCAAACATACCCATTTTTCATATATATATATATATATATATATATATATATATATATATATATATATATATTATTTCTTATTTTGGATGGATTTACTCACAAGAGGGGTAGTGGTGGGCCCATACGAGGCGGCGACGCTCTTCCAAATTGGGAGAATGAGGTGAACTGGAACTGGGATTCCGGCGACCATGTGCTAAAAATCAGCGCTTGATGGTGAAACTCCTGCATCTGCATAAAAGTAAAACCCCCACCTTTACTCGATTCCGAGTCTCCTCCTCCTCCAATTCCAAGCCCTAGCCCTAATCCTAGAGGAGACGCCACCGCCGTCGTCACTTTCCCTAATTCAACCGATCAAAATTCAAAAAGATGGAATCTTTTTGCGAACAATAAGGAACAAAATGGATCAAGTAGTTACCTGCATCTGATGATTCGTCTGGTGAGCTGACGCGGGCAACTTTCGATGGCCGAGATTCGTCTTCGAGATTGGGTTCATGGTCTTCGCCCATTATCCTTGTGGAAACTTGGATCCGTAATCAGCGGATTTTTTTTCCGATTTTATTTATTTAATTTTTTTTTTGGGGAGCAGCTGTTTCGTTACTTTTCACTGAAAATGGAGGGTTTTGGGGATTAGGCGGCACCGAGAATGGAAGCTTGTATTTAGATTTCAAAGTAGGCATACAGATGGCATTTTTGGTGACGGACATTGTTTTTTACTGGCAAAACTATAGCTTTAACCACATCTATAAAAATTTGTATTCTTGTACCCTTGAGAGCTTGAGAATTGTACGCCACTGTCACAATTTTATAACCCAAAAATCATTTTTTCCCCCGGGTTAACAAATTTATGAAACGAAATTAATCGGGGAATAACATTTAAGGTAGTATAATAAGTATGAAATATTTATAGTTAGTATTAGGTACGAGTGAGTATAAACAATATACATTCCTTAGAAAAGAACAATGATCCATCGTTTGTGACTTTAGATTTTCAAAATGCATAACAGTTTTATCATCTAACTTTATTATTTTTATAAAACTACAAGAGAAATGTTATATGCAATTTTTATCATTTATTTTCCAATAATTTGTAACATTCTTTCTTTTTATGCAAAAAAAAAAGAAAAAAAATTATTTCTTACATGTTGTTCTATACTAATTCAAGGAATATACCTAGTAATCTAGGGCATACTAAATAAATGAACTTCTAAACAATTGTCTTCTTAAATAAATAACCTCTAAATGGGTAAAAATATAGGGTTTTTTTACACTTTTGTACCCTAAATTCACACCCTTCTAAATTCTATAATGCCTCAAGAGGTTTTTTTTGGCACTTAAACTTTGACCTTTGAACAATTTTTTATTTTAATATTTCGGAGTTTTAATATCTGGATACATGAAAGTGTTCTGTTGACGTTTGGATACACAGTTTTGTGACTTTGCTATCCCCCAAGTTTAAATTTTTTTTGACTTCATATCGTAAAGTTTTTTGTTTGGCATTTCGATATTCCAAAATTTAATGGTGGAAGAAAAACTTCGGGGCATGACAATTAAATTTTTTTAGAGTATCAAAGTTAAAAAAAATTGTAAACTTGTGAGCATCAAAATGTCAAGTAAAATATGTGACATCAAAGTTTTTAAAAATATTATTTATATATCAAAATTCCAAAAGAAAATATTTATTTGTCAAGGCTAAAAAATAATAAACTTTAGGATACGAAAAGTGAAAATAACCCAGAATTAATTTCCATAAAATTAATGAACGGATGTTTAACGGTCGTTATCCATATGAGTGTAGTAGCGTACAAAGACCTCTGACATCGTGTCAGCCTTGTCTTCTCACAATTGTTGTCTCACACCGCAAGCCAAAGTAATTATTTTATTTATTTTAAAGAAATGACAGGTCAGCTGCTTGTTTGTTAAACGCGAGCCTCTCGCTTCATTTTCGTTTCCAGTGCGACTGCCTAACACCTTTCCTTAACCTGTCCCATTCATTTAATAGGTGACACGAGTCTTTCACGCGCTTGTCACGTGACGGGTTCCATTGACCGGTTTGAAGTGTCAGAGTCTTGACGTGGGGCCCGCTTGACAGTGATACGGACACTTGCTCACGTGATATTACCGGTGGACAGCTGGGCTGTGGGATGAGCGGTGAAGGTTTAACTTTTAGAAAAATCGGGGGAAAATAAAGAAGGAAAAACGTTTTGTAGGGCCCACCGCTCTGACAAGTCCGGGTAAGGCGGGGCCAGCTGTCAGCAAGTGGGTATGAACGTTTTACATCACAAACCGCACTACCTTTCACTGACTCGTGAGGGTGGGGCCACCCGTTTGAAGCTTGGACCGTACAAAAACATATCTGTACGAAAGCGTCTGAACCTAAACTTCGCCCTAAGCCCTACGGTACCGTTAAGGAGACTTAACCCTTTTTTAGTTCGTCAAATATAAAAAATCTATATAAGGGTTAAAATAAGTTAACCCTTCATAATTTGTCAAACATAAAAAATATAAAAATGTTAAGCTAATCTCTTTAGAGGGATTAAAAAGAGTTAACCTATCAAAATGAGGGGTTCATTAATACTCTTGTTTAGATGGATTAAGAGTTAACCCGTCTATTTATAAAGAAAATAGTCAAATTTATTGTTATTCACAAACACTAAAACTAATCACATGGGCTAAAATAAAAATTATTTAACGGGTTAATAATTTAATCCTTCAAAAATCAAAAGTAAATACGCCTCACCCTCCAAGACTAAGTCAATGTGTCCAAAATTTCCAAAATCCACATTTTTATGCTACTAGCTTCCAAAGTTGGGTGCCATGTTACCAGTAAAAAAAAGAAGAAGAAAAAAATATCCATAACGCTCTTTCGGTCTCATCTCTTTCTCCTCACCTTTCTTTCTTTTTTTCTCATCTTTTTCTTCTTCCCATCTCTCCTCCTACGGCAACTCCTTGCTTGGACTTCTTTGCGGTACCGTTTAACAAAGGGTTAAGTAAGGGGTTAATGATACTTAACCCCTTCTTAACCCGTCAAATACAAAAAATCTATACAATGATTAAAATGAGTTAACCCTCTAATTTGTCAAACATAAAAAATATAGAAGTGTTAAGTTAACCCCTCTAGAGGAATTAAAATAAGTTAACCCATCAAAATGAGGGGTTTACTAATGTACTCCTGTTTAGATGGATAAAGAGTTAATCCGTCTAATTATAAAGAAAATAGTCAAAATTATTGTTATTCCCAAACACTAAAACTGATCACATGGGCTATAATAAAACTTATTTAACGGGTTAATAATTTAATCCTTCAAAAATCAAAAGTAAATACGCCTCACCCTCCAAGGCTAAGTCAATGTTTCCAAAATTTTCAAAATCCACATTTTTATGTTACTAGCTTCCAAAGTTGGGTGCCATGTTACCAGCAACTTTAAAAAAGAAGAAAAAAAAGATATCCATAATGCTCTTCCAGTCTCATCTGTTTCTCCTCACCTTTCTTTATTTCTTTCTCATCTTTTTCTTCTTCCCTTCTCTCCTCCTACAACAACTCCCTGCTTGGACTTCTTTGAGCCCACTAATATCATACATCCATGTCCCTACCTCCCCTCCCTTCCCTCCTCGGACTACATCGTACATTCATCGCTCTACCTCCCCTAACCTCTCCTCTCCTCCAGCAACCATTGCTTCACCTTTTTTGAGCCCACCATCATATATGCACCCTTCTATTTCCCCTCCCTTCCCTCCTCCTCCTACGGCTTCAAATCTCTGCATCCTCTACCCATGCCCTCTCCTATCCCTCCTCCTCCAGCAACCCCTAACTCGACTTCTTCATCTAGGTGGTCCCCACCACCACCCCTCTTACCTCATCACCTCCCTTGTCTATTCCGTTTGGACCCACCACCTACATACCATATAAAGTTAAAACTAAATAGATAAGATTAACAACCAATAGCTATGCTGAACAACTGACAAAAAGGCTTAACAATAAATGCATAAGCTTAACAAGTGACGAAAAATATTAACAAATGCATAAGCTTAACAACCGATGAAAAATCTTAATAACAAACACATAAACTTAACAATCAATGATAAGTTTAACGACCGATGAAAAATCTTAATAATAAATGCATAAATTTAACAACTAATGCATAATAATTAACAATGCATAAGCTTAACAATAAATGGATAAGATTAATAATTAACAATTAACAATTTTAACAACCAATGCATAAGCTTAATATGTGATAAAAAAATTAACAATAAACGGATAAGATTAACAATTAACACACACACTTAAGAACTTACGAAAAAGCCTAAAAACAAACGCATAAGCTTAACAACTAACAAAAAAAATTCTAACAAATGCATAAGCTTTATAACTACTGCATATAACTTAACAATTAACAAAAAATGTTTATAGCAAACTCATAAGCTTAACAATCAATTATCAAATTGATTGTTAAGCTTGTGCGTTTGTTGTTAACATTTTGTCAATTGTTAAGCTTATCCATTTGTTATTAAGCTTTTTTGTTAGTTATTAAATTTATGCATTAGTTATCAAGCTTATGCATTTGTTATGAACTATCTATCAATTAAGCTTATGTGTTTGATGTTCAGTTTTTTCATCGGTTGTTAAGTTTTTTCTTCGGTTGCTAAGTTTATGCATTAGTTGTTAAGTTTATATAATTGTTAAGTTTTTTGTTAGTTGTTAAGTGTTAGGGATTTTATGGAGATTAATCTGCGAAATTAATCACTAAACAAATAATGACACCAATGAAAAATACTACAAGCAAGCAAACACCAAAATTTAACGTGGTTCGGCAAATCGTGCCTACGTCCATGGGGCAATCCAGAGAAAAATATTCTACTATGAATCAAGAGTACAATCCCTTCAAGTTACACCTGAACTTAAGGATTAAAACACAAAAGAAAGATACAGTGTTACCTCTAGGGCACCAAAACCCTAAAACCCATCTCACTAAAAATCTCTAACTCCCGTGGAGAAACCAGCACCGTACCCTCAACTGCGTCGTCATTCTGAAGACAACGGCTTTTGAATCACTGCAATCGGACACCCGAGCTATCCGGAATCTGAATTTTCCTCTCTCTCTTCTTCTCTCTCTTTTTCTCTCTCCTCTCGGGTACTGTAGTGCGCGGTTACTGTAGCACCCGAAAAACTATTCTTCTATCAAAATTTGATCTCAGGTCTCTCTTATATAGAATTCTCCAAACCCATTCCTATTTTAAATAGATCATCCAAATCCTCTTCTATATAGAATCCTAATTCATGTAGACTTCTTATAGATAGAATTCTAATTCATGTAGACCTCCTCATGTAGGCCTTATCTTGGGCTAGACCCACAACAATGTGACGCCCCTGGGTTCACACATGGCTGCAGTCCGAGGTGAAACCAGGAATGTCAAACCTGCCATGCACCACACCGTGTAATAACATGTTTCACCATCACAATTACTATCTCTCTAGAGGAATCAACAATAGGTGTAGGTACAAAGCAAGTAAAAGGTTCTACAACAAATACTTAATGAAATGATAGAACATCAAATTAACACATCTCCTCAACCAAATAAACTGGAATACATAGTCAAAGTCTGAAATGATTAATAACAATCTGGAGATCTCAACATGTCTCAAAGTACATAATATAGTGAATACATAATATTCTAAAATCATAGATCCTAACAAAAGAGGATTTTAGTATTTAGAGATTTACAACACGAGCATAGGTACGTCGAGCGAAATAATCCAAACAAGGAAACCCTCATGTATATACCTTGTATCTCAAATTTGTAAATCCCTAAATACTAAACCTGAGGTCTAATACAAGAAACAAATAAATAAAACAAATACAAACCCGTCTCTACCGATAAATGAAATCATGACAAGGCCACCACAAGTGTCATGCAAACTCACATGAGTGTCATGTCCGAAAACGATTAAGTGTCCAAAACATAGACTATATAAATTAAACGTCCAACCCATGGACTGAAAGTAACGAGTGTCCAACGCATGGACTGAATATAACCAATGTCCAACGCATGGACTAAATCTAACCAATGTCCAATGCATGGACTGAATATAACTAATGTCCAACGTATAGACTAAATCTAACCAATGTCCAACGTATGGACTGAATATAACCAATGTCCAACGCATGGACTAAATCTAAGTCCAACACGAGGACTTCAATGGATTATAGTCCAACACGAGGACTTCAATGGATTATAGTCCAACACGAGGACTTCAATGGATTATAGTCCAACACGAGGACTTCAATGGATTATAGTCCAACACGAGGACTTCAATGGATTATAGTCCAACACGAGGACTTCAATGGATTATAGTCCAACACGAGGACTTCAATGGATTATAGTCCAACACGAGGACTTCAATGGATTATAGTCCAACACGAGGACTTCAATGGATTATAGTCCAACACGAGGACTTCAATGGATTATAGTCCAACACATGGATTAATAATAATGTATGCTCAACACATGGACTATGAACAAAGAAGTGTAATTGTCACCAGCATATGTGGAAAGATATACATATCCCAATCTTGTACGTGTTTCAATGTGCGGGTTTAAACTTGTGTCAAAAGTGTCAACTCACATGTATAGACAAGTCACTATCATTGCAATATAGTGTTAGATAATCGAGGCGACCCCTCGGACGTATAAAATACACAACCAAAATAAATACATGCACAAACAGTGCGGCGGTCGACCGCAGAAACCACTCCGGTCGACCGCGCATAGGGCAGAGACATTCTGCTCGACAGAACGCCCAGCGGTCGACCGTCGCGTCACACGCGGTCGACCGCGAAATGAACAGAAGCTTTTTCCAGATTTCTGTTCTGCTTCGAAATCGATCCAAACAATACACCCATGCTTCCAAACAATATATTACACATTCTAATACATATGAATCATCGTATAATAACATCTAGCATGAAAACAAAAATCATCACTAGGATTTGTGAACTTCTATACACATGATTTAAAAGTTATAAAACAGTAAACTTGCATCAAAACTCAGAGTTCAAAAACAATTTTTCAGATCCGGATCTATTACAGAAAAGAAATTCATTTGGTGAGGTTATTTTCAAACTGAAATATTGGATTTTCGCATCATATGCTACAAGAACTATACTTATATGTAAACTAGCATTTTAGGCTCAACAAATCTCAATAAAATCATTAGAAAACCCATAAAAACGTGGGTGAAGGGCTGGGTGAGATGTCACTCGCCTGAGGGGGTTGATGAACACCCAAAAACGAGTGAGAACGGTCCTCCTTCAATCTGAGCAGCGAAACTCCACCGAAAATTCTTCGAAACGCCCCAAAAACGCCAAAATCCGAGCTAGGGTTTTGAGAGGAGAGAGAGAAGGGGGCTGGGGCTATTAGGGTTCAATAGAGGGTTCTGAGAGCTTCAAAACGAGTATATATACCTAGGGTAATAATCGGGTTTGGTATAAACAAAATCCGACCCGAAACAGAACTGGCAGAACCAGATTCGCTGCGCGGTCGACCGCAGCGACCACGGCGGTCGACTGCGCAGGTTCCTGGGTCATTCTCAGATTGGGGTTCGGTGAAAAGTCTATAACTTTCTCATATGATCTTGGAATGAGGTGATCTAAGATTCGTTGGAAAGATCTTGAAGAGACCTACAACTTTGATCTTATACACTTTTCCAGATTCTAAATAAATCAGTGTGCAAAACATAAAAACTCTCAACTGGTCAAAATTCTCAGATTCTCACTATTTGCCTTTGTGCATGTTTTGTGTATTTACACTCATATATTCACAAATATACATTGAATTAATCTCAAATCAATTCCTATCATACTCAAACATAAAAATACATTATTTTCATCATATAACATATTTATAATTATTTATCACACTATATTCAAATTTTTCGGGGTTTTACAAACAATCTCCCCCTCCAGCCCAAGGATGGGATATGTGAATATTTAACTCCTCAACGGGAGTTCATGCCGGCCAATCGCCGACATAACTCTATCTTCTCTCTGAAAACAGTCTTCGTTAAAAAATCTGCTGGATTTTCATCTGTGTGAATCTTCTGTAACTTTAGCTCCTCTTTCTCAACAGCTTCTCTAAGCCAATGATATCTCACATCGATGTGTTTTGTCCTGGAGTGGAATGTAGAATTCTTGCTCAAATCAAGAGCACTTTGACTATCAATAAAGATTTGATAATTGTCCTGCTGCAAGCCTAACTCATGCAGAAATCTTCTCAACCAAATCATGTCCTTACCGGCTTCTGCAGCTGCAATATATTCCGCCTTTGTTGTAGATAAAGCAACACACTTCTGTAACCTGGACTGCCATGATACTGCTCCCCCTGCAAAAGTGAACAACCAACCTGAGGTAGACTTCCTGTGATCGAGATCACCTGCCATATCCGCATCTGCAAAACCATATAATACTGCCTTCGAACCTCCAAAACTCAAACATAATCTGGAACTGTCTTTCAAATATTTTAAGATCCACTTTACACCTTCCCAATGAACTTTCTCTGGATTAGAAAGAAACCTGCTCACAACGCCAACTGCATGAGCTATATCTGGCCGAGTGCAAACCATGGCATACATCAAACTCCCTACAGCTGAAGAGTAAGGAATATTCTTCATCTCACTCTTTTCCTTATCTGTAGTCGGGCAAAATTTCTTGCTAAGCTTCAAATGTCCTGCAAGCGGAGTACTGACTGACTTAGCATCTTTCATGTTGAATCTATCAAGTAGCCGTTCAACATATTTCTCCTGTGATAACCATAACTTCCTGGCTTTCTTGTCACGAATAATATCCATACCAAGAATCCGTTGTGCCAAGCCCAAATCCTTCATGTCAAAAGCTTTAAATAACTCCTTCTTCAGCCCTCCGATTATCTGACTATCCTGACCAACAATCAACATGTCGTCCACATAAAGCAAAAGGATAATGAAGCTAGAATCTGAAATTCTCCTGAAATATACACACGAATCTGCAACTGTCCTCTGGTAGCCATGACTCAGCATGAAAGAATCAAATTTTTTGTACCACTGCCTGGGTGCCTGCTTCAAACCATAGAGACTCTTCTTCAACCTGCAAACCATGTGTTCTTTTCCCTGCACTTCAAAACCTTCCGGCTGCTCCATGTAGATCTCCTCCTCCAAATTACCATGAAGGAATGCAATTTTCACATCAAGCTGCTCAATCTCGAGGTCTAAACTAGCTGCTAAACCCAAGATAACTCTAATGGACGTCATCTTCGCAACCGGTGAAAAAATTTCATCAAAATCAATGCCCTTTTTCTGACCAAAGCCTTTCACCACTAATCTAGCTTTGTATTTCTGAATCTCTTTGTAACCATCCTTTTTTAACTTGAACACCCACTTGTTCTTCAAAGCTTTTCTGTCATTTGGCAAATCCACCAACTCATAAGTATCGTTCTTTTCAAGAGACTTCATCTCTTCCTTCATAGCCTGGAACCATTTGTCCTTGTCTTTATGAGTATGTGCCTCCTGAAAACTTTCTGGCTCCCCCTCTTCTGTCAGTAAAGAATACTCTGAAAGAGGATATCTCATGGATGGTCGATGCTCTCTAGCTGATCTCCTAAGTTGTGGCTCTGCAAACTCCTGTTGCTGGTGATGCTCCCCCTGTTGAGGAGCCTCCTGCTCGTGATTCTGATCACCATCTCCCTGCTCTGGTATCTGACTATCATCATCAACATCATCATCATGCATCTGCTCTGTATCTGTAGGATGCAACTGTACTGGAGACAAAACGGGTGTCATATCTGGAATCTCACTAGCAACACTTTCTGACTGCTCTGCTCTCCCAAGATCTGCAATAGTCTGATCCTCCTGAAAAATAACATCTGCTCATCTAATCATTTGTCTCCTTTCTGGATCCCATAGTTTGTAGCCGAACTCATCTTCTCCATAACCAATGAAGATGCAAGGAACCGCTCTATCATCAAGCTTCTGTCTCTTCTCCTTCGGAATGTGTGCAAACGCCTTGCAACCAAACACCTTCAAATGAGAATAGGAAATATCTTTTCCAGACCAAACTCTCTTTGGAATATCAAAACCTAAAGGAACTGAAGGAGACCTGTTGATTATGTAGCATGCAGTGCGAACAGCTTCAGCCCAGAAGCTCTTAGGTAACTTCGACATCTTCAACATGCATCTGACTTTCTCCACAATGGTCCTGTTATACCTCTCTGCAACTCCATTATGCTGCGGTGTGCCGGGCTCTGTCCTCTGATGCCGAATACCATGCTTGGAGCAATAATCTCTAAACTAAATGGAAGTGTACTCTCCTCCATTATCGGTGCGCAAACACTTCAACTTCTTTCCTGTCTGCCTCTCCACCATGGAATGAAATTGCTGGAAGACTAAAAACACCTAATCCTTTGTCCTCAATAAGGAAACCCATATCTTCCACGATGCATCATCAATAAATATGACAAAATACTTATTACCACCCAAGGACTCCACCTCAATAGGACCACAAACATCAGAATAAATCAAATCCAAAATATTATCTTTTCTTTTAGAAGTCTTACTAATAGAAACTCTATGTTGTTTGACAAATAAACAATAATCACAAGGGGTGAGTGATGAACCTTTGACAAAAAGAATAAGAGACTTCTTTGCTAATATCTGCAACCCCTTCTCGCTTATGTGCCCGAGCCTCCTATGCCACAAACTGAGAGTGTCACCGTCTTGAGCCACACTCAAAGAATCATATGAAGCCTTCGCTTGAGTCTTGTATAAATTGCAACATGCACTTCCTCTAGCCACCACAAGAGAGCCTTTGGTGATTTTACATTTTCCTCCACCAAATTGAATTTTATATCCCATTCGGTCCAAAGCAAGACCCGAAATCAAGTTGAGCTGCAAATTGAGAACATGTCGCACATTCTTTAAGATCAATGTGCATCTGGTATTTGTCTGCAAGTGTATATCACCAAGTCCCATAATCTTCGAGTAGCTAGTATTGCCCATCTTCACATTGCCAAAGTCACCTACCTTATATGACGTGAAAAGGTCTCGATTGGAGGTAGCATGACACGTAGCTCCTGTATCTACTATCCACTCAGAATTCTGACTTGTAACATGCATACAATCTTCTTCCTTGCAAATGAGAATAACATCGGTCTCAGACAAAGTAGCCGTAGTGTTACTGTCAGCTTTTTTCTTCTCATCTTTCTTTTCATCTTTGTTCTCAGCTTGTCATTTCTTCAATGCCCAACAATTCTTCTTGATATGACCTGACTTCCCACAATAAAAACAACCTCTCCATTTAGACTTTGATCTGCCCTTGGATGTACCATGACCTCTGGACTGGTCCCTGTACCTGCTCCTGCCCCTGTTCTCCGTGACAAGTGCTTGTGAGTTATCTGTGCTGGTAGACTTCCTCCGAGTCTCCTCATTGAATAAACTACTAGTAACCATACTCATCGATAACACACCATCTGGAGCTGTATTGCTGACTGTCACAACCAGTGTCTCCCAACTGTCTGGCAAAGAACCCAATAGCAATAAAGCTTGTAGCTCATCATCGATAGTCATCTTCATGGTAGCTAACTGATTAATCAAACTCTTGAGCTCATTCAAGTGTCCTGCCATGCTGCTTCCTTCTTTGAATTTCAAGTTCACTAACCGCATCATAATAAACGCCTTATTTCCCGTGGTCTTCTGCTCGTAGAGATCCTCAAGCTTCTTCCAAAGAGACTTCGTATTAGTCTCACCCGATACATGATGAAACACACTAACGTCGATCCACATCCGAATATAACCGATCGCCTTTCTGTGTTGTTTCTCCCATTCTTTATCAGTCATCTTTTCTAGCTTGGCTTTATCTCCCTCAATAGGATCATGTAAATCTTTACAATACAAAATATCTTCCATCTTGGACTTCCATACTTGCCAATTAGACCGATCCAATTTCATCATTATGCCAAAACTCTCCATCTTTTTCATCCCAAAACACGCCTTGAACCAAGGCTCTGATACCACTTGTTGGGGATTTTATAGAGATTAATCTGCGGAATTAATCACTAAACGAATAACAGTACCAATGAAAAATACTACAAGCAAGCAAACACCAAGATTTAACGTGGTTCGGCAAATCGTGCCTACGTCCACGGGGCAATCCAGAGAAAAATATTCCACTATGAATCAAGAGTACAATCCCTCCAAGTTACATCTGAACTTGAGGATTAAAACACAAGAGAAAGATACAGTGTTACCTCTAGGACATCAAAACCCTAAAACTCATCTCACTAAAAATCTCCAACTCTCGCAGAGAAACCAGTACTGTACCCTCAACGGCGTCGTCGTTCTGAAGACAACGGCTTTTGAATTACTACAATCGGACACCCGAGCTATCCGAAATGTAAATTTTCCTCTTTCTCTTCTTCTCTCTTTTTCTCTCTCCTCTCGGGTACTGTAGCACGCGGTTACTGTAGCGCCCGAAAAACTATTCTTCTATCAAAATTTGATCTCAGGTCTCTCTTATATAGAATTCTCCAAACCTATTCATATTTCAAATAGATCATCCAAATCCTCTTCTATATAGAATCCTAATTCATGTAGACTTCTTATAGATAGAATTCTAATTCATGTAGACCTCATCATGTGGGCCTTATCTTGGGCTGGACCCATAACATTAAGCTTGTGCGTTAGTTGTTGGCATTCTTGTTTTGATGATGATTTAACAAACAATTTACAACTAATATTGGTTTTAGTATCTTGTTTTTTGTTGTTTATTATATACAAGAAATTGAGCTAAATTGATATTGAAGCCTATGAAAATCAAGTCAATCAATCAAAGTTCAAGCTTCAGAAGATTCATTCTTGGTATACTTAGTATAGGTTTATATAATGTTTGCAAATTCTACAAGCTCAAATATACACACACATTTCATTTGTGAATTTTCTCAAATATAAGTGTTTTTATGCAAAATATATTTTAGAATGATTTGGACTATACAAACATTGCTAACATCTTTTATTAAATCCATAAAAACATTACACAAGTTTTCAAAACTTAATTTGAGCTAAATGTCAAAATCAACATGTTTAAAAACATGTATTTTTAGTGCTTTTGAATTTTTCTGAGATTCCACAAATGATAAGAGCAAATAAAAAAAATCATGTTCCAACATATTTATATTCATGTTTATAAACTTTTTCTAAAGTTTTATATTTTTTAGAATTTATTTGCTATTTTTAAAAGGGATTTAAAATTCGTTTTTAAAAATCAATACAGGCTGAAAACCTGTTATCAGTCGACTGATGAAACTACCTACAATCTTCAAAAATTTCTATTTTTTTGTTTGTTAACTGATCAGTTAATTGATGAGGTTATCAGTCGACTGACCATGCTTTTCAGTCGACTGATAAGCTATCGTTTGCCTATAAATGTCAGCTCATCAGTCGACTGACGCAACCCGTCAGTCGACTGATAAGCCCCAACGGCTATTTTTCCAGCATGTTGTATTTTTGTCTTTTTAGTGGTTTTTCTTGGTTTTTGGGCTTTGGTTTTTCATCCTATATATACTCCATATTGTTTCACTTCTGAGGGTATCTAAGAGAGTTTCTAACAAGAGTTTAAAAGAGTTTAAAGTTTGTTTAAGTTTTCTAAGATTGAGTTTATAAAGAGGAGGCTTGCATTTTCAATTGAGGAATTCATCATCAATCTTCCTCATCCTCTATCATGTTTATAGAGATGTTTTTCTAACTCTTTTCTCTAGCAAATTGTTGTTGTTTTTCATATTCATTTTATTGCTAGTTTGCTATTTAAAATAGATTTTATTTGAACTCATTTTATCACACACAACCCTATTTGAGTTTTTAGTATTTCATACATCATATATTGGGTTGTGGGATTGTGATATTATGAGAGTGAGTTTACATTGTATTCTCACCTATTGTAGAGAACAAAATCTTGCATTTGAGCCTTATTGTGAGTTACACATTGTATTACACTTGTACACCGATAGGAGTGGTTGGTGAGAGATGGTGTCAGTTCCAAGAGGAGTGGCGTCAAGTGTAAAGCCTAGAGATAGGTTATAAATCCGAGCACTTGAGGAAGAGGACACGGGCAAGGCCAACACTTAGAGGGTGTAGAGTGTGAATTGCAAGTGTGTAAGTTGTAAAGTTTTCGGTGAACTAGAAAACCAAGTTGTGAGTTGTAAACGTTATTCGAGTGAGCGTAGAAAACCCAGTTGTGATAGTAGAGATCTCCTCGAGGTGAGGAGCGGAGATGTAGGTCAAGTGGTTGACCGAACTCTGTGAACATATCGTGTGTTTGTGCACTATCACTCTTGTTTAATTATTGTTTGTTCATATATCCTTGCCTCAATCTATTGTATATCAATTTTGTTAGGATATATTTGTTAGTAAGTTTTAATCGGCATTAATATCTAAAAAGATTAGCATAAACCCTATTCACCCCCTCTAGGGTGCTTTCAATTGGTATCAGAGCTTGGTGCTCTTGATTTAAGGTTTAATCACCTTGAGTTAATGGTTCAAGCTTTAATATTGTTGCTAATCTTGTTTTGATATTATATATTTTGCTTGCTCATATATTATGGATATGTTCGATGTAGGCTATGACATAAATGTTGCTCCTAAATATAGAAACTTCCCTTATGAACAATGGTGCTTTAGATTCAAAATTTTTGCTAAGTCTAGAAATATCGATTTATGAGAAGTAATTGACAATGCTTATATTGTGTTCACTTTGGAGAAATCCAAGTGGAGCAATCATGACAGGATAATGTTTACAATGAACAAGTTAGTGTTAGAATTTTTGTATAATACTTTTGAACCATGTATTTCTAACGAACTTGCCCATTTTGATAGTGCTTATACAATATGGAAACTTTTTGAAGCACATCAAGGGGACTTGGAGGCGATCCAATAATCTTTGGCGGCCCCCTCTTCAAGTTTACATGGAGCCTCATCATGCACACGACCACTAGGCGATAGCCCTAGTGAGGTATGTGAATCCGATAACAATGATGATCTTACTATTGATGAACTCGCACATGGCTATGAATTATTGATGCATGATTATAAACTCAGACATTTGTTGTTAAGTTTTTCTTCAGTTGTTCAGTGTAGCCATTAGTTGCTAAACTTATCTAGTTAGTTGCTAAGTTTATGCATTTGTTGTTAAGTTGTGCTGTATACATCCACCATACCCTAGTTCTGAGATATTAAGAGGAAGAAGGAAGAAAAATTATGGGGACAAGTTTGAAGGCAGTGAGGGAGTGGTGGGCCTAGGTGGAAGAGACAAGGGAAGTGGCGAGATAGGAGGGGTAGTAGGGACTACATAGAAAAGAAGTCGAGGCAGATGTTGCTAGAGGAGGAAAGACGAGAGATGGCGTAGGATAGGGGGATGCTAAGATTTGAAGGCAGAGGAGGAGGGAAGGGACAGAGAGACAATAGGGTGGATGTATGACCGTGGGCCAAAAAAAGTTAAGGCAGAGTTTGTCGGAGGAAGAGGGGAGAAGAGAGAGGTGATAGGAGGATGGATGTATAATGTGAGCCTAAAAAAGTGGAGGCATGAGTTATCGGAGGAGGAAGAGGGAATGCAAGAAGGTAGAGAGATGGATGTATGATGTAGCCGGAGGAGAAGAGGGAAGGGAGAGGTGATGAGGACGTGGATGTAGGTATAGGCTGTCTAAAAATTACTGTAGATAACTAATCCCTATCAAGTACTGATGATGGAAGTTACAATTTAACGGCTTCTAGAAGGCTACAATTTGAAAACTTTCACGTATATCGATGAAGGTTACAATCTGATGACCTTCACAACAACCAATAAAAGCTCTAATTCAACAGCCTTCACAATCAACATCGGAAGTTATAATCTGATGACTCTCATATTTTTAAGAAGTCAAGACGAAGGTTACAAGATGACGATCTTTGCAACGCTTTAGCAAAAGAGACTACAAATTGACAGTCTCTTCAAATCAAAATGCAGATATCTCTCAAATCGTAAGGAATTTGGCAAAACGGACGGGAGCAAACTAAACCCTTTGGGTCGGTTTGGCCAGCTCCGTCTGGTCGAGATAGTCAATTTTTATAAATAATTCGTCCAATTCTGACTTACGGCTTGAAAGTTATTGTTGGCCCTTTTGTTTTGATGATGTTTAACAAACAATTTACTTCTAATATTGTTTGTCTAGTGTTTATGTTTTCGTATTTATTCTAGGCAAACAACGAGTTGGAGGATGGATAGAATTACACATTCACGATCATATCCAATGGAGGTTGGCGGAATTGTGGAGTGAAGCTACGCAATTCAAGTTAAAGATCCAAGTTCAAGCTTCATCCGTAAGTATACCAAGATAGAGCTTCGTTGAAGATCACAAGCTTGGGTAATTTAGTTTAGGAGTTTATATTATGTGTGTTAGTACCTTAAGCTCAATATAATATACACACACACATTTATTGGTTTCCATGTATATATATAGTAATATATATACATATATGTTTTGGTTTGATAGTTTTCAAGTTTCAGTATGAAACAATTAACTATAATTAGAAAACATATTTTTGTTTCATACTTACATGCATATATATGATTTCATCAATATTAATTTTATTCAGTTCAGTGAAATCATGTTTTAGTGCATTATATGTGTATTTTGATAAAATACTATATTCATTGTTTATAGACTTCATAATAATAGTTTACATCTTTCTTCAAGTCTATAAAATCATTTTGTATTGTTTCAAAACATGGTTAAGCTAAAATATTAAAACTCATATGTTTATATTTTCATGTTTTGGACTATTTTGCAAAATGATGACATTTTTTATTTGGGAGGTCCTTTTTGAAAACCAATCTTTATAGCATGTTTATTATCATGTCTACAATCATTCCCTAAAGTTTTATATTTTTTGGTATTTATTTGATATTTTTAAATAGGATTTTAAAATTAGAAAACTGTTTAAAAAACCTATATATTTTATGTATCAGTTTGCGGTCGACCGCCTACAGTCTAGAAACTCAGCTTGCCTTTTTATGGCTCCCCCCCCCCCCCCCCCCCCGCACGCCCCAGCTTTTCAAAACTATTCTTTTGGATTTTGTGCTTCGCGGTCGACCGCTAGTTTCTCATGGTCGACCGCCAAACTGATGATTGCTTTCCAATGGCTATATTCTGATTTGATTCTCTGGAGGTATTTTGGTCTTTTCAATGTTATTTTGGCTGATGTTTTGAGTGGGTATAAATACCCCATTGCCTTCAGCTCTTCAAGAACAAGAGAGTGTTTTTAAAACAATTTAAAGAGTTTTAAACAAGGGTTTAAGATTGGGTTATGTTTGTTTAAAAAGCTTTTAAGCATTTGAGAGTTTGAGTTTGTGAAATCAATTTCACAAGAATTTGAGGAGATCATCTATTGGTGTTTGATCATCCAACTCTTCTCCTTCCACTCTTGATCTATTGAGAAGTTTTTTAAACTTAATCTAGCTTTATATTTTATATTGTTTGATTATCAGTTTATTAAGCTAGTGTTCATATTGAGTTTATTTGATTTTATTTTCTCTTTTTTTTTACACACACACAACCATTGAGCTTATTGTATTTACATTCATAGTATAATTGGATTGTGGGATTGTATAACTTAGAGAGTGAGCTTATAATTCGTTCTCATCCATTGTAGAGAACAAACACTTTGTATTGTGCTTATTATGAGATTCACTTTATAATACACTTATACACCCAGAGAAGTGTGTGGCGAGAGTCGGGGATCGTCCCAAGAGGAGTGGCATCGGTTGATGAACCTAGGGAGAGGTTGTATCCGAGCACTTGAGGGAGACATGTCTAGTTCAACACTTGAGAGGGTGTAGAGTGGGATTACAAGAGTGTGTTAGTTGTAGAGTTTTCGGTAAACTAGAAAACCATATTATGTGGTATAAACGTTGTTCGGGTAAACGTAAAAAACCCGGTTGTGATAGTGGAGATCTCCTCGAGGTGAGGAACGGAGATGTAGGTCAAGTGGTTAGACCAAACTCCATGATCATATCGTTTTGTTTGTGATTGCATTGGCGTTCTTATTCTTATATTCATATCTTATATCACCTTTGTGTATTGCTCTTCATTTTGCCATATCTCTTTTGTAGATTGTTTATTTTACCCTTGTGTGATTTATATATCCTTGATCATATAATTGTAATATCTCATTGCTAGGATATATTCATTTGTTCATATTGCTTATCCTAGCTCATTTATCTTGTTGTATTTCATACTTGCTAGGATAACTTATTAATTACTTTTAATTAGCATAAAATCGGATTAGATTAGCATAAAACCCTAATCACCCCCCTCTAGGGTCTAACCGTTATGACATGTTCTTCATAGCAAGTTATGTTTTGAAGCTCGTCTGCAAGACTGGACTTCGCTTGAAGCTCGTCAAGTTCGCCCGAGGCTCTCCTCTGTGTTCTAGAGTCAAGACACAGAGTTTATCTCTGCGTCCCAACAACAAAACGCAGGGTTCGACGCTGCATTCTAGATCCAAATGCAGGGTTCATAGCTGCATTTTTAGCCTAAAATGTAAGGTTCATTGCTGCGTTTTCAGCCTAAAACGCAGGGTTCATTGCTGTGATTTCGGTCCAAAACGCAGGGTTCATTGCTGCATTTTCAGCCTGAAACACAAGGTTTATCACTGTATTCCAGATCCAAACACATAGCTCATTGTTGCGTTTTTAGCCCAAAACACTGGGTTCATCGCTGCATTTCAGATCCAAATACAGAGCTCATTGCAGCGTTTTCAGCCCAAAACGCAGGGTTCATTGCTGCGTTTTCAGCCCGAAATGCAGGGTTCATCATTGCTATGTTCCAGATCCAAACGTAGAGATCATTGCTGTGTTTTCAGCCCAAAATGTAGAGCCCAACTTTGCGTCCCAGAATCAAGATACGGAGTTTATTCCAGAACGCGAACTTCGCGTTTGACTAGTTCAAACAGAACCTGAACAGTTTTAAAACCGTTTTCCCACTTAATGGGGGGGAGGGGGCGATTACACCCCACAAACCCTCATTAAGGAGCAAATCAAGGGGGCGGTTATGTTGCCCTTCTTGTTTTGATGATGTTTAACAAACAATTTACTTCTAATGTTGTTTGTCTAGTATTTATGTTTTCTTATTTATTATAGACAAACAACGTAGTTGGAGGATGGATGGAATAGAGCTTCAACGATCATATCCAATGGAGGTTGGCGAAATAGTGGAGTGAAGCCTTGCAATTCAAAGTTAAAGATCAAGTTCAAGCTTCATCCGTAAGTGTACCAAGTTGAGCTCATTGAAGACCTTCATCAAGCTTGGGTAATTTAGTTTAGGATTTATATTATGTGTGTTAAGTACTCTAAGCTCAATTATCTATACACACACATTTATTGGTTTCTTCGTATATATATATATATATATATATATTGGTTTCTATGCATATATATAGTTATATATATACATACATATGTTTTGAGTTTTTATGGTTATATATATGAAATTCTATATTTCATATTTTCTATTATGTTTTTGAAAACATTGCATAGAATATGCAATTTTGGAATATATTGCATAGAATATGCAAATTTGTGAAAATATTGTTTTCTTAGTTTTTGGACTTAACAATAATCATATACATATTTTATTAAGTCTACAAAATCATTATGCAAAGTTTCAAAACATGGTTTAGTCTAAATGTCAAAATTCATATGTTTACATTTTCGTGTTTTGGACTATTTTGCAAAATGATGATATTTTTCATTTGAGAAGTCTTTTTTGGAAACCAATCATTGTAGCATGTCTATTATCATGTCTACAATCATTTCCCAAAGTTCTACATTTTTTAGAATTTATTTGATATTTTTAAACAGTGTTTTAAAATCAGAAAAACTGTTTTCAGAACTTCATTTTCATGTATCAGTCCTCGGTCGACCGCACCGGTCGACCGCACCTGTGTTCATTCATCAGTGGGCAGCAGAGAGTTTGTCGGTCGACCGTCGCGGTCGACCGAGAGCTCGAGACTTCCCACGGTCGACCGCACCGGTCGACCGAAGAAGTCTCTGCTCGTTTTCTCAGTTTGGGATCTGGATCGCGGTCGACCGTGAATTTTTTCGGTCGACCACCGCTCTGTCAGATTCTTTCCAACGGCTATTTTTGTTATCGTTGGCTGGGGTTTTTTTGTCATCTGTTTGGGGTTTTTGCTGTTGTTTCCTTTTTCTATATAAACCCCCAAACCCCCTTCTATCTCAGTAAGAAAAAGAATGTTTTAAACAAGTTTTTAAACAAGGGTTAAGTGTGTTTTTAGTGTTTGTTTGGTTTGAATATTGTTTTTACAAGTGGAGGAGATCATCTTCTTGTTTGGGCTCCAATCTCCATCTCTCCATCTTGTCATTTATTGGAGAAGTTTTCTAAACTCTATCTAGCTTTACATTTGCTTAGTTATTTGATTATCATTCTATTAAAGCTAGTTTTATATTGAGTTTAGATTTGATTTTATCTCATTGTTACACACACCCATTTGAGCTTATTGTATTTACATATATAGTATATTAGGGTTGTGAGAGATTGTAACATTGAGTTGTGCTTAATTGAGTTCTCATCTATTATAGAGAACAAATTTATATTTGTTACATAGTGTGTTGTTGTGAAGTTTTCGGTGAACTAGAAAACCGAATGTGAGGAGTGAACGTTGATCGGTGAACGTTGAAAACCGACATTGTGAGTGATTGTATATGTTGATCGGTGAGCGTTGAAAACCAACACTGTGAGGTGTAAACGTTATTCGGGTGAACGTAGAAAACCCGGTTGTGATAGTGGATTTCTCCCCAGGAGTGGGAAGTGGAGACGTAGGATGGAAGGTCCGAACTCCATGATCATTTGATTGTGTTTGAGTGTGCTTTGGCGTTTATTTATATTTGTGCTCATTGCTCATATCGTCATTGTCTCATTATTCATATCATCCTCTATCTTGTTTCATATTGTTTATCCTTGTGTTAGTTTATATATCCTTGCATATATATTTCATCATATAGGATATATCTCATTATTCATCTTGCTTATCCTAGCTCATATAACTTGTTGTATTTCATACTTGCTAGGATAACTTGTTAATTAATTTTAATTGGCATTTAAATCGGATTAGATTAGCATAAGACCCTAATCACCCCCTCTAGGGTCTAACAGGTTATACCCCTTAATCTCCTATAAATAGCTGAGATTTCAGCTTAATTGGGACCAGGTTCTTTGGAGAGGAATTTCTGGAGAATTGAGACCAGCTTTTTGAATCAGAAATTCCTAGAGATCTTTGCTATTCGGCTGGAAGATCTTTTAAGGAATCTTTTGGAGATCTTTTCTGATTGGAGTTTGGGAGAAGAAGTTCGGCATTCTTCAACCGAGAGCATTCTTTAGTAACAAGGAGTTTTGGTACTTGGCTTAAAATCAATTTTCTGTTCAAAGCAACCCTGTTATAGAGTTTAAACTCGTTCTGAGTTCTAAAACTCGTTAAGAGTTATTTTCAAACTTACCACGTAAGTTCTCCTCGACATCAATCAAGGGGAAGAAACTGTGTTCCATGAGGTGAAAATGTTCTGATCATCAACGGAAAGCAAACCCGACGCGAGTATTCGAGGGAGGCATTCTATCGACACTAAGAAGATCAGATTTAAACAAAGGGAAGGATCTCCATTGACCCTTCTCTCTCTTGTAAATCAAGAATTTGATATTGTTGATGCTCGTGAACAAACAGTCAATGGGGATTTCCCGCAGTCGGGTGCAGCTTCGATCCTAGCAAAGATGGGGAAGAAAGAGAGGATGAATGTTGGGGCCGACTCCTCCTCTGACTTTTTGCCCTATTCTGAGCGCGCGGGGTGGACTGATAGCCTGCACATGCAAGAATCATAGGAATACGGGGTTAGTTTCCCCTGTATTACCTCCGACGGTCAAGTCAGTTGATGAACTTATAGAGGGTTTTTTGAGAGGCCCTTGGGCCATTGAGGTCCTTGTAGGGGGGTTTTTTCTCTTGAAATTATTAAAGTACAAAAGGGGAGTAAAGCTAAGGTGCAAGAAGAAGTAGCCAGAGCCTCCCCTTCCTCTTTTTCGCCCTTACCTTCCTTACCTCCTTTTATAGCCCCCTTACCCCTGGGAGTTTGACCCTCAGCTTTTGTTGACTATGCACAGGAGACGGTTTGAAAGGTAAATAGGAAAGCAGCTGAGTCATCTTTCTTCCTCCAGGTGTCGGCAGGCGACTGAGAGGGAAGTCACTTGGTGTTAGGGGAGAGAAGTCTTCTCAGTGCTCTGGGTTTGTCAGAGTAGGCAGGGTGTAGGGTAGATCGGCTGTGTGGCCGTCCTTCTTTCTCTAAGTGGTGGCTAGGAATTGGAGGAGAAGTTATTTGTGTGCAGAGAAGCATCATGCCAATTCTCTGGGAAATGACTTGCGAGTGGAATAGGCGGCTTGTGTAGGAGATCCTTGTCAGAGTGTGTATCTTGATGGGACTGGTCAATGCTGTAGCTTTGAGTGACATTTGAAGTGGTCTTGGTCTAATCTTATCCCTTTAGTCGAGGCGGGTTGATCCGTGAGTCATCACTATGATTTGTTGACCGACAACCGAGTGAGTTTTAGGATGAGAGCACCATCGAGACGTCCGCTCGGGGAGTCGTCTTAATTACAGAGGACCGATTGGTCCTGCACTTCGAGTCGGTTATAATGACTCTTGGTCGAGAGGGGGCTCGCCTGCTTGACTGGTCAATAGACTTGACCTCGGTCCGGGATTCTGAGTACCTTGAGCCGGTCAGGACCTTGGCATTTTAGGCCTTTATAGTCAATCTTTCAATGTTCTTATCTCTAGATGGTAAATTACCATAACAGTTGGCCCCTTTCATTTGGAGCCGACTTTGGTTGGGTCTGAGTGAAATGAATTTACTCAAGGTTTTCGAGACTCTTTAAGCCAGTCGATCGTGGCTTGGAGACATGGCGCAAGACTCGCTAACCATCAACCTTCTGTAGATTGATGTTGTCGGTTTTTGGAACTGCTTCTTTATAGGAAACAAGGCATCAGGGGTTAGAGCGGGCGGTGCTTCACTTTGCCTATTTCTTCGGGGGTTTATAAATAGTTGTCAGCGCTGTTGGAAGAGTACTCTATCTCACGAACATTTTTCTTCGTTGGTTCTCTCATTTCTTCTCAAGAGATTTTATCATGGCCTTTCCTCGGAATGACTGCGAGAGGAAGCTCAGGGTCCTTTATTTGTCTAGGTCGAGGACGACGTTGGACGAGGCAAACTGGTTGCATGATGAATACGACATCTCTCGTGTGACGATGACCATAGGGGTTCCGAACTGCTTGACTCTAGTGTACATGCATGGTGAGGACCGGGTGCCTCTTTATTGGGCGCACCTGCAGTGTGGGCTGTGTCTGCCACTGCAACCCTTTGTAAGGAAAGTTTTTGCGGTGTTGGGGGTTTCCCCTATCAATTCTACCCGCACGCCATCTGCACTTTGATACATGATAGAGTACAACTCATTCACATTCATCCCGTCGGGTGATGCTGACTCCATGTTTCTTGTCCGTGTGCATCTTGGAGATGGCTTTTGGCCTGGGACAAAGTTACCGAGATGGAGCTTCCTTGGTTGTTTCTTTTCGCCTGTGAACCTTCCTGCCCTGATGAGAGTGAGCCATTGCTTCATTGGCTGCCCTTGTTGCCAAACTGAGAAACGTCCAGAATTAGGGTTTGCTCTTTCTCTTGATGGTGAGCCTTTTGGATTTTTAGGCATTGTTGAGTTGCTGGCATATTTGCCATCTCATCAGCCAAGGACCTGCTTGGAGGCTTTGCTGAGATCCTTGTAGGTCGACAGTGGACATGGTGATTTTCAACAGATCTTTCTTGTCCACCGTCGGTTGCACTGTTAGGCCCGATATTTCGTTGTTTGAGCTTTTTAGAAGATGTTGCTCGACGGAGGGGGCCCAGGCAACTTTTGTGATTGGGGCTTCTTGTTAGAGAGAACCCCACACGCCGACGCTTTGTTCCCTAGAATTTGATGGGATCATATTTTTCTTCTTGAGGTTTCTAGGGATAGTGTTAGCCGGACCATCCTATAAATGGAGGAGCCTTCTTGTAGGGAGAGTGCAAGTCACATGCTTCGACCACCAGGTTTTACTTCGACTCTGGCGATTCTGAGCAGCGACTGGGGGCCAGAGCTGTTAATCTTTCAGAGAAGACCAGATGGCGAGCCCTTGAGTTTTCCCCGCAATCTCATCCTTGGTGAGGAAGGACTCTCCATTGAAGGTGGTGATGGTCCGAGGAGCCTGCCACAGTCTTGATCACTGCTCCTTGTTCAGGGGAGTCATTGCCGACATGAGCTTGAGCGATACTAGATCTGATCATTACCCCTAGGGGTTCTGTTTGCAATCCAACCCCAGGCCTTTTGTCTATCCAGACGGTGGGGTTTTTCATCTGTGTCGGTGATTAGAAGCCTGTACTTCATTCTCAAGCCAGACAAGGACCATAGTGGTGTATCTTTTCTTAGGAGGGCTTTCGGGGTTCTACTTGGCAAATACTCCCCAGAAAGCTGTTGGAACCTCTAAGGGCTACACCCATATTGGCTCCTCATAGCCATAGGCTAATCCTCCTTAGCTTGAATGATGCAATTCTAGACTTTGTTTAGCTTGAACGATGAAATACTGGTGCTCTTCAAGAATGAAGAATATCAGGCCCACTTAGAATTGGGTATTTCTTCTCAGAGAAGAAAGTAGGCCCCATGATGGTCGCCAAACTGTTGATGCTCATGAACAAACGGTCAATGGGGGTTTTTTGCGGTCAGGTGCAGCTTCGATCCTAGTGACAGTGGGGAAGAAGGAGAGGATGAATGTTGGGGCCGACTCCTCCTCCGACTTTATAACTGATTCTGAGCGCGCGAGGTGGACTGATAGCCTACACATGCAAGAATTGTAGGAATACAGGACTAGTTTTCCCCGTGGTACCTCCGACGGTCAAGTCAGCTGATAAACTTAGGAAGATTTTTTGAGAGGCCCTGGGCCATTGAGGTCCTTGCAGGGGTTTTTTTCTCTTGAAATTATTAAAGTACAAAAGAGGAGTAAAGCTAAGGTGCAAGAAGAAGTACCCAGAGCCTCCCCCTTCCTATTTTTCGTCCTTACCTTCCTTACCTCCTTTTATAGCCCCCTTACCCCTGGGAGTTTGACCCTAGGCTTTTGTTGACTATGCATAGGAGGCGGTTTGAAAGGTGAACAGGTAGGCTGCCGAGTCATCTTTCTTCCTCCACGTGTCGGCAGGCGACTGGGAGGAAAGTCACTCGGTGTTAGGGGAGAGAAGTCTTCTCAGTGCTCTGGGTTTGTCAGAGTAGGTAGGGTATAGGGTAGGTCGGCTGTGTGTTCATCCTTCTTTCTCCAGGTGGCGGCTGGAAATTAGAGGAGAAGTTATTTGTGTACAGAGAAGCATCATGGCAATTCTCTGGGAAATGACTTATGAGTGGAATAGGCGGCTTGTGTAGGAGATCCTTGTTAGAGTGTGTATCTTGATAGGACTGGTCAATGCTGTAGTTTTGAGTGACATTTGAAGTGGTCTTGGTCGGATCTTATCCCTTTAGTCGAGGCGGATTGATCTGTGAGTCATCACTATGATTTGTCGACCGACAACCGAGTGAGTTTTAAGACGAGAGCATCATCGAGACGTCCGCTCGGGGAGTCGTCTTAATTGCGGAGGACTGACTGGTCCCGCGCTTCGAGTAGATTATGACGTCTCTTGGTCGAGAGGGGGCTCGCCTGCTTGGCTGTTCAATAGACTTGACCTCGGTCCGGGATTCTGAGTTTCTTGAGCCGGTCAGGACCATGGCTTTTTGGGCCTTTATAGTCAATCTTTCGACGTTCTTATCTCTAGATGGTAAATTACCATAACAGATACAATAAGATTGCAATTTCTTTTTTTTTAAATTTATTAGAGAGAGATTGCATCAAGAGAATTGTAATTAATTTTTTTCTAAGTCTGTTAGAGAGAATAATATAAATTCAATTCTCTAACTTTCTTCTTTCAATTTTCCCACCAAATAGTATGATATTGGTGGGCCTGAAGAAGTCGATGCAGCAGATTGCCAGGAGAAAGACAAAAAGGGGGGAAGAAAGGATGAGAGAGGAAGAGGGAAAGGGGAGAATAAGAAACGGGGGTAAAATGACATTGTGGGTATTTTTTCCTTTTTTGAATTACTGGTGGCATGACACCAAATTTTGGGGGATAGTAGTATAAAAAAGGGGATTTTGGGGTTTTGCCTTGTTGACTTAGTCGTGGAGTGGGGTATATTTGTTTTTTCATTTTGGAGCTAGAAACATCTTTCATAGAATTTTAATTTTGGGAAAATTGTGTCCAGGCCCCAAAAGTGGGAACTTCGTGTGACTAGCCCCCTTGTACTTTGCCCCATGTGGAAAAGCCCCAAATACGCATAGTATTTGCGACGAGGCCCCGATTTGACTTTTTTCAGAAAAAGCCCAAAGGAAGTTACGATCTTGCCCTCTGATGGGACTGAGCTGGGTTAATGCGCCCCATACCTTTACAAGTACTCTCCCTCTCTTTCTCTCTCTTCCACCTAGCACCGTCATCAAGAACTCTTCATCTTCCTAATTTCTGTACGGATTTCAACGTTTCTAGGGTTTTTGCCGGGAAAATGTCGTCTATGGAAGGATCCAGTAATGACTATGAGGTCGCTCACCGAGCCGAGTTGGAAGGAAAAGGCACTTCATCTGTGGGTGGTATCCCGGAGGAAGCTACGGAAGCAACGCAAACCCTAATCGAAATGCAAAAGGAGGCAATACAATGGCGAGCCCAGAAAAGGAGGACGGCAATGGCTGGTCGTACCAACAAACCCCCCTCAAAAAAACAGTAAGTGTTATAATCTTCAGTATTCGACAATGGCAATGACTAGGTTTAATCTTCAAGAATACGGGTTTATACCGCGAAGAGACAATGCAGATTACCCCAATATTGTTAGTTCTAGGCTTTGTCCAATGTTAGTTCTAGTTTGAGTCAAATGTTAGCTCTAGTTTGAGACCAATGTTAGTTCTAGGTTTGAGTCTAATGTTAGTTCTAGTTTGAGTCCAATGTTAGTTCTAGTTTGAGTCCGATGTTAGTTCTATAACACTACGTGTTAGCTCTATTTTGTTCCCGTTAGTGCTAGGTCTAATATGAGTTCATATGTCTTATTAAACTTACAAATTCGAAAACTTTTTGCAGGGAAAAAATTACTCTAACAGGCTCAGCAGAAACACTAAGGTTAACGGCCAATATCGGGGCTTATTGGGGATTTATGAAGCGCATTGCCCCGAAGATCCGTCAGTGGCATAGGGATGCATGCTGCGGTTCTATATTTCAGCACTACATTTTATTTGGGGCTCCTGCGCCTGATCGGCCCACCCTTGAGCTGCTGCTGAGCTTTTATGACAGAGATAATAACATCTTTTGTATACCTGATTCAAAAAGTGGGTGTATGAAAAATGTTAGTTTTGATTTGCAATGGGTCCATAACCATACTCATTTCCCAATTTATGGGGATGTCATAAGTAACAATAGGGACTCAAGAAGCAGAATATGGCTCGAATACTTCGGTAAGCTTTTCATTTCTGAAGAGGGTAAGAAGTTAAAAAAAGTAGAAACCACCCAACGTAAACATCTTGAAGGGCTACTTGAACGGCTAATTGAATCTACAAAAAAGCGGGATATCAAGGATTTTGTTCTGCTACAAATTTTGTACCAATGCTCTATGATATGGGGTCCCATAGCAGGGGAAGGTATCCCTAGACCCTTACTCAGGCACCTGGATAGCATTCAGAGGGTCAATTCTGTTGCTTGGGCTAAGTTCTTTTATAATGAAATTATCAGGGGCATTGGAGTTGCTTTGGAGGGAAAGAAGAAGCAAAGGGTCGCATATGTCCCAGGTTGCATGATACTATTGTGTGTAAGTTCCATATTTTACTGATCTTGTTTCATTCTAGTTCGTACCTATGCATTGTTAGTTCTAACTTATTCTATGTTAGTTATGATGTATACCATGTTAGTTCTAATCTACACCATGTTAGTTCTGTTGCAGATTTTGTTAGTTCTAATTTGTTTCATGTGAGTTCTAATCTGCACCTTGTTAGTTTTAAGATATACCATGTTAGTTCTATCTGCACCCATGTAAGTTCTATCATAGGCCATGTTAGTTCTATCATAATTCATGTCGTACCACGTACTAATTTATACCATGTTAGTTCTAGATGCAGCCATATTTTATTCTCTTTGGTCTAGTCTAGTATTAAATGTTAATGGTAAATATATTTGGTACAACTTTGGTACTACGAGATGACAGGCATAAAGAAATATGCCCTCGTAGACACCTCCAGACCTCCAATGACAAATTGGGCATCAGGGGAGGAGAAAATCGCATCTATGAGGATGCCGACAATTATTTCAAAGGCTAAGTCAGCGTCAATAACATTTGTCCATAGGCCTATTGCGGAGGTCGCTTCTCCAGGTCATGTTCATTCACTTCTCGCTGAACAGAGGGATGAAGGTCCCGCTGTACAGAGGGGTGAAGTTCTTCAGCAAAAGCGTCAGGCAAAGAGGAAGGCTTTCCTGGAAGAAACTACTAAGAACTTCTCAATAGGTTACGTAAGTATCCTGTTATGTTAAGTCGTACTCATTTCACACTAACTGCAAAGAATATCCTAATTATGTTTAATCCTACTTAAAATTATAATCTTGTATCAATAACAGATCATGGCAAAGCATATTGACGTTGCTTTTGACGATGAAGAGGAGATCAATGTTCTTCCCATTGAGCAGCAACTCACATTTTGGAGAAATTCTGCTAAATTTCTCAAGCGACTTCTTGTTGCTACAAAGCAGACCAAGAGCAAATATTGTAAAGAATTCATGATTGAGATCAACAGGCTTAACAGGATAATTGAAAAATGTGGAAGACATGATGAGGTTATAGACCCGGTGCTGCTTAAGTCAAATATCAAACAGAAAATTGCAAATGAAATTAGGAAGAAGCGACAGGGAGCTCAAGAGGAACAGAAGTCCAAAACAAGCAGTGTATATAAGGAAGAGCCCACCAGTCAAGAACATGTACATAAGATTGTTGAAGAGGATGTAAAGCATCTTGCTGACGATGAGGCAATAGAAGAGGAGCCAGTTACTTCTCCAGGGGAGGGGGTATATAGTAAGGTTGACCAGACTGTAGATACTAAGGTTGATGATAGTGTAAATAAGGAAGAGGAGCATATGCAACATATTGTAGATATGGAAGAGGAGCATATGGAACATATTGTAGATATGGAAGAGGAGCATATGGTAGATAAGGAAGAGGAGCATATGGAAGATATTGTAGATAATGAAGAGGAGCGTATGGTAGATAAGGAAGAGGAGTATATGGTAGACAAGGAAGAGGAGCATATGGAAAATGAAAATTTTATTGTAGATAACAAAGGTTTTGATGAGGATACTGTTGATAAAAGTAAAACTAGTTGACAAAGTTACTCATTTTTACCCCGGTAATCAAATCCCCACTTTTGATGCGTTGAGTTTGAAGCCAATGACAGATGAAGAGGTAGCTCTATTGGGAGAGCTGAATAAAGACCTTCCAGACCCTACATTGTTTAACTTACGCATAATAGATAGCACAGGTGCTTTTGTACATAATTTAAAGATACCATCTCCAGTAGCAGACAGACTCGACAAAGCTCAAATTGAGAGCCTAACCAAATTTTGTTCTCAGAAGATTCACAGGTAAGTTTCAGTTGACTATTTATACGCTAATTCTCCATATATTAGTTCTAATTCATGTTAGTTCTAATTTATACCATGAGATATAATGTTATAGTAACAACCAACAACAGTATTAACAGGGAAGAGTTGTTATATGTGCTTCGTGGTGGCCGCCTTGACGACAAGGTTAACATATACTTGCTTAATAATTCAAATTATATTGTTTAAATTGAATTTTAATGTTTCATAACAATTACAGGTGGAAGAAGCAGTTTTGGACACGCTTAGCCAGAAGGCATATGACAAAGGATATTGAGTGGTATCAGTGTTTTTTCTTGTAAGAACATGCTATTCCTAATTACACCATGTTAGTTTTGATTGAAATTCATGTTAGATCTTGTGTAATCCATGCTAGTTATACCATGAGTCACGTTAGTTCTAATTAGCATCAATTTAGACCTACCATAAGTCATGTTAGTTCTGTCGCAGTTCATGTTAGTTCTTATATATTACGCCGTGTTAGCTCTAACTGCACAATGTTAGTTATAATCTGCACAGTGTTAGTTCTATTCTGTAGCATGTTAGTTCTAATCTGCACAATGTTAGTTCTATTCTGTAGAGTGTTAGTTCTAATCTGCACAGTGTTAGTTCTATTCTGTGGGGTGTTAGTTCTAATCTGCACAGTGTTAGTTCTATTCTGTAGCGTGTTAGTTCTAATCTACACAGTTTCTAATTAATACGGTGTTAGTTAGCCTTCGCAGCTCATGTTTGTTTTAATTTCAACTCAAACATGATGTGTTTGCAGCACTCACTCTATGGCTTTGAGACAAACAATTACGAGCTATTTTTGTCATATATTGAAAAATATACCGCATTCCGTATGGAGCATCTCTTGATCCCTTTGGTCAGGCACGATCATTGGCATCTTGTAGAAGTTGATTTTAAAGATAAAGTCGTCAAGCATTACAGTTCCACTGGGCACGAAGCTTGGATGGAGCATGTTAATAAAATCATAAACTTCTTTGATGCCCATCATGCTGAATTTATTGAGCAAAATGTGCGCAAAATATTTAGATATCAAGCCATCAAATGCGAGCAACAAAGAGGACGGTTAGTTCTGATGTCTATATTGTGTTAATTTGTGTTATAGTATTAGAACGGACCGAAAATGTCTAATGAACTCACTCTATGTTGCAGCTTTGACTGTGGTGTGTTCGTCTACCTCTATATAAAAGCCATAATTGAAGGACGATCAACATTGCTGGTTAATCCTCCGAACGATATCCCTGAAGCTATGCGAGCAAGACTTGCCGCACAATTATTACTGGCTGGTTTTGAACAAAGACATAAAGAAGAAACAGTGTACAGTGATGAATGATATGTTCATACAAATACAATAATGTATGTATATTTAAGTAATTGAAAATGATTGTTATCAGATGTATTGTTCTATCTGTACCATGTTCGTTCTAGTGATGCTCGTTAGTTCTAACTCATTCAACGTTAGTTCTATTCTGTACCATGCTCGTTAGTTCTATCTCAGAGCCAGTTCTAATTTTTTAATTATTTAAGTTATCTTCAGACCTCCAGCTGCTCACTTCTTTCGAAGCGACGGTTCCATCACACAAACATGTCACATCATATATTCGCGTGTTCCCAAGTCAGTTAAATAAATTAATTAACTTAAATACCTAATACGAACTTCCATCGATAGGTACGGTCACCACCTTTCTTCTACTGGCCCCAGCGTAGGCGCCTCTGCAAACCCCTCCCCCTGCTAAAAACCACAACCCAGCGTCATCTATTTTCATCGTATACCCTCACAAATGGCTGGGGATCCTTTTTGTGTACACTGCCATGGGACAGGACATAGCTCTCGAGATTGTCATCATGGAATTACTGCTCGTGCCCCTTCGAGGATGCTTACCGTCCTGGCCAACACCTCCAGCACCATACGGCATCTTTCTTCTTACGCCATCTTCAATCTTGATAGAGGCCGTTCATCTATGCAGGAGCTCCGAGAGATGCTGGCCTATCGCTTCAATCTTAGGACATGGCCCCATCAAATCAAGGAGGTGGCAGGGCACAGCTTCATGGTACAGTTTCCATCCGATGAAGTTCTTGCCCAAGCTATTGAACTCGGTTTGATAGATATTGGCACATTTAAGGGCAGATTCAGCCGTTGGAAAGAGGATCTGAGGCTAACAACGTTGCCTCAACCCTTTCTAGTATGGATTCGCCTATTCAATCTCCCATACCACCTCTGGAATCTTGAATTTCTTCAATCTCTGCTCCTTGGTATCGGTGAATGTGTCATGTGCTCCAGGGACGTCATAACACATTCTAACTTAAAAGACTGTAGAGTTCTACTCAAGGTTAGGGATTTATCTGAAATCCCTAAGAGGCTTGGGTTCCGTTACATCTCGCCGGTGGACGGTAACGCCAGGGAAGGATACGCCATCACGCAGGTCCAATGTGGGGGAATTTGGAGAGGGCTCAGGGATCCACATGACTCAACTTAGGGCCTCAGCGTGCGCAGCCCTTTAGGACCGACCCCGAGTTAATTGAGGTTAGTTGGGGTGGCAAACACATGACGGCCGAGAGAGACCAATGGCAGCTGTTTCTCCGTAACCAAGGGGTCGGGGGTGCCAATTCTCCAAGGTCTCTCCCTACCGGCAATGTTCCTCTCCCTTTACACCCCGTCGTCTTCCACAGTGGCTCAGCAGAATCCAGTTCTCCTTCCTCAAAGTGCAGTAAGCTAGGACCTTCGAAAAGGAAGGCGAGTGACAGTGAAAAGGGTTTATTAGACCGAAACCGATCCAGCGAGGGCAGCAACAAATGAAGACCTGGCATCATTGCGTGTTAGTTCTTGTTAAATATTGCTTATCCAGAAAACAGTTTGTTACAAATCTTAACCCAAATACAGAGAAGCCGTGTTAGTTCTTATATATTAGTATAACTAATGTTGTGTTAGTTCCAATATGCACCCTTTTAGTTATATATTATAACACGTTAGTTCTAATATATATGGTATTAGTTCTAATCTGTACAGTGTTAGTTCTATTCTGTAGAGTGTTAGTTCTAATCTGCACAGTGTTAGTTCTAATCTGCACAGTGTCAGTTCTATTCTATAGAGTGTTAGTTCTAATCTGCACAGTGTCAGTTTTATTCTGTAGAGTGTTAGTTCTAATCTGCACAGTGTCAATTCTATTCTGTAGCGTGTTAGTTCTAATCTGCACAGTGTTTTTCTATTCTGTAGCGTGTGATGGCTTGTTAGTTCTATTTTATTAAACGTTATGTCTAATTTATACCACGTTATATCTAATTTATGTTAGTTCTATTTTATACCATGTTATAAACATTTATACCACGTTATATCTAATTTATGTTAGTTCTATTTTATACCATGTTATAAACCTAATTTATACCACGTTATATCTCATTTATACCAAGTTAGTTCTAATTTATACCAAGTTATTTCTATTTTATACAACGTTAGATCTAATTTATACAAAGTTAGTTCTAATTTAAACAAAGTTTGCTCTATTTTTATACCAAGTTAGTTCTAATTTATACCAAGTTAGTTCTATTCTGTAGCGTGTTAGTTCTAATCTGCACAGTGTCAGTTCTATTCTGTAGAGTGTTAGTTCTAATCTGCACAGTGTCAGTTCTATTCTGTAGAGTATTAGTTCTAATCTGCACAGTATTAGTTCTATTCTGTAGCGTGTTATTTCTAATCTGCACAGTGTTCTTCTATTTTGTAGCATTTGATGGCTTGTTAGTTCAATTTTATTACACGTTATGTCTAATTTATGTTAGTTCTATTTTATACCATGTTATAAACCTAATTTATACCACGTTATATCTCATTTATACCAAGTTAGTTCTAATTTATACCAAGTTATTTCTATTTTATATAACGTTAGATCTAATTTATACAAAGTTAGTTCTAATTTAAACAAAGTTTGTTCTATTTTTATACCAAGTTAGATCTAATTTATACCAAGTTAGTTCTATTCTGTAGAGTGTTAGTTCTAATCTGCACAATGTCAGTTCTATTCTGTAGAGTGTTAGTTCTAATCTGCATAGTGTTAGTTCTATTCTATAGCATGTTAGTTCTAATCTGCACAGTGTTCTTCTATTATGTAGCGTGTGATTGCTTGTTAGTTCTATTTTATTACACGTTATGTCTAATTTATACCACGTTATATCTAATTTATGTTAGTTCTATTTTATACCATGTTATAAACCTAATTTATACCACGTTATATCTCATTTATACCAAGTTAGTTCTAATTTATACCAAGTTATTTCTATTTTATACAACGTTAGATCTAATTTATACAAAGTTAATTCTATTTTAAACAAAATTTGTTCTAATTTTATACCAAGTTAGATCTAATTTATACCAAGTTAGTTCTATTCTGTAAACGTTATAAACCTAATTTATACCACGTTATATCTCATTTATACCAAGTTAGTTCTAATTTATACCAAGTTATTTCTATTTTATACAACGTTAGATCTAATTTATACAAAGTTAGTTCTATTTTATACCACGTTATAAACCTAATTTATACCACGTTAGTTCTAATTTATACCAAGTTATTTCTATTTTATACAACGTTAGATCTAATTTATACAAAGTTAGTTCTAATTTAAACAAAGTTTGTTCTATTTTTATACCAAGTTAGATCTAATTTATACCAAGTTAGTTCTATTCTGTAGAGTGTTAGTTCTAATCTGCACAGTGTCAGTTCTATTCTGTAGAGTGTTAGTTCTAATCTGCACAGTGTCAGTTCTATTCTGTAGAGTGTTAGTTCTAATCTGCACAGTGTTAGTTCTATTCTGTAGAGTGTTAGTTCTAATCTGCACAGTGTTAGTTCTATTCTGCACAGTGTTAGTTCAAGTCTGTAGAGTGTTAGTGCTATCCTGTAGAGTGTTAGTTCTATTCTGTAATCTGTTCCGATCCAAGTCAGTTCTGCTTCTGCACATGTTAGTACTATCTGATACCAAGTTAGTTCTATTCTTTGGCTTGTTACTCCTAGCCCCTCGAGCGCATCGAATAACTGAGATGTTAGTTCTATTCTTTTAAGCGTGTTAGGCCTAATATGATAGTTGTTTTGTTACTTACAACTTTTTATCTAGTGTAAGCTGATGTTAGTTCCCGATTAACAAAGAGTAAACATTCAATCGGAAAAAAACAAAATATTTGTTGCATACTGGGACGAAAACACTTCAACATATCAAACACTTAGTCAGCTATAGATTCATTACATGTTTTACGGTTATGACCTTCCATATGACATCGAGAACATTTTACTGGCCGCGTGTAAACAGTTCTGTTGTTGATACGCCTGGTTTTATTTCTCCCTTTCCTTTTTGTTGTAAGTGGAGGTCTTGTATTTATAGGCTTGAGGGGATAACAGAGCGGTTAAAAAACACTTAAAGGCCCAAATCTGCCTTGGAGACACCCCAGGGTGTCTCCATTTGATCGGAGACACCCTAGGGTGTCTCCCATTGATCCGAGACACTCCATATGGTGTATTTATTTGTTTCTGCCGTAATTCCTTCGTCCGAACTCGGATTTGAGTGATTCGAAGTGTGTTGGAAAGCCGACAAGGAGTTCTATCAGCTCCGATGGTTGGATCATCTGTATAATGAATGAGACACGAAGGGCATTGTTCTTTTTGTAAACATCGCGGGGCTCCCGATTAGCCCGTTCCTTCGTTAGTTCACGTAGTTCGTCGATTTACTTCAAGCGTTCATCGACATCAATCGAACTCCTATAAACCGGATAGTGACGTTCATCGTCGTTCCTTAACACTGAGCCGTTCATGGAGACCTATAGGCAATTTTTGATGCCTACAGATACTCCCTCCAAAGCGTTCCGGACTCGTTTCTTTTATAGAAGTGGTTGGAATACTTTGGATGTGATTGGTCCAGCCTTCAGTCGGTGTAAAGGACCTGTAGTTAGCTTCAACTCTTGGCTCCTTCGATTTTCGGTCTATTCAATGCTTTGACAAATAGCCAAAGTCCTTCTGGCGCTGCGTTTATCGCCTGGCCGTCGTCGGAGTCTCGAGTCTACAGCTGATGAATTGAGTTTGGCTCGTGTCATTGAGTTGACTTTGAACTGACTATCTCTGTCACATTGTGCTGACTTAGGGTTTCAGATCACCGTATGTTGACTTTTTGTCGCAACGCGTTGAGTGGCGTTGACCTAGGGTTACGCGTTGACCGGCGTTGACCCCAGGGTTTCGAACGTCGAATGTTGACTTTTTGTCGCAACGCGTTGAGTGGCGTTGACCTAGGGTTATGCGTTGACCGGTGTTGACCCTAGGGTTTCGAACGTTGAATGTTGACTTTTCGTCGCAACGCGTAGAGTGGCGTTGACCTAGGGTTACGCGTTGACCGGCGTTGACCCTAGGGTTTCGAACGTCGAATGTTGACTTTTTGGTCGCAATGCGTTGACTGGCATTGACCTAGGGTTACGCGTTGATCGGTATTGACCGGTGTTGACTCTAGGGTTTCGAACCGTCATACATTGACTTTTGATCGTAACGTGTTGACTGGCGTTGACCTAGGGTTACGCGTTGACCGGCGTTGACCCTAGGGTTTCGAACCGTCGTACATTGACTTTTGATTGCAACGCGTTGACTGGCGTTGACCTAGGGTTACGCATTGACCGGTGTTGACCCTAGGGTTTCGAACCGTCGTACATTGACTTTTGATTACAACGCGTTGACTGGCGTTGACCTAGGGTTACGCGTTGACCGGCGTTGACCCTAGGGTTTCGAACGTCGAATGTTGACTTTTGATCGCAACGCGTTGACTGGCGTTGACCTAGGGTTACGCGTTGACCGGCGTTGACCCTAGGGTTTCGAACTGTCGTACGTTGACTTTTGATTGTAACGCGTTGACTGCCGTTGACCTAGGGTTACGCGTTGACCGGCGTTGACCCTAGGGTTTTGAATCACCCGGTATTGATTAGTGTGGATCTCATCGAAATATCTAATAACCGACGAAAATAGGCAAATTCGGACTTGAAAAGGGAATCTGGGGGCTTGTACTGGGTTGAGACTTGGGTGTCTCAACCTTGGCCGAGACACCCTTGGGTGTCTCGGCCAAAACCGAGACACCCTTTTTCCCCCCCCCCCCCCTTTTTCTCTTTCTTTCCTTTCTTGTTGTTTCCCCTTTTGTTTTTGGTTTTGTTTCCTCTTTTGTTTTCCCCCTCTTTCTAAATTTTCAAAAGAGAATCCTTTTCCCTCTCAAACTCCTTCTTCCTCCTTTCATCCATATACCATTATTTCTCTCTTTCAAGAACTTCAAACCCATTAAAACTCCTCTCTTCAAAACCCTTTAAACTCAAGGCAAAATTCGGATTTTTGAAGCTCCCTCCTTGGCCGAAAATTTCTTCCTCTCAAAGCTAGGGTTTCATCATCTTCAAACTCAATGAAAGCTTCTTGATTTGGTAAGTTCCCCTTCACAACTCTCTTCTTTTTTCAAGAAAGATTACAACTTTATGCTTGTAATGGGGGGAATAACATGAATTTACATACCAAGATCATCTTTTCAAGAAAGATTACAACTTTATGCTTGTAATGGGGGGAATAACATGAATTTACATACCAAGATCATAACTTTTTACTCTCATCTTGTAATGGGGGGAATAACATGAATTTACATACCAAGATCATAACTTTTTACTCTCATGATGATGGGTTATGTATGCACAAGTATTTGGGGGGTTTTATGTAAAATCAACAATATGGCCGAATTTTGGGGGACTTTTATGCAAAAGTGGACTGAAATTTGAGGGTTTTCTATGCAAATATGGACTTAAATTTAGGGTTAGAATTCCCTACCCATTTGGCCAAACTTTGAGAGGTGTTTGTATGCAAAAAAAACAATGTTGTTTGAGGGGTTTATTTGCAAAAGGCAACCCAAAATTTGTAGAGGGGTTTATTTGCAAAAAAGAGCTGAAATTTTAATGCTGAAATTCCAAGAGTTTATACCACAAACCCATGACCAAAGTTTTGATAAAGGCATGCGGAAACTAAACCGAAATTTGTGGAGGGGTCTTTTTGCAAAATTGGTTAAATTTTACAAAAGGGTTTATTTGCAAAATTAACCAAGATTGTGGGGGTATTGGATGAACATATATGATGCTCATGATCCAATTCGAGTGTATCCTTGACTAGAATTTTAGCCTTGAATACGAGGGGTATTTTGGGTATTTCACCGAAATTTATCATGATCATTGTTTTGCATGCACGAAATTTGTAGGTTTAATTAGACCTCAACTATAAAATCCTATTTATTTATAGGATTTTAGTTAAAGTTCTTAATTTTCCTTTTAAATTTCGTGTATTCATAATTGTACCTGACCCGCTGATTTTCATCGCAGATTCTCCATGTCTCCACGTCGACCTCGACTTCATAGGAGTCGTTCCCGTTCGCAGCATAGCGAGGGAGAGGTTCCCACAGCATCCTCTCCAGCGGCCTCCTTTTTCGGGGGTGAGAATCTATATTTTCTATTTGTATCCCTGATTGATCCCTTCGCGGGTCATTAAGGAAGAACCGACATCCTCCTTCGCGGGGATTGAGGTTTCAAGATATTGGTGGTTCCAAAACACCCTCGTTTGGCCCCTTCGCGGGTCATTCGGGAAGGGATGACACCCTCCTTCGCGGGGGTTGAGGTTTCGGACTTGTTTTGCTTAGCTAATTCAAGTCTTCTGGTATGTTGGGGCGATTTTGTGTTGTCTTACACCTTATAGGTCGGTGTATGTTACCACGTTATTTACGTGATGATGCATACCGTTCTTCCAGTGTAGGACACTCAAAATCGTCTCTCCAATTACCCTGTGAATGATCTTATCTCGCCCTTTATGAGATGGATTTAATTCGTGGATGATTTTCTGACTCTATCCTTGTTTTGTTGCAGTCGAGTTCCCCACGGGCAGTATTTCTCCTCATGCTACTACCGGTTGTAGTGGTGAGGTTTTCTCTTCAGCTTCTACCAGGTAAGCTATTGGTCCACTCCCTCAGTTTGATGATGATCGTTCCGATGAGTCCTGCCGTTTGATACGGGATGGGGGGCGTCATTGCTTACGCCAGCTGATCACGGACGCTCCTTTTACTGCGGATTCTATTTCTACTCAGGCTTTAAAGAAGCCTAGTTTTCTGTTCGGAGGCCATATTGAGGATCCTACTAAGTTGACTCTTACCGAAGAGCATTGGCTGAATCATGATGAAGGAGCTCTCTTGTATATTCCTTCCATTCCTCGTCAATATTCTTTCACTTGTTTGGAGGGACAGGCCGTAGAGAGACAGATGTCCTGGCGTCTTACTGATGATGTTGATCGAGTTCAGTGTGGATATACCTCCCACCACAAGACTCCGGGTTCTATTGGGTATCACTACATTCGCGGTCTTCGACCAGGGATCATGGGTCTTAATACCGCACCCCCAGGCGAGGTATCAGCAGCCGCTCCTACTGTGAAGAATCGTTTGGCTCATCTTGGGAGGAGATTGCCTCCACCAGATTTTAGATGCTATGGTTGGGCATTCTCACAGCCCAAGGCATGGTGGACACGCATGACCAGCTACGTCTTGGGGCGTTGGGAGGATAATTTGAAGAGCAGTGGATTGTACGCACCTATACGAGCCACTATGTATGGACTCCCGGTCAGCTGTTAGTTCTATTTTATTACACGTTATATCTAATTTATACCACGTTATATCTAATTTATGTTAGTTCTATTTTATACCATGTTATAAACCTAATTTATACCACGTTATATCTCATTTATACCAAGTTAGTTCTAATTTATACCAAGTTATTTCTATTTTATACAACGTTAGATCTAATTTATACAAAGTTAGTTCTAATTTAAACAAAGTTTGTTTTATTTTTATACCAAGTTAGTTCTAATTTATACCAAGTTAGTTCTATTCTGTAGCGTGTTAGTTCTAATTGTTTTCTATAAAAGTTGCCTTCATTACTGAACTCATTATAATATTAGTGTTTACAAAGAATTCAGATCTTAATCAAAAGAAAAGAAGAAAAATTATAACTTTCTCGAAAATAAACACAAGATCCGTTCGTCGTCTCTTGCTTGCGTGGGTCTTTAGCCTGTGACGGGGATGTCGATATCCGTGGACTACCTGGCAATCAGATCAGGTCCAGAGCTTCGTCGATCCACGAGGAGATCTAGAAACAGAAGCGCCTATCTCGATAAAAGCGAGATAATTGCTCTTCTTAGGGTGTCTCCATTTGTAGGCTTGTATTTATAGGCTTGAGGGGATAACAGAGCGGTTAAAAAACACTTAAAGGCCCAAATCTGCCTTGGAGACACCCCAGGGTGTCTCCATTTGATCGGAGACACCCTAGGGTTCCGAGACACCCAAGGGTGTCTCGGCCTTAGCCGAGACACCGAAGGGTGTCTCGTTGGTCCGAGACACTCCATACGGTGTATTTATCTGTTTCTGCCGTAATTCCTTCGTCCGAACTCGGATTTGAGTGATTCGAAGTGTGTTGGAAAACCGACAAGGAGTTCTATCAGGTCCGATGGTTGGATCATCTGTATAATGAATGAGACACGAAGGGCATTGTTCCTTTTGTAAACATCGCGGGGCTCCCGATTAGCCCGTTCCTTCGTTAGTTCACGTAGTTCGTCGATTTACTTCAAGCGTTCATCGACATCAATCGAACTCCTGTAAACCGGATAGTGACGTTCATCGTCGTTCCTTAACACTGAGCCATTCATGGGACCTTTCATGATGTCGTAATAGAGAAGCCAGTTGAGGATGGGGCCTTTCATGATGTAGGCTTCGAGGAACAAGGGTGTGTCTCTGCACTAAGTTTCTCGGGACCCGACATTGGATTATTAGTCGACATGCTGGCTGATCAGGCCACCAGAGGAACCGTAGGACCACCCTTTGAGAGTGATTCATTCACAGGTATATATCTGATTCCCTTCCTTTTGCCTGATCTTTTGTCTGACTAACGAAGGATTAATATTACAGTACCAGTCAGTGGGACCGATTCAGTAACGATCCCCGGCATATCTAGTTTACCTCGGAGTGACGGACTTGTAGGTATGCATACGATCTAGGACGTCGTGCTCCTTTTCATTTGTCTGATGTTTTGACTAATAGATGGGTATAATCATAGGACCAGCCACCGGGACCGATACTCTTACGACTCCTGGTATTCCCCGTGTATCTGAGGATGATGGACCTGCAGGTATGCAGATGACTTATCATCCCGATTCTCCTTATTTGTCTAAATTTCCATTTTGACTAATAAAGAAGCGTAACTATAGGACCGGCCGTTGTGCCTGATGCCACTACAGTTTCTGGGACCGATAGCTTGCACGAAAGCGGTGTCTCCCCGCCACAGCCGAGAGATACTACCGATTTGCCTATAGGGGTTGATATACCCTCAATGACTACTCCTGCCGTTATCTCGGAGCCTGTCAGACCTCAATCTGAGGGGACCTCCATTGGCGTTGGTATGCTCGGAATTTGCCCTTAAGTTTTCTTATCAGATTCGATAATCTCTTAGCTTTCCACACTGTTGCTTGCAGGATCTCGATCATCTCTATATGAGCGTGTCCGCGCCCTTTTGGCCGATACCGATCCCGATAAGGACATTTTTCGTACGGACCTCGGCTTTTTTACCGCCTTTTTTAACGGCATGATCGAGAAACTTCTTCATCGAGGATATCATTTCGATCAGTTCAGGCGCTCCTTTTCTCGCCACATGATGATGATTAGAGAATAAGGGTATCCAGAGTTAGCCGATTCCTTCATTGCCGATTTTACTGTTCTGTAGTTTGAGATCCGAGAGTTGAAGGAATTGAAGGCTAATGGAGCTTCTTCCTTCGTATCCTCTCAGATGGAGCATAGGCTGGCACAGTGGCGCGACCTGAGATCTTCCGTCGGGAGTGAGCTTCAGTCACATGAGCATTCAGTTGCGCAGCTGAAAGCTACTGTGGTGAGGAAGGGTACAGATAGAGCCGAGTTACTCCGCTCTTTGGATTCCGGCCGCGAGGAAGTGGCTAGGTTGAAGGAGGCCTTGAAGCATGCTGAGGAGTCCGTTACTATTATTGCAGAAGACCTGGCTGGAGTAGAGCATTCTCGTGGACAGGCCCTCGAGAAGCTAGGATCTACACAGGAGAGATTGATGAAGCTGAAGAATGAAGCCGTGAAGATCTTGAGCAGTTCCGAAGAATCTGTCTGAGCTGGCCTGCAGGCAGAACTTGAGCAGAGTTATATAAATAGGCTTTCTAGTTTAGAGTCTCATGTTCTTAGTCGCCAGCTGCCTTCGGGCTAATGAGCTTTTTATTGTATGCTTTGACTTAATCTATTAATAGAGACTCCGCATTTGATTCATTTATGATATTTCTTTATTTATTTTGAACCTAGCGATGATAATATTTATGGGATTTTTGGCAAACCCCCAGCCCTCAACGGGTTTGATATGCCTTTACCGATTACCGTTTAAATCGGGCTAGCATGTGAATTATTAAAACCCGTCTCACATGTAACGTTGTGCTAAGAAAATTGCTTTTCTTAGACTTGATGCTATGATTTTGGATACATAGACTCAACCATTTCTTATAGGGAAAAGGTATCCTGCGCCGTGTATTAGACGACGACTTATCCCTTCTTAGGCTTCGGGATAAAATTCCCCAGGCTTAGACCCTGGTGTCTTTTTCAGTCGGCGAAAGACTAAACCGGCCATGCGTGTTAGACATAGACTTTGGTATTTTTGGCAAACCCCCAGCCTTCAACGGGTTTGATGTGCCTTTACCGATTACCGTTTGAATCGGGCTAGCATACGGATTGTCTAAATCCGTTCCGCATGTAACGTTGTGCTAAGAGAGTGGATTCTCTGAGACTTTGTGCTATGATGCCGAATACATAGGCTTCGCCCTTGTTACGGGAATAGGCTACCCGACAACACGTGTTAGGTGTTGACTCATCCCTACTTAGGCTTCAGGATAAAATTCCCCAAGTTTAGACCTTGGTGTCTTTTTCAATCGGTGAAAGACTAAACTGGCGACGCGTGTTAGGCGTAGACTTGTCTCTATTTAGGAGTTGAGATAAAATTCCCCGTGCACAAAGTGCCCGGATTGGAAATTGAAAATTATGTCCTTTATCAAAATAAAGACGTATTGGGAAACGGGAGAGGAAGAATTTTATATTCTATCTCCCGGGACTGAAGAGGAAGAATTTTATATTCTATCTACAGTAGGAAAGGAAACTCAAGGTGGGATCTCCACCCCCAGAATCCGAAAAGATGAAACTAAGAGTGGGATCTCCACTCCGAGAATTGGAAAGGTTCAAACGACCCTAACTTTTATAGGATTGGTCATTTGAATCAGAAGAATCCTTTATTCATTGAGGAGAAAGCCCAATTTCGACCCTAACTTTTATAGGTTTGGTGGAAAAGGAGCAAATGCAGATTTTCGCTTATCGAAAAGGGATGACTCGGTCTTAGTCCTAAAGGCTTGTAGGCTTGAGTAAGTGAGATTGGGAACAACCCTAACTTTTATAGGTTTGATTGTCTGAAACGAAGGTAGACCTCTCGTTCATGGAAGGAATCGAGAGAGGAATTTAGCTTTGGCCCTAACTTTTATAGGTTTGACCTGAAAGCAAAGAGAGTAGAATACAAGTAGCGATGAAAATGCCAACTCGTATTATCACTCAAAGGAGGAATTTAATGCTAGGTGATTTTGACCTAACATATTGAGTCTGAGGATTGCCAATGACTGACGGATAGAAATTTTGGTGAATCCACCGTCGATTAATTTGATCAGCGGATGGTTTAGTGAGGAAAGATTAACCTGTCAGAGGATTGGATCTCATCTCACACAAATAACTCATGAGAGTTAGAGAATTTGACAATAAGAAGAAATATTCCGACATTCAGAATTCGAACGGGGATTTCTTATTCATCACTTCTACAATGACTGGGTTATCCCTAAGAATACCACATGTGGTATTCTTCCGGGAACTTCCCGATACATTATTTATCCTGAAGATACTAAGGATAGTATTTTTTCAGGAACTTGCCGTTTATCGGCATCATAAGCCGGTCGCCGTCCTTGGTGACTAGGCGATATGCGCCACTCGAGTAAACTGTCTCCACTACGAATGGTCCCTCCCATTTGGGTTCAAATTTGCCCTTCTTCTTGGAGCTAAGGATCATATGCCTCCTTTCAGCTAGAACCAAATCCCTTTCTTTGAAACTCCGTTGTCGAACCTTTTTGTCGAAAGCTCGAGAGATTCTGGCTTGGTAGAATTCGATATGTTGTTGAGCTTCTAAACGCTTCTCATCTAGCCTTTCAAGTTCTTCAAGGTGCTTCTGATGTTGTTCTTCGGTCGTCATTTGAGTCGCAAGGGCAATTCGAAGTGACGGGATTTGAATCTCCAATGGAAGAACGGCTTCACATCCGTATACCAGTGAATACGGGGTCGCTCCCGTTGGTGTGCGTACCGTGGTCCGATAGGCCCATAGAGCTGCGCCAAGCTTGTCATCCCAGTCTCGTTTATTAGTTTTCACAAGTTTTGATAACAGCTTTATGATAGTCTTGTTAAAGGCTTCGGCCAATCCATTCGCTGTGGGATTATAAGCTATCGACGAGATGTCTTGAATTTTAAACTTTTCACAAAACCTGATGAATGCATTGCTAACGAATTGAGGACCGTTGTCATGTATGATTCGTCTTGGGACACCATGCCGGTAGATGATATGGTGCTTGATGAATGCAATGACATTGTTCATTTTAACTTCTCTGAGTGGAACTGCCTCAGCCCATTTGGAGAAGTAGCCGGTAATTGCTAGGATGAACCGGTCACCTTTGACTGACGGGGGATTTATTGGACCAACAATGTCCATTCCCCAGGTCTCAAACGGCCATGATGTAACCGAAGGATGCAGATGCTCCGGAGGTTGGTGCATATAATTCGCATGTATTTGACATGCATCACACTTTCGGGCATACGCGATTGCATCACTCATCATGGAAGGCCAAAAATATCCCATTCTTCTGATGCAGTCATAAAGCTTGGGGCCAGGTTGGTGTGCGCCACACTCTCCTTCATGTGCCTCTCTAAGAACTTCTTTAGCTTCTTTAGTTGATAAGCACCGTGCTAGCAAGCCATCGTACCCCCTACGGTATAGCGTTCGATTCTCCGTGTTATAGTAGAATCTTGGTGCTCTTCGTCGAATTGAATCTCTTTCCTTTACGTCTTCCGGTAGTATTCCGTGCAGGACGTAATCGATGATGGGGAAACGCCAATCTCGGGGTTCAAACTCAACTTGAGTTGAGTGTGTTTCCTTAACCTCTTCTTCTTCGCCATCTTCATCATAGATCGGCACTAAGAGTTGGTGAGTCCTTACTATAACAAACTGTTCTATTTCAGGAGGCTGCGCCAGGGATACGGCTAATACCGCTAACGCGTCTGCGTAGGTATTTTGTAATCGTGGAATATGTTCAATAAAGAATCCTTCAAATGATTCTGCCATCTCCACTGCCATCTTATGGTATGGTATTAAATCCTGGCTTCGGACCTCGTACTCTCCCTGAACTTGTTTAACTATCAGTTGAGAATCACCGAAGGCTTCGAGATACTCAACCCCCAGTTCTTTGGCGAAACCGAGTCCTATGAGTAATGCATTATATTCAGCTACGTTATTTGAGCACGGTTCGGTCAACGAGTAAGCTCGGGCCATCACGTGTTTTCCTGGGGAAACTAATACACTCCAACTCCGGAAGAAATCTTAGAACTTCCAGGAGCACTTGCTACATTAGTTGCTCATGAAGCGGCGTCGAAATACAAACGCCATACTTACTGGTGTGAAGTTGCGTTGACTTCGTGGGTTTCATCGGGTAGGTCATCATATATCTCGGCGGTATCCGTAGTTGGATTAGCTGCCAGGAGATCACAGATGGCTTGTCCTTTTACCGACTTCTGTTGTTTAAAATGTAAGTCGTATTGGGACAAGACACTAGTGGAAATAGGGCTTTTGCTGACGGCAACATCACTGATGGGAAATTCCCGTCAGTGTTGTTTATATCGCTGACGGGAATTGTCGTCAGTGATATTGCCGTCACCATTTCTTGGTTGCCGTCAGCGATGTAAACATCGCTGACGGGTTGTGAACATCGCTGATGGGGTACCCGTCAGCGATGTTGTTCCAAAGGCGACCCTTCCCCCCTCGGGGGCTCCCAAAAATTTCGTTTCGGCCCCACTCGTAATATTCCCCGCACAATCTCTGCCTCTGCCTCCCAAATCGGCTACGCCAGACCCCCCCAAATCTGCCCGGCGATCTCGGCGAGACCACCAGCCCCGCTTCCTCCGGCGCGAGCCCCAAAACCCAGCCCCCTTATCCGGTGCGATCCCGAGCCTCCCGCCGCGAGCCTAGGGTCTCCCCCCAAATCGTCACGAGAGCTGTCCTCCCCCCGGCCAAATCGTTCCCTAAATCTAGCGGCGTCCACCATCAGACCATTGTTCTTGTTGGTGAGACTGGTAGTGGAAAGACCACGCAGGTTAGGGTTTTGAAATTTTGATTGTTTGGTTTGTTGCTGTTGGATTAGTTTTTGAAAACTTGATTTGATTCTATCTTATTGTACGATTGAACGAGTATAGATTACTTTTTAAAATATTTTCTTAATGATTTTGAGTGGTATAGACGTTCAAATTAGAGTTAGGGTTCTAAGTTTATGTTTCAATGATGTTGCACGCGTATTGTGGTAATTTGTTGGAATTGCATGATTGGAGTAGTAAAGATAAGGGTTAGGATTTTGAAATTTAGTATTATAAGGATGTTGTGCAAGAATGTCGTTGTAGTACTGTGATTTAAATAAATACGTATGAACATACATCTATATCTATAAACACCATGAAAATAATTGCCACTGGAAAAAAAATCTGTACATAACTGTTTTCCTATAATAGCCAGCAATGACTGATGGCGCCATTTAATCAAATAATATATACTTTGTCTTGATAAAAGTTGAACCTTTAAAAGATATATGTACACACGTCACATATGCCTAAATATATAATGCATGCACATATATATACATGTATACAAACATCCGTGCACATATATCTTTTAAACTTGGTTGTATTTGGAATTTCACGGGAAAGGGACCTAGTCTTCATTATCAATGAATAATAGTTTTTGGTGGCTTGATGGCAGTTAGAGAAAGAAACATCAAAATGAAAACTTTAATATCACTACGATGTATCTCAATTACCTTTTGGACGATATAAATATGTAATATCTTATTTTGTATATTCAGCTTGCAGATGCCTACAAACTTGATGTGAAATGAAAATTTTAATAACGCAACAATACATATTGTTTTTATTTTCGCCAAGCCAAATTACATCTATAATATATTAATTTGTATGTTTATTCAACTTGCAGATGTCTAAAAACATTAACAGGAGGTTATTCGAAGCTAACCCCAGTCAATACCAATCCACCGAGGAAGAGGCACTGAGTTCAGGAGAGATGTCAGGTATATCTTAGTTTAACTTAAGTATTTTTATTCATGATATATGCATAATGATAATTTATTTCTTTTAGGTGAGGGTGAGGAAGAGCCCATTACCGTACCATTATATGCAGATCCTCCAGTGCTACTTCGAGCATATATTCCCGGGATTGAGCACGGGCCTTTACCAGCACGTGCAGAGGGGTACAGACTCAAGCATACAGAAAAATACATGCTTGCGAAAAAACGATTGAATGAATGGGGCCCGCAGATTAATGAGATTTTATCTGATGCAAAAAATGAAATCAGACAAAGATTTGGTGAGTTAGATCAAAAAATTTCATTCTGGGTCTATTATTTAGTGATGGGTGCCTTGATTCTGTGTAATATTTGGATGATTAATCTTAGAACAACTCAGCTGAATTAATGCTTGCAAGTGGCGTTGAGATTAAACATATATCTAATGTTTGAAAAAGTGTATAACTTTTGAACTTTTTCCTTTGCATTTATATTCTGATTAAATAGAAGGTAATGAAATTCTAACTTAGGAAAAGTCCCCATACAGAATGAACAGATAAGGCCTTGTCTATCATAAGGCCATTATTTCAAAATTTTGACAGAACCTTTCTATGAAGTCAATGTTTTTTCAAATTTCTCAATAAGAGGTAACCAGTCCTCTGATAGGAAAAGTCCCCTCCACATAGTTCATGCACACAACAAATTGATGTTATAAAACAATGTTATCTTCTAGTAAAAAAATGGAGCTTTTGGCAAGCTTTATGTTAAGCCGTGAAAGCTAATTCATACCCATACAGAAGAATCTTAAGAATCACTAAGCTGAGCCTCAACTGTTAGATTAATCATGCGTGTAATTACTTATACTCAATCCATTTGTCACAATCCATTTGTCACAATCCATATGTATTGATATATCTATTATTTTTTTCTTTGTTGTAGGCGAAAAACTTTACCAGAAAAAAGGACGCCAAGACAGTGACTTTAAAAAGAAGTTACCCCCGGATGGTTTTCGCGCAATTGTGAGATGGGGACACAATGGGATTCCAACCTGACAATGGGCTAATACTTTAGCTCATACCTTGGATGCTGATACGGAGGAGTGATAATGTGAATCCTTATTACGAGGCTGAGGAGCAGCTCATTTCATGTCGTAGAGATGTATATATCGAGATTGTTGGGTAAATTCCTCTATTTAGACTGATTATTTTACAATTCTATCAATTGTCCATGCTTAACTATATGTTAATTTTTAGAGATATTTCAACATCGAAGACAATCCCGTAGGGTGGGAATTTTTATTTGGATACATGGGAAAGTTCAAGCATGCTCTTCGGGAGTGGAGACATGAGATAAAGAAGAAATGCGTTGATTGTTTCACTCATAACTGGGAGAGGATATACAAACGAGATAAGAGGGTTGAGCCTGAGCACTTAGCTGCACTTATAGTATTGTGGGGCCAAGAGGAGCACCGGGTAAATATGTATAGTAGTTAATTATCATCAAGTTATTTATCTAAAACTAGTGATATATTTCATTGTATATTATAGCTTGTACTAAACTTCTCTTTGTTCATGTTGAAGAAAAAATGTCAGAGAAATAAACAAAATCGATGGAAGAAAGATTATGATCATCATACGGGGACTACTTCATTTGCCCAGATTGAGGATCAATTTTGTAGGACAACGGTAAATAAAGTCTTTTCATCTTCTATATATATTCTCTCTGCTTCATAGAATATTTGATAAATAAAACTAATAAATATATTTTTAAATCTCAGAACGCTCCCTTTATCCCGCTACCAGAACTGCACAGGAGGACGATGGTTCAATTTAAGAAGGGGTACGATGACGATGAGAGTAGGAAACAAAAGCTAGAATTGGCCAAGAAAATGCAGGTTAACTAATTATCGTCTGTTTTTTTTGTTGGGAATTTATTGTTTGCACTCGTCTTTTTGGTCATCTTAATTATCATACATGAATTGCACAGTTGAAAGGCTTCAGTATGGTACCAGTTTTCCTTTTATTCACATGCATCTTGCATGATTGCCTGGTATCATATTTTATGGTCAAGTGGTGATTCAAGTGTTTGGATGACAGATGCACCTGTGAGCTCGTCATATTTACACTTGACACAATTTTAATTTGACCAAGTGGTTGGTTAAATATTTGGAATGGTGGCAAGTTTATATTAAACTTTCTCGATAAATGCCCCCACGTTGTAGGTACTTTCAACTTTTGATTTAATTAGCAATTTTCTCCATCATGCTTCATATCTATTTTCTGGTTTTCTTTTCTCCATCATGCTTCATCAGACAGTGATACAGCTGCTACTGAATTGCGCTATTTAACCACAACTTAATATTAGGTAGCTTTAGCTCATGATCAAATGCAATTTTATTTTAATAAATCAATAACATACATTCTATCATATCAACGATGCATGGGCCAAGAGAGATGTGCAGTAACGATCACCAATGACAATTTTGGGCAAGACCCATGTCCAAATGTATTAAAGAGATTAGCAGTTGAAGCAGTTTGTTCCTAAGCTATCCTGATTGAGACATTTTGAGTCCTGCTCTGTTTTGAAGATATATAGAGCACTTTACAATGACATCTCACATGGAATCAATGAAAGCAATGGTTTCTTTATCCACAGTAGCCATGACACACTAAAACCAACAATTGTTATGGTGTCTGAAATGTATCATTTTCTTATTTGCAGCATTTTAATGACACATATGTTGTTTATAAAATATGGCAATGTTTGAGAATCTGTGATAATACTTTTTCTTTTTGATATACTTGGTCCATTTAACTGTAGGTCTTGAATGCTCTGATTGTGGATGAGAAGTTTTTACATTATTTTCTCATCTGAATGAAATACACCTGCTATTAATCATACATATTCTGTTAATTTAAAGTTGAATGATTACTTTAGAAGAAAAACAATTGATAGGTTTGGATTGATTGAAATTGGATCAAACTTCCAAGAAATGTTTACTTACCAGATTATATCATTGCATGACAAATGATTTTTGTTGTCACTTGGATCATTAAGAAAACTACATATTAGTATTTGAGATGCAGACGATAATTTATTGTGTGAAAGGCCAATTCTTAAATTTATTTTTTTGTCTTCTAGGAAGCTCTGGAAAACACATATTCTGAGGTTGTTGCACAGAGCCAGGAGCCCCTGACTAGAGAGCAGAATTATAATGTGAGCCATTTAGTTTGTGGACTTCCCAAAAAAGGGAGGACCAGGTGGATGGGAGTTGGAGCTCAGAGGGTGTCTACACAATTCCAGCCTCCGCCGATTGGCCACTCAAAAGGCATTTACTGGTAGTGGAGAGAGTAGCCGATAGGTATACTTATTATATATGTGAAATATGATTACACACAATATTATGTGATTCTAAATTTAAATTATTTTGTTGTTAGAGTGGAGATGATGCTATTGGGAGCACGAGTCGTAGGGATGGAGCCGATAGTGGCGCCGCGGACGATGACATGGATAGGGCGGATGACCTATCTTAGTGAGTTATATCCTAAACCCGTGTTTGTATATTGGAGATTATGATATGCGTGTATGGTCTATTGTGGAAAATTTTGTGGATTTAGAACTTATGATATGTGTGTACAGGTTTGTTATGGGATTTTTTTATGGATTTAGAACTTAAGATATGCGTGTATGGTTTGTTGTGGAATTTTTTGTGGATTTAGAACTTATTGTGAAAATTGAATGTACATATTTCGAATATTTGTGAAAATTGATTGAATGAGAGACGTTTGTGAAATTTGGATTGCATATATTTCGAGATGTTTTGGAATGTGCAAGAAATGTCGTTGTTTGTAGATTTGTACAGGGAATTGATATTTGTTATGGAATGTACAAGGAATTAACTGAATGTACATGGATATTTGTTATGGAATGTACAGGGAAGGGGAACCGATTATCAGCTAATTTTTTTTAGCTGGTAATATTATCGCTGTCGGGCCACCCGTCAGCAATAGGTATCGCTGACGGGGATCCCGATATTTGTTATGGAATGTACAAGGAATTAACTGAATGTACATGGATATTTGTTATGGAATGTACAGGGAAGGGGAACCGATTATCAGCTAATTTTTTTTAGCTGGTAATATTATCGCTGTCGGGCCACCCGTCAGCAATAGGTATCGCTGACGGCATATCCTTGACGGGACGCCGTCAGCGATACGTATCGCTGACGGGATTTTAAGCATTCCTGACGGGAATGCCCGTCAACGATGCTTGTTTTTCCACTAGTGAGAGTAAGGCCCATTTTGCTAACCGCCAATTCATGGAAGCTGGCTGAGTCATGAATATTCGGACTGGGTTAACCTTAGAGATAACATAAATGATCTGTCCAACCAGATAATGCCACATCTTCTGAATAGCGAACACCAAGGCGAGGCATTCTCTCTCAATCATAGGATATCGAGATTCAGCGCCTACCATGGTTCGGCTTAAATAATGTACCGCCTGCTCATGACCATTATCATCATCTTGTGCAAGTAATACACTTAATGAGTGGCTCATCGCCTTGACATAAATCAAGAACGGTTTGCCTGATTTCGGTGCGACGAGTACGGGAGGTCTTGAGAGATATTCTTTAATACTCTCGAATGCCTTTTGGCAAGCGTCATCCCATACAAATGACACGCCCTTCTTTGTGAGCTTGGAGAATGGCTGGCATTTTCCTGAGAGGTTCAAGATGAACCGACGGATATAAGCTAACCGCCCTTGCAATCCTCTGAGCTCCTTGAGGTTTCTCGGAGGCTGCAATTCATTAATTGCTTTTACTTTATCAGGGTCGATGTGAATACCTTTGGTGGTGACGACAAATCCCAGGAATTTACCACTGGATATTCCGAGGAAAGACTTGGTAGGATTCATTTTTAATTGATGGGCTCGCATCAAGTCAAACATGGTCTTCAAGTCTTTAATATGATCTTTCTTATCATGACTTTTCACGACCAAATCATCCACGTAGCATTCGACAGTCTTCCGAAGATGCTCCTGAAAAATCTTCGACATGGCTCTCTGATAAGTGGCACCTGTATTTTTTAAGCCGAAGGGCATGACCGTGTAGTAGAAAACACCGAGGGATGTTCTAAACGTGGTATGCTTTTCATCATCTGGATGCATCTTTATTTGGTTATACCCAGAGAAACCATCCATGAAAGACATCCTCTCGAACCCACACGTATTATCAATGATGACATCTGTGATGGGAAGGGGGAAATCATCTTTTGGGCAGGCAGCGTTGAGGTCTCTAAAGTCGATACATACCCTGATCTTCCCGTTCTTCTTAAGGACCGGGACAATATTGGCAAGCCACTCTGGATGCTGCTCTTCCCTAACAAAGCCCGAGTCGATAAGCTTTTTAACTTCGGATTCGATTGCTTCCATCATTTGCGGACGAAACCATCTTTGTTGTTGTTTGACAGGTTTGACATCCGTCTTGATATTGAGACGATGCACTGCTACGTTTGGATCGAGCCCTGGCATGTCTTCATAATTCCAGGCAAACACATCGATGTACTCCCTGATAAGAGAGATTAACCCTTCTTTCTCCTTCGCTACCCATATTCACCTGGAGTACTTGATCTTCGGTAGGAGGCTCCCTTTGTTCAAACCTATCGCCGTACTGCATGTTTAGGTGATGAACCCAAGGATCTTCCCAAGTCGGCATCTGATCGTCCTCCTCTATTGTGGTAGGATCGACCGTAACCATGTTCGACATCAACTTTTTGAACATTTCACCGATACTAGTGTCAAAATCCCAAGCTGAAGAATCAGAAGAGTATCTGTTTCTAGCTTTGTTAGCAATTTGATCGATGACTTGCCAGCAACATTTGTCGTCGGATGAGGAGATATAACCTAGACCTCTCTTATGGCGATAATAGTCATCAGGTTTTCCTTTTGGTACATAGGCCATTCGAGGTGGAACTCGTGGACCTCGACCAAAGCAAAGACCTTCTCCGAGTGTGAAGTCATATCCATACTTCTCCATTAGATCGCGCGCTTTCGCGTCATACCTAAATAGGTGAGGAGCAGGTTTATCATCATCGTCTTCCTCTTCCAAGAAGTGGTCGGGTATCGGAGCTTCTCTTCCTTTACCGTAGACGACTTCCTTTCCACCCCCTGTCCCTGCGGGGATGACAAGCGTTGTTCCGCATAGATCTTGTACCTGCTTTTTCGTCATGCAAAATGATTGAAGTGGCATATACAATTCAGGGTTATCATACAATTCTTTAGTAATATTATCCAGACACATAGAGTACTCTAAATCATCGTTTATTGATAGTTCTTCGGCAAGTTGCCAATTACAACTACTTTCCGATGATTGTTCATCGTCAAGATTGATTACAATGGGTACAATGTCATTAAGTACAAAACCACCATCATAATCAAACCCAGCTTCGGTATCAGCTTCATCTCCACTGTCCGTCCCTTGGGCCGATGGTTCAGTATCGGATTCAGCACCGTATAGAAGGGAGTCAGTGAAATAGTTCTCTAACCCTTTAAACGGTTACTTATCCGCGACCACCGTCTTGACTTCATTATTTGTATCCACATATTTGAGGCATTGGTGAAGAGTTGACGGGACTATAAGATTGCCGTGGATCCAAGGTCGACCCGGCATTGGTGAAGAGTTGACGGGACTATAAGATTGCCGTGGATCCAAGGTCGACCCAACAGTAAATTATTGGATGTTTCCACGTCAATCACGTAGCAGGTAACTTCTGACTTTAAGTCTCCAATCTGACACTTTATTCGAATCTTTCCCAAGGGTCTAGACCCATTGGTGTTGAATCCGTAGATCGTAGTGCCCGTGGATGCTAGTTTACTTGCTGGTATTCCGAGATTATGCATCAATCGGAATGGCATGATACTGATAGCGGAACCCGCATCAACTTGGATCCGGTTGACAACGCTGGAGCTAATGTGGCCGGTGAAATACAGAGGCCGATCATGCTTGGAATTTTTCATCTGCATGTCTTCTTTGGTGAAAGAAATGCAGGGAAAACGATGCACCGCGAGATTACAATGTTGTACTGACGGCTCCGGTTCTTCAGACGACGGCTTGATTCGAGTCAAGAAAGCTTCAGAGTCGCTCAAGGCTTCCTGCAATGCTTTCCTTGTGTCCTTTGAAAGACGCAGTAATTCGTACAGGGTTATCCTAGCTGGTATATTAGCTAACTGCGCCATGATATCAAAATGAGGCGGAGAGCTTGCCTTTCCCGGTTTGTCTTTCCCAATCGGATGATTAAATCGAGACTGCCTCGGGTTTTGGACTTCCTGGTGTAGAGGCTCTTTTCCTTTCTCCTTTTGCTGGACTTTCTCCGTAGCTACAGGTGTTGGGGGAGTTACGACAATTCCCAGTTCTGCTAACGTCTTTGAGGGAACGGTTTTGGTTACTCCCAGTTGTTCAGAAGCATCCGGGTATTTGTAGTGATATTCATTCCCGCTCCGGGTTACAAAGGCCTCCTGTTCATCTTCGGAAAGCGGGAAGGCTGGAATTTCCTCGTCGTCTTTTCCTGGAATAGCAAAAGCTCCATAACAAGACTTACCTTTTCCTTTTGACCTTTTCTTGGAAGAGGCTCCAGTCCATTGTTCATCTCCAATCAAATCTGGATGAACCCAAAGAATCTCACCATTCGGGGCTGTGTGTGGTACAAGTCCTTTTTGGCGCTGTTTGTGAGGATCATCGTTCACGGTCTTCACTGCTGCATTTATTACTGGCTCATGCTGGAACCAGTTCAAGGGAACAGAACCGAAGCTAATCGATACTGCATTTGCACCCACCTTCTTCTCCTTAGGTTGCTTCATGGTAATGACCCCAACGTCGATTAGAGCCTGGATCTTATCTTTAAGGGCGTAGCATGCCTTGGTAGGATGGTGCACTGCTCTGTGAAATGCGTAGTATTTTGGATCGCTAATTCTTTTAGCATCTTCCTGATCCTGGACCGGAGGCAATTTGATCTTATTATTCTCTATGAGGTATTTGAAGATACCAGGAACTTCATCCTCTTTGAACGAATAGACTTTTGGGAACTTCGGCTCCGAGGCCTTTTGCTTATGGGGCTGTTGTTGCCACCTAGATTGTTGAGGCGCCTTTTGTTGCTGCTGTTGCGGTTGAGCTTGCACCTCGAATGTTTGGTTTGCTTCCACAGCATTCGCTTGTGCTTTTCCCTTACCTTTAGGGACAAAGTTCTGTTGCGGAGCGTTATTTGTTATTTGACCTCTTTCCGCTTTCTTCCTTTTAAGGAATCTTTCGGCTCGTTCCCCTCGCACTTTCAAGTCATTCCAGGTCTTTGGTGGTTCCATTCCCATAGCTTCGAGGATGTCCAATGAAAGATTATTGTGACAAGTCTCGAGGATAAAGTCTTCACTGACCGGATCCCTGCAATTCATGGATTTGTTTCGGAATCTCTTCATGAAGTTTTCAACTGTTTCACCATTTTTCTGCTTCTCGTCAAATAGTGTGCCAATTGAAATCTCTGTGTCGTCGTCGAAGAAGTTTGTTAGAAACATATCCTCCTTGTCGTCCCAATTGCTGATACTCCCCGACTTGAGGCGACGATACCAATCGAAGGCTGCTCCGCGAAGAGTGCCAACGAATGACCGCACCATTAAGGGTTCATTCCCAGAGATTATTCCTAAGTGAGACTTAAAATATATTAAGTGTTGGGTAGGGGAACCCTTTCCATCAAACGGCGTGAAGTTGATTAAATTAAACTTTGCCGGATATGGAATTGATTCCCACTCCCTCGGGTATGGACATGGTATGCCGGACCTCTTCACCTCTTGAGCATTCATCAACGCGTTGATTTTGCTCTCCAAGTCCTTCATTTTCTTGTCTTCACTCATATCTGTCTTCGAGTGGCTTCGGGGAGAGGTAACGTGGTCCTCCTTCGCATTATCATCTGAGGGACCGCCTCCGTTATTGTTGTTGACAGGAGGGATATTTATGTTGACATTATCCTCTTCCCGTTCATTCTCATCTTGATTCGGATTATTGCGACAACCGGGTTCTCCTTGGTGAGTTGTCAGTGCCGCGATTTGCTGGTCATGCATCTCTCTCATCTGCTGCATGGCCATCTCCATCTCGAACTTGAAACTTTCCTTCTGCTTAGTCAGGGCATCTTCAAGCATCTTGGTTACTTGTTCGGCGCTGATCATAAGCGACGCGTAGGGTTGTCCCGCACTAGATGCCGTGTCATCGGATGCTATAGCTGAGCAGGATTCTGAACCAGCATCTGACACCTCCTCTTCCAAAGGAAGTCCCTTTTGCATCCTTTGGTAATTCTTTCGCCTATTGGTCCCTGATCGCAATCGAGTCATACGCTGGGACACTTCGGCAAACTGATCTGGGCTAAAGTGTCGTGTCGATTTCCCTCTGCCAGTCATATTAGCAGACACTTCTAGAAATTCATTCTCTTGGCGGACAGGCTTCTTCCCACGAAAACGCCTTGGCTTGTTCTCAGATGTTATGGTGGAAATTCTCTCAAACACCGAAACTCTCCTTGGGGCTTTAGAATAGCAGCATTCTGACAATACCGCCTTGATTATGTTGGCACACGGACAGCGAGTCTCTGTGTCTTGAGCGTCTCTCTTTCGAGACTTACTCGCACCCCCAGTTCTATAGTACAACTCGTCAGTTTGATAACTGGAGCAACCCATAGAGTGCTGGCATAACCTCTCAGGTATAACACCGTCATCATCAGACGAATGTGCTTCCCGCTGGGGATACGATGCTTTATTAGCGTTTTCAAAAGTCGCACGTTCAAGTTTACGCCTCTGCGAGCGTGAAAACCCAACGGGCTCTTGAACTTCAACCCGCAATCCAATGCGGTCGGTAACAAGGGCTTTCCCTCTGTTATCTTTCTTGGGGGGATTAGTACGACCCCCAGTCTGGTTTGTTGTTTGGGGACCTTTCAACAATCCCAATCGCTCCTTGATAGGTGCTTTACCTCGATCTTCTGGTAAAGGACCGAGGCAACCTTTCAAAGGAACTCTGGATCTTGTAGGACCTACGTTCTTACTTGGCTCCGCCGGAGGTGCGGGGGCAAGGGAAACGGGATCTGAATTTGAAGAAGGTTGGACGGCAATTCCATCCACTTTTGTCTTAGGCGCCACTTTTTTCTTTGGCACCCACACCTGCTTGTATTTTGACGGTTTTGCATCTCTTCCGCTTTCTGCAGAAGGACTCGGGAATGCGCGAGCAATGTGCGGCGTTTCTTGATTCGCTCTTCGAGAGTGGAGCGAGTCTTCTGGACGCGGACCCATTCATTTGTCTCCGCCTTGGAGGAGAGATTGGTGGTTCGCCGTTGTTGTTCTTGGCGCTGCCTGGACTTTAGATCCTCATTGTACCGGATCCCGTCCATCGATTCTACGGCCTTGGCCAATTGTCGTGTGAGGCGTTGACGACGTCTTTGGCGCGCCCTCTTCGACAAAGTCGGAGCAATTTTAGCGGTCACCTTCACGGTGGAGGGGAGGTCCGGATCTGCAGCTTTGACCTCTTTGGGTGCTGCAGGGACGTCGCGGGGCATGGGTGCAACAGCGGCGAGGGGATCTTGGATCTTCGATCCTGAGGGCCCGCGAGCGCTCTTGGAAGAGGAAGCCTTCCTACACCTGTTTGGAGAGGCGGATCTGGAGGAGGAGGAAGAGAGGTACTCTTCAAACTTCTGTTGATCGAACTCGTATTCGATCTCTTCGTTCACCCGGATCTTGAACGCCGGTTGCGTCACGACAGCCTCGGCAGGGGGGAAAGTTACCTTAGTCATTGATTTCATTAAACTTTAAGCGTTACAAATGAATTCAAACAACAAAAGAGTAAAAGATTACAACTTTCTTGAAAATAAACACAAGATCCGTTTGTCGTCTCTTGCTTGCGTGGGTCTTTAGCCTGTGATGGGGATGTCGATATCCGTGGACTACCTGGCAATCAGATCAGGTCCAGAGCTTCGTCGATCCGTGAGGAGATCTAGAAACAGAAGCGCCTATCTTGATAAAAGTGAGATAATTGCTCTTCTTAGAAGTACCACGACGGGATAATACTAAGGATTGGATGCGGGTGATGTAGATCTGACGACTTTCGATCTCTTGTGTTGAAGAACTCGATCACTCCTCAGTTCGGCAGGGCTTCGCCAATTCTCCAAAATTCAAGATCTGAAAAAATGAGGGCCTGAGGCTTGTATTTATAGGCTCGGGGGAGTTTGGAGCGGTTAAAACCACCTAAAAGCCCAAATCTGCGTTGGAGACACCCCAGGGTGTCTCCACTTGATCCGAGACACCCTAGGGTGTCTCCCCTTGATCCGAGACACCCTAGGGTGTCTCGGTTTGGGCCGAGACGAGACACCCAAGGGTGTCTCGGCCTTAGCCGAGACACCGAAGGGTGTCTCGTTGGTCCGAGACACTCCATATGGTGTATTTATTTGTTTCTGCCGTAATTCGTTCGTCCGAACTCGGATTTGAGTGATTCGAAGTGTGTTGGAAAGCCGACAAGGAGTTCTATCAGCTCCGATGGTTGGATCATCTGTATAATGAATGAGACACGAAGGGCATTGTTCTTTTTGTAAATATCGCGGGGCTCCCGATTAGCCCGTTCCTTCGTTAGTTCACGTAGTTCGTCGATTTACTTCAAGCGTTCATCGACATCAATCGAACTCCTGTAAACCGGATAGTGACGTTCATCATCGTTCCTTAACACTGAGCCGTTCATGGAGACCTATAGGCAATTTTTGATGCCTACACTAATCTGCACAGTGTCAGTTCTATTCTGTAGAGTGTTAGTTCTAATCTGCACAGTGTCAGTTCTATTCTGTAGCGTGTTAGTTCTAATCTGCACAGTGTTAGTTCTATTCTGTAGAGTGTTAGTTCAGTTAGTTCTATTTTATAACAAATTAGTTCTAATTTATACAAAGTTAGTTCTATTTTATACCAAGTTTGTTCTCATTTTATACCAAGTTAGTTCTAATTTATACCAAGTTAGTTCTATTTTATACAACGTTAGATCTAATTTATACAAAGTTAGTTCTAATTTAAACAAAATTTGTTCTAATTTATACCAAGTTAGTTCTATTCTGTAGCGTGTTAGTTCTAATCTGCACAGTGTCAGTTCTATTCTGTAGCGTGTTAGTTCTAATCTGCACAGTGTCAGTTCTATTCTGTAGCGTATTAGTTCTAATCTGCACAATGTCAGTTCTATTCTGTAGAGTGTTAGTTCTAATCTGCACAGTGTTAGTTCTATTCTGTAGAGTGTTAGTTTTAATCTGCACAGTGTTAGTTCTATTCTGTAGCATGTTATTTCTAATCTGCACAGTGTTCTTCTATTCTGTAGCGTGTGATGGCTTGTTAGTTCTATTTTATTACACATTATGTCTAATTTATACCACGTTATATCTAATTTATGTTAGTTCTATTTTATACCATGTTATAAACCTAATTTATACCACGTTATATCTCATTTATACCAAGTTAGTTCTAATTTATACTAAGTTATTTCTATTTTATACAACGTTAGATCTAGTTTATACAAAGTTAGTTCTAATTTAAACAAAGTTTGTTCTATTTTTATACCAAGTTAGTTCTAATTTATACCAAGTTAGTTCTATTCTGTAGAGTGTTAGTTCTAATCTGCACAGTGTTAGTTCTATTCTGTAGAGTGTTAGTTCTAATTTGCACAGTGTCAGTTCTATTCTGTAGCGTGTTAGTTCTAATCTGCACAGTGTTCTTCTATTCTGTAGCGTGTGATGGCTTGTTAGTTCTATTTTATTACACGTTATGTCTAATTTATACCACGTTATATCTAATTTATGTTAGTTCTATTTTATACCATGTTATAAACCTAATTTATACCTCGTTATATCTCATTTATACCAAGTTATTTCTAATTTATACCAAGTTATTTCTATTTTATACAACGTTAGATCTAATTTATACAAAGTTAGTTCTAATTTAAATAAAGTTTGCTCTATTTTTATACCAAGTTAGTTCTAATTTATACCAAGTTAGTTCTATTCTGTAGCGTGTTAGTTCTAATCTGCATAGTGTCAGTTCTATTCTGTAGCGTGTTAGTTCTAATCTACACAGTATCAGTTCTATTCTGTAGAGTGTTAGTTCTAATCTGCACAGTGTTAGTTCTATTCTGTAGAGTGTTAGTTCTAATCTGCACAGTGTTAGTTCTATTCTGTAGCGTGTTATTTCTAATCTGCACAGTGATAGTTCTATTTTGTAGCGTGTGATGGCTTGTTAGTTCTATTTTATTACTCGTTATATCTAATTTATACCACATTATATCTAATTTATGTTAGTTCTATTAGAATAAACAAGAATATCAAACACTCAATCGGCAAAAAAACAAAATATTTGTTGCATACTTGGACGAAAACACTTCAACATATCAAACACTTAGTCAACTATAGATTCATTACATGTTTTATGGTTATGACCTTCCATATGACATCGAGAACATTTTACTGGCCGCGTGTAAACAGTTCTGTTGTTGATACGCCTGGTTTTATTTCTCCCTTTCCTTTTTGTTGTAAGTGGAGGTAGGATCTGCATCTCATCCCTTGGCACGATGCGCTTCTCAAAGTCAGAGATAGGGTAGAGGATTGGCTCGTAGCTTTTTTTAAAGGCTTCAACCGTCATAAACCAGTCACAGAACTGGTAGACATCCCTTTTCATAAACATAATGGATGCGCATGCATGTTTGCAAGGGACACGGGTTACATCCCACCCACGGCAAGTGCATGTTTTATTGTCTAGATCTACTTGACAAGATCTATGGGATTGTGCCTCAAATAATCCTATGTGGGACTGACGAACCTCCAATGAACGGCCATTTTCCATGTTCTCTTTGAGAGCAAGTTCAGCTTTGGGGCAAAGAAATTGATTCCAGCTTTCAGCCATGGTTCGTCGCTCATTCATACGAACCATAATCTGTTTACGTATGTGCTCTACCAGTTGAAGTATCCGTAGTAGCCTAGCCTCATGTATCCATTTGTTGAATGACTCTGCAACATTTGATGTAACGTGACCATATCTGAAACATAATAGGGAATTCGTCAAGCGGCTTATAATAGTCATGTAATGAAATAGCTTATAACTTACCTAACTCCAGGGAAAAACGCATTGGCCCAGTTCTCTGGAGCATAGTTCATCACAATATTGTAAGCTCTTTCATCAACCAGTCTAATGTCATCCATGTAATCGTTCCATTCTGCTCTAGTATATTTGTAACAGGCAGATTGTAATAGATTACCCAAGATCTGAGTATCTTTTGATTTGAAATCCCAAATCCTTCAACTTTGTCCTGAAGTTCTCAACTAGATGCAACACACATCGAGAGTGTATAGAATCTGGAAAAAATTCTCTAACTGCTTCTCTGATCCCCTTATCCGCATCTGAAATTATCACTAGCTTGTGTGGAGGGTTGTATGGATCTGGCCTTTCATAGAGAATAGACCACAAACCTACAAAGAGTTGTGGTTACCATACACGAATTAGAGTTAGCAATGAATGAGCTAGAATTATCATAACCTGCAACAGAACTAACATGGCTAGGGATAGAACTAACCTTGTAAGAACCACTTCCAGTTAACATTATTTTCCTGATCGCATATACAATACGCCAATGGAAATATCCCCTGATTTCCATCATATGCTACGGCGCTTAGGAGTATGCCTTTGAATCGATCTTTAAGAAAGGTACCATCCAAAAATAAGAGTGGTCTACATCCGTATAAAAAATCATTTATGCAGGCGGCGTAGCATATGAATAACCTTGTAAACCTCCCCTCATTTTGTTCAACATGAATATAGCTACCTGGGTTTGTCTTCTTGACCTCTTCTACATACCTAGAAAATTGAAGATTAAGCGTTAGTACCAACATTGAAAAATTAGTATAATCAACGTCACATAAAGGAAATTAGTTTGTCTTTTGTTATATATCATCTTCTATTTACCATCGTAATTGATCGTAGGACTCATGGGCATCACTATATAATTTCTCTTGTGCTCTTTCTTTACCCCACCAAATCTTACTATAATCGACCCTAATCCCATACGAGCTTAGAAACTCCTTTTGAACGTCAATAGGCCGTATATCCGGTCGAACCTTTAACGTGGGTTGTAATTGGGTAGCAATGAATCGCCTAGAGGCTCTAGATTTACCAGCATTATTGCCATGCTGCTGACAACTGTGATTGTCCACAAACCTTTTGATTTCAAGTCTATTATCATTTTTTGGTGGAGAGGCAAATAACATCCACGAACAATTTTTTGCTTCCTTAAACCGACAAAACACTCGAATACGCTTCAGTTCATTCTTCCCAAACTCGTATTCGAATTTTTTTGCCATGGAGTAGTATAGCAAGGCCAATCTTAACTCCTTTGCACTTTCAAATCATTGTCCCTCACCGATTAAAGCTGTGTGCTACCAAGCAGGAATCCTCTCTGATCTGCTAATCATGTCATCAATCGTCATGACATCATTTCCGGAAGGATTGTCATTAGGATTCTTATCTGGAACACTTGTGGTCCACAACGCCGACAGGCCACAGTCTACACTTTTTGAGTTCAAACTGCTGGAAGCGCTACAAATATTAAGAACATCAAAAAATTAATCATAAACTACACAAATAGTAGAAGTATCAACAGATAATAGCAAAAGCTAAAAAGCAAAAACGACAATTGCTTGCTGTTAGAATCAATTAGAACTAAAAGAACTAACAATATAACCATTAGAGCTAACAGTGCATTGATTAGAACTGACATAATAGCTATTAGAACAAACAATATAGCCATTAGAACTAACAATATAGCCATTAGGACTAACAAGACATAGATTAGAACTAACAATATAGCCATTAGTACTAACAATATAACAATTAGGACTAACAATATAATCTGCACAGTGTTAGTTCTATTCTGCAGTGTGTTAGTTCTGATCTACACAGTGTTAGTTCTATTATGTAGCATGTTAGTTCTATTCTGCAGCGTGTTAGTTCTATTCTGCAGCGTGTTAGTTCTATTCTGTAGCGTGTTAGTTCTAATGTGCACAGTGTTAGTTCTAATGTGCACAGTGTTAGTTCTAATCTGTAGCGTGTTAGTGTCAGTTCTAACTGATGGCTTGTTAGTTCTATTTTATACCAAGTTATATCTAATTTATACCACGTTATATCTAATTTATAACAATTAGGACTAACAATATAACCATTAGGACTAACAAGACATAGATCAGAACTAACAACCTTTGCAGCACTTGCAGCATATGGGAACTATAGTGGAACTAGCAATAACTCTAGTACAACTAACAAAATAGCGATTAGAACTGACAAATAAAACATTAGAACTCTAGTATGGAGCATAACAAAGAACTTCTTAATGACAAATAAAACATTAGAACTGAAGTCCATTTAAACCTAGCATAGACCTAACAAGAAACCGATTAGAACTTAAGTTAATTGATTTTACAGTTAACCTACATGTCTTGTCGGACTTGCTCCTTTTCCTGTTTATTCGAAGAATCATCTCCTTCTTTAAAAGCTTGCACGTGAACCTCTTTCAATCCAAGATTGTGGCAATGCTCCACCATAGACGTCAGATACCATCGTTCTCAATGGAAAATTTTAAGCTTCCAACTGTTTCATCTTCGTATGCCAAAATTAATGACTCATATGAAAGATCTAACCTCTCTGCCACATCAAACTTGAGATCCAAGATGGTGGTTGAAGAATTAATCTTCAAGAATACCGCTTTATACCGCGAAGAGACAATGCAGATGATGTCCTTTTCAGCCATTTTGAAGGGATAGTAATGGAGAACTAACTAGTTATTTTGAAGGGATAGTAATGGAGAGAGTAATGGAGAGAATTTTGGTCTGAGGAGGAGTAATGGAGAACTAACTAGTTATTGCTCATGATGGAGTAAAAAAAGAGGGAAATTTCCCTCGATTTTTCCCATCATATCGCATTAATGAGAAGTGACTTCTGTTGTTCGGGACCAGGACTCGTCTGGGGAAGAAAGAGAAGGGAAATTTCGGCTTTTTTCCAAAATACGATCTGCTTTTAGTATAAAGCTGACGTGGAAAGGGCTTAAAACTTTAAAGCTCATTTTTTGGGGCTTTTCCACATGGGACAAAGTACAAGGGGGCTAGTCACACAAAGTTCCCACTTTTGGGGTATGGACACATTTTTCCCTTTAATTTTTCATTCTATTCATCCTTGATAGTGCTTTTAGGAGGGTATAATGGTCTTTTTAAATCATTTTCTTAACTTAAGAGAATTGTCATTCTAAACATTTTGAAGGGATATAATTCGATACAATTGAACAGATTTTTAAATTAGTTAAAGGAGAAAATTCACTGATTTCTCTTTGAAATTTTAAATTGCTATGCATGTAATCTAGATTTTTCACATAGGTTAACTAGGCCACATCATGACAAGAAGTTGACTTGGTCGATCGTGTACACATTTTAACTCGCTAAAATATGGGACATCTGCGCTCAATAAACAATCCTGTCATGACCCATGAACCTGACATAAAAGCCCTGATAGAGCATTAAACGTCTATAACAGCTAAACTCATCAGTTCAGTTATTATACCTACACCCAACCCAGTCTGGTTTTATGGTAGTTTGTCTAATTAGAGATAATTGATTCAAATCATCTCATATTCTTAGCATACCACGTGAGGAGATATACTATCCTACGTCGACGAAGTATTGCCATGTGGGCTTACTCACAGACCAAGTAACTATGTCACAACACTGACCGTCAAGATGGTAAAATGTGCAGAGGCTGGTTGATAATCACATTTTATTACAATTTTATATCCTTATTATCTATTTTATATGAATAAATATGCCATTAATAATTGTTTTTATCTTTAATTGCAGGTTAGTGAAGAATAAAGCCCAAGATTCTTATCTCAACAAAAACTCATGAATTAAATGAAGAACACAAGCAAGAGTCAAAAAGCCCAAGCCCAGAATCAAGCCGAGTAGCCTGTAGAAGCCGGAGAAAATAAAAAAAAATTAAATATGAAAAAAATGTATTCAAGATAGTTGGCCGCAAAGAAACGACTATATCTCCCAATCCGGAAGGCGGAATTTAACATATAATATATGAAAATCACCTATCTCGACGAGACGAAGCCAATCGTGAAGTCAGAATTCTTATTGGAGCATCAATGCGAAGTCATCCAGATTTCATCAACGACCGAAATTGTATTCTTGGGACTCAAGTTTGATCCAAAGGCTCTCATTCACTAATGTTTACTATAAATAGGGGTTGAGAGTGAGGGGTTAGAGGTAAAAATTTTTGTAACTCCTTTTGGAGAGGATGGCTACTCTTAATTGAGAAGGCCTTCCAAATTTGTAACTTTTTGTTATAATTAATAAAATAATTTTTTCACCACTTTAAATTCTTCTCTTCTTCTCTTTGTTGGATCATGAAGATGAAGATGAAGATGGAGATTAATTTGAAGGTTTGTTTTTCTTATTTCTCTTTTATTGCTTATTAGTTTAGATTTATTTTCATGCTTGTAATTAGATTTTATTTTCTTGTTTAAATAGCCAAGAGGCTAGAACCCTCTTGCCTTAGATTTATTTCATGCTTATAGATTAGATTTATTTTATACTTATAGAGTAGATTTATTTTCTTACATTTAATTCTTATAATTTATTTTGTAGTTTAGATTTTGTAATTTATTTTATAGTTAGATTTTAATTTCTTACACTATTCACCTTGAGGCTAGAACCCTTTTGGGTTTAGTTTTTTTTTTTTTTTTCTTTGATTCGCCTTTAGGTTAGAACTCTCTAGGGAATCACTCTTTTCTAAGAAATGGGTTCAATTTTAGATTACCCATATTTTTAATTGAATCCACCATCTTTACTTTCTTGAATTTTATTTTTCATTCTTGATTTTTATTTGTTCTTGATTTTTCCTTCTTGCCTTGTTCATCACATTTATATTATCACTTCCACTCTCAAATATATTCATTTACACAATCATTTTCATTCTCTCAATCTCTCCACAATCACATTCACTCATCACTCCTATTTTTCACGCACACAACATAAGAACTGATTTTATATTTTCTCCTATAAAACACATTCCTCGTGGGATCAATATCTTTATATTATAGCTTGACACGGTTGTGCACTTGCAACATTAGTTTTTGGTACATGTTTATGCCGCATCACTTGTCTACCCTTCTCAATCAAGTAAAAATAGCAAGGCTCAGTATCGCTGATTTTCAATCTATGATTTTTTTTCTCTCCTGTAAACCCCTAACGTAGATTTACTTACTATTTTTACTGCTTCATTATAAAGAGTATGGGCATTGGTGGATAGCCAATCATCACCAATCTGACGCTTTTTCTATGTATCTCAGACTATCATCAGTGAAAGCTCACCAGCAGACACCAAAGTAGATTATCGGACCCTCATCGTTGAGTCTAATCCTACAGACTCAATGTTGCAAATTTGTTCTCAGCATCAACGCAAGTCATCTCACTTCTTAAACTGTGAGGGTCTATTTGGTTGGTTTGTTTTTTCTTGAAAGTTACTGTAGATGTCAGACTATAGCAACTTTTACGTGCTTACGCTGTTTGGTTGTGCAAATAAAGTGCTGAAGTGACAGTAAAAAAAATCACACTTAGCAGCCTCTGACCAATCCCACTCAAAAAGAAACGTTTTGAGTGCAAGTTTCTGTAGCTACTAGGTCTAGTTTTCCAACTGAATTGCTAGTTACAATGACTTTCATGTGAATTACACAAAAGAACCAAACATGCCCTCGGTTTTAGCGTGACTGTCCTAGAAGTGCAATGAGAGATTTCAATAATCACCTGTATTTGTCGTGGTTCTTTTTACAATATTGCAACTTTACCCTCCAAGAAATAGTATTTTTGAAGTTGAAATTACCATGGGAGTTAAATAGAATAACGGTAAAAATTTAGGGGGTTGATAGGTTGAAACTACTGTTCAGTGGCTTCCATCTGAAGTACCTGTAATATTTTGGGCCATTTGAGAGAGTTCAGTTTTAACAACAGTTCATTCGCCGGGCTGTAACAATAATTCTTACAAACACATACATGGGCCACCTTTGTTATCCTATTAAGCCTGGCCCATGATGATGTATTTTCCCTCCTTTATCTCCTTTTCCACAGGAGGCTCGTGTTCGCCACACAACCAAAAAAAAAAAAAAAATCCCATCCCCAAACCTTCGCCACCGCCAAATAAAATCAGCGCTCAAGCCCTAAATTCATCAAAACAGGAATTGAACATAAATGGCGTCCTCAGCCTCTATCTTGAGCTCGGTCAACGTTCGACTCTCTAACAAGAGCCCATCGTCGAAGAAACCTCTTCGCAGTGGGTCAGCAGCGTTTACGGCGAGAGCCGAAGCGAGCAGCAGTGGCGGCATAAACCCTGAGATACGCAAGGACGAGGCGAAGGTTGTTGATAACGTGCTCGTGGCCGAGCTCGCCAAGCCCCTCACCGCCTATTGCCGGTAATTTCCTTTTTTTTAATTAACTTTATTTAATATATTAAAGATTCAAATTAAATTGGTTTATTTTAGGTGTTGGAGGTCGGGGACGTTCCCGCTGTGCGATGGGAGCCACGTCAAGCACAACAAGGAAACCGGCGATAACGTGGGGCCCTTGCTCCTCAAGAAATGAGCAATTGCATATGAGTGAAGAAGTAGCGTTTTGTTGCTTTTGCCAATTTGTTATTTTAGTGTGAAAGTTTGTTGTGGATGTTTCATGCGGAGGATTGAGAGAGTTTATATTGATTAATTTGTGGCTTATGTATTTGGGTTTGGGTTTTATATGAGGAGAGTAATGATGTGATGATACACTTCATGCGAATCCGAAGTTTTCTTCTTCTTTTTTTTTTCAATGCGAGCTTGAAAATGGGCTAAATTATCAGATTGATATTTTTTTACACCCCTCTTGCTAGTTTGGTGTTTTTTTCTAGCTCTCACAAACGTTTTAGTATTTTTTGTGCAGTTAAGTCCAGAACTTCGCCACCGATGAAAAGAAAGCCGTGGAATTTCATGTGATGCTATTTGTGCTATCTTATATTTAAGAGGAAAGTGCTAGGAGATTATTTGGTACATTGATATATGGATAATATCCATGCTTATTCTGAGATGCATGCCTAGAGGGGGGTTGAATAGGTTTGTTACAGTTTTTCACCAAAACACAATATATGCATCGGAAATATAGAAAAATAAAAGCGAGCAATCAAACCAAAACTCAACCAAGGTACACGCGAGATTTTTATAATGGTTCGAATAACAATTTTACGTCCACTCTTTATTCTCATGAAGAGGCTTCTTCACTATGCCAAGAGTTTTCCTGAATCACAATCCAATTCAGTACACCCCCGGAATCTACTCAAGATCAGTGGTCTAACCTAACTCTCCATAGCGAGTAACACATCCCTAGTTAGACCCAACTCTCAATTATCACCGGGTTGAGTACACCATAAACACTTAATTAACACTGGCTTGAGTAAGCTGTTAACCCTCAATTCATTCCTGTTTGAGTACGTCGTAGAAACAAGCTTGATCCAAAGAAATAAATACAATTAAACTCAACTAGAAAGATCTTACAGACATTTTGATTAGCAAATAGTTCTTCAAAAGATTGAAGCGACGCTTGATAAAGAACAATGTAAATGATCAAGTCCAAAAGCAGCGCTCCTTGAAGGTTGATGATCGGATGTTGAAGAACGACATTGAGTACGACTTCTGAGAAGCTTGAACAAGATCCTTTCACCAACTTGAAACCCTAGCTCTCTCTCTCTCTCTCTCTCTCTCTCTCTCTCTCTCTCTCTCACTCTCTTCCTCTTCATTTTTCTCTCTCTATTAGTTCAGAAATATCTCTAGAAATCATGAGGAAAGAGCCTATATATCCACAACAATGAATGACTAAGATTGAGTCTAAAAAGATTAAAAATCGCATGTGTGTAAAAATCCTTTGTTCTTTTTTTTTTTTTGCTTTTAACCCATGAGATCTCTCTCTCTCTCCTAACATGCTCATTATATCATTTCAATATGCTCTTATCTTCAATATGTTTCTTACATAACATTCTCATCTTCTACCTTCCAACTCTTTATTTCTCTTCAATTATATCTTGCTTTAGCTTCACTCTCCTCCTTCCTTCTCTCTTCGTCATCTCCACCCTCCTTTCCTTCTCCTCCACTTCCTATTTGCATTCCTCCTCCTTCAACTCTACCATTGTAGCTTCTCTTCGTCCTCTTCCACCACCTCCTCCTCCTCTACCTTCACAATTGTATTCTTCTCTTTCTTCTCCTTGTTTCTCAAACATTATTTTCTCGCCGTCACGGTCTCTCTTTGCTATTTTCCTCTTTTTCTCAACCATTTTTTCTCGTTCTTCCACAATCATTGTTGCATGCCTTATTGCATCCCTCAAGCCCGTCTCGTTTGACAAAAACGATGATTTCTTAAAGAAACATCGAAATTAACACTTAGTAATGGAAGTTAGCATTTAATTTTAAGATTAATATTTAAGATTTAAAATTAACATACATGATGTTTCGGATTCTTTTGAATTGTAATTGACACAGATTACAACAAAAGAAAAATATAATGAAACAAAGGAAAATTTATTTTTTTCCTGGGGTTCTTTTCCTTGTGCCGGTGGAGCGTCGATCTTGTACTCCGTTAACTCACCAACTAAGACTATGAGATTTTTTGCTGTTGATGAAGATCAGAATGCTTGGAAGCTAGCTCAGTTTTCTCTTAGCAATACTTCTCAACATAATAGCAAATGTATGCTTCTGCACGTATATATCTCTATGTCCGTGTCTATGTGTATATCTCTTTGTGTCTCTTTGTAAAGTGGATGATCTCCTCACCTTTTATAGGCTAAAAAAGAGAGAGTTAATGGTCCCATTAAATATGGATTAGATGACCATTAAAGTAGGAATTAGTGGGGAACGATTATCCCCCGAAAATAGCTCTGAAACATCTATTTGGACGAATTTCACGGGCTGGGCGAAGTTCGCTGAAGACATGGGCGATGGTCACTTCGGTCGTGGGCGAAGGTCGATTTGGACGTGGGTGACTTAGTCCATGTGGGCAAAGTTTGTTAGTTGGCGAACTTCACCTACGAGTTTGAATTTAGCTCATAATTCGACTTTAGGCTTGGCTGACTGATGACGCCTTTCGTCTTGATATGAGGCGTGTTGTGGGGGTCAACTCGTATCTGACCTGGTTGGGTCGATATGAGTTGCTTGGCAATGTTCGCTTCAATCATCAGGTGATCTTCGCTGCAGCTTATTGTGGGCTTAACTTTGGGCCCATTCGAAGTGTTTAGCCCATGAGCGTTCACTTCTGGGATCCTCGGTGAAAATATATTTTTACCGAATACAAGACCCCCACCAAAGTTCTCAAAATTTTGCATTTTTATTTGTAGCTAGGATTTAAAATACTTTGGGTAGATAGTCAGAGGTGTAGTGTTGAACATGGCTTGAGTTGTCTTGATTTGATGGAAACTTATCTTTATCTGCCTACTTGGTTGCTAGAGGTGTGGTGTTGAACGTAATTTCTCTTGTTGTAGACTTGTGTCGAAGGATCAATGATGCTTGTATTCGTCCAAATCCATGCTTGGAATGAAATTTTCCCTTTTTTTGTTTGGGCGATGAGAAATTAGTAAAATTTTGACTGGTTCTTGGGTATGAGCTGCTGATCAAAGTTCATCATTTAGCAACATTCGCTAGTTGGTGGGCCTCAAGTTATTTTGAATTGTGTTGGCGAAGTTCATCGTCTGACATCGTTCATTGGCTGGCGAAGTTTGTTGGGATTCGTCTCTTGATTTGTGCCATGATTTGTGGCCGAGATCTTTTGATTAAAGATCCCACGAGATTCACTGTGGGTTTGACCTAGTTTTAGGCTAAGTTTTAGTTTCTTTGTCTGGTCCAATCAAATCTCAAAAGATGTGATTTATTTTGGGAGTTAGGATTTGAAAGAGGCTATAAATAGTAGTCATCCTCATCCATTCTCACCGCCTCTATCTTCTTCTTCTTCCTCTTCTTCTACATGTTTGTGCCAATGTCGCATAGATCGGAGATGCCCTCGACAGAGGAGCTAAAATCGAAAGACTCCAACAAGAGTTGGCCCAAGTTAAGGGCAATCAAGCGGATGAACTCCGCATACTCCTATTGGCCTTCTTGTTTTGATGATGATTTACAAACAATTTACTACTAATGTTGTTTGTCTAGTATTTGTGTTTTCTTATTTATTATAGACAAACAACGTTGTTGGAGGTTGGATGGATTAAGCCTACACGATCATATCAAGAGGAGGTTGGCGGAATTGTGGAGTGAAGCAACATACAATTCAAGTTGAAGATCAAGTTCAAGCTTCATCCGCAACGTGTACCAAGTCAAGCTTAATGAAGATCAAGTTCAAGCTTGGGTAATATAGTTTAGATTTTATATTATGTGTGTTAGTACTTTAAGCTCAATCATATACACACATACACGTTTTGGTTTTTGTATATATATAGTTATATATATACACATATGTTTTGGTTTGATAGTTTTCAAGTTTTACTATGAAACAATTGAATATAATTAGAAAACATATTTTTGTTTCATACTTACATGCATATATATGATTTCATCAATATCAATTTTAGTGAGTTCAATGAAATCATGTTTTAATGTATTATATGTGTATTTTGATAAAATACTACATTCATTATTTATAGACTTCATAACAATAGTTTACATCTTTCTTTAAGTCTATAAAATCATTTTGTAAAGTTTCAAAAGTTGGTTTAGGTCAAAACATCAAACTCATGTGTTTATATTTTTATGTTTTGGACTATTTTGTAAAATGATGATATTTTTCTTTTGGGAAGTCCTTTTTTGAAACCAGTCATTGTAGCATGTTTATTATCATGTCTACAATCATTCCCCAAAGTTTTATATTTTTTAGAATTTATTTGATATTTTTAAACAAGGTTTTAAAATCAGCAAAACATGTTTTGAGTGTATCAGATTTCGGTCGACCGCACCGGTCGACCGAACCTGAGGTCAAAAGTTCACTGGGCGACAGAAAGCCTGTCGGTCGACCGGTCCGGTCGACCGATGAAAATTTTCGGTCGACCGAGCCCGGGCCCCCCGAACCTGAGTTCATACACTCACTGGGCGATAGAAAGTCTGTCGGTCGACCGGTCCGATCGACCGGTAAAATTTTTGGTCGACCGATGAATTTTCCGGTCGACCGACGAGAGCTTTTTCAACTAGCTGAGGTTTTGGAGGATATAAATACTCTCTTTGATCTCAGTTTTGAACAATGAAAAAGAAGTTTTTAAACAAGGGTTTTAAAAAGAGTTTAAGCTTGTTTAAGATTGTTTAAGGGTTTGGTTTAAGCTGTTTTGGTTTTCACAAGTGGAGGAGATTATCTTCTTGTTTTGGGCTCATATCTCCATCTCTCCATCTTGATCTAGAGAAGTTTTCAGATAAGTTTTCCTAAACTCAACTCTGGCTTTTATTTATAATTATTTGTTGATTATCATTTCTATTAAAGCTAGTTTTATATTGAGTTTAGTTGATTTGATTTTATCTCATTGTTACACACACCCACTTGAGCTTATTGTATTTGCATACATAGTATATTAGGGTTGTGAGAGATTGTAACATTGAGTTGTGCTTAATTGAGTTCTCATCTATTGTAGAGAATAAATTTATATTTGTTACATTGTGAGTGTTGTAAGGTTTTCGGTGAGCTAGAAAACCGAGTGTGTTGTGAAGTTTTCGGTAAACTAAAAAACCGAGTGTGAGGAGTGAACGTTGTTCGGTGAGCATTGAAAACCGACACTGTGAGGTGTAAACGTTATTCGAGTGAGCGTAGAAAACCCGGTTGTGATAGTGGATTTCTCCCCGGGAGTGGGGAGCGGAGACGTAGGACGGAAGGTCCGAACTCCGTGATCATATAGTGTGTTTGAGTGTGCTTTGGCGTTCATTTATATTTATGTTCATATCTTATATCGCCATTGTCCATAGCTCATTATTTATATGATCCACTATCTAGTTCATATTGTTTACCCCTTGTGTTAGTTTTATACCCTTGCATATACATATATCATATTGTATATCTCTTTGATAGGATATATCATCTTGTGTTAGTTTATATATCCTTGCATATATATATAATTCATCATATAGGATATATCTCATTGTTTATATTGCATATTCTTGCACATAACTCTTTGTATATCTATCTTGCAAGAATATATTTATTAATTAATTTTAATTGGCATATAATCGGATTAGATTAGCATAAGACCCTAATCACCCCCCTCTAGGGTCTAACACATTGGCATAAAATCGGATTAGATTAGCATAAGACCCTAATCACCCCCCCTCTAGGGTCTAACAATTGGTATCAGAGCTTGGTGCTCTTTGATTTAAGGTCTAATCGCCTTGAGTTAAAGATCCAAGTTATCTTTTTGTGCTAATCCAATTTTGATTGCATTTGTATCTTGCTTGCATATTTTTACAAATTATGGATATGAATGATGCATCTTGTTTAGGCTATGATTCTAGGGACGAAAGAGTTAAGACCAAAATACCCAAGATAGTCCAAGCTGTCTCGGACATGTGCGAGACAGTCGAAGTGACTCACGATCAGGTCAGCTCCCGATGTGTTTTCTGATAAGATTAGCTTCTAAAACTCCTTGGGGTCATCCATAAATATGTGGAGTTATTCTTAAACATGTGGAAGCTATTACACAACCGAAAACGTACCTAAACGGATAATAACAGTTGTTCTTCGACCCTATCCACAAACACGACATTCCTATCCATAAACACGACATTTAAAGCCTATAAATACACTCCTAGCACCCTCATAGAGACAGATCTGAAGGGAGCCATGAATTTTAGAGGAGCTAGGGCGAGGTTCTAACAAATTTCAGAGAGGTTAGCAGATCTTGGCGAAGTTCTTCAGCATAAAGAAGAGAGAGTTCGAGAGATCTGAGGCTCATTCCCTTTTCTTCCGGATCAAACCTGGTTTTGATCTCGAGAAGAGTAGTAATCTCACTTGATCGAGATTATGTACTTCTGTAATTGTTTTCTTTATGAAGCAAGAGTATTGATCTTTTATTCCGATCAACCGGATCTGATCCGTGGTGGTCCACGGATCAACCCCAGCACATGCAAAGATCTCACGCAAGCAGCGGGTGATAAACGTCCTCTGCGTGTGTTTGAAGAGAATTATAATTTTTGTTTTATTTATAAGCGAGTAGTCTTATAAAAAGATTAACTCTTTTGAATTCATTGTAATTGATAAATGTATAATGGATTCGACAAATAAACTAACTTTCAACGCAAACAGCTTCGTCGCTTCGTCGTCTTGTCGCTTCGTCGCTTTGTTATTTCGTCGCTTCGTCTTTGTATCAGACGATGCTCTCTGACTTAGATAACGACGTTCTTCATCTTCTCTTCGCCTCGAGCTGCATTTGAGAACCTATAGGTAATTTTTGACACCTACAGATACCCCCTCCAAAGCTTTCAGTCTCCTCAGTATTTTATCGAGAGTCTGGAACACTTTGTACAAGATAGGCCTTGCCTTCAATCCTTTCAGTATTTCGTTAAGGAGATTACGTGAAAAGGACCCGTGAGTGGCTGCAGTTTTTTAACTTCTTTAGCTTTCAGTCTATTCAGTATTTTGTCGAATAGTCTAAAATATTTCTGGTGTTACATTTATCGCTTGCCTGTTGTCGAAATCTTAAACTAAAACTGGTGTGTTGATACCTGAATTAGCTCGTGTCATTGAGTCGACGTTAAATGAATCATCTTCATTGTGAGTTTGCATCTGAATCACGATTGAACTCCCTAGAACAATTCTGGCATAAAATTATCCTGAACCTGATTTTTGTGAAGTTGTTGAATCATTGACCGACGTTGACCTTCGTTGCGGCATAACACAGTTTATACTAATATGTAACTGGAGTCTACATAGTTTAAACTCTTAAGACGTTGGAGCAGACTGATTGATAATGGATTGTACGCACCCATCCACGCCAGTATATACGGGTTACCCATTAGCGTTCATCCCTTCTTTGTGTTGCTAGAACTCTACAACCCGGACACCAACACCTTCTTGACCAAGAACGGGGAGTTGGGGATAGCCCTACATGAGATGCAGAAGGTCTCAGGACTGTCGATGAGCGACGTTCCATACTAGGAATATTTTCCTATCAACCAGCAGTTGAGCCAACTAAAGCTGATCAACCCTGCTAGATACGACACGTTGTGGGAGCTCATGTGTCATTACCAGATAGCCTTAGCTGGTGTCGATATCAAGGCCAAGAAGAAGTTCCCACAGCTAGGCTTGAAGCAATTTGTAGATTATTTGTTCAAGCACCTGGAGAACCAATCTAGCGAGGTGGTTTGTGAGTTGGCGCCTTTGACTCCCTTAGAAATCAACAAACTGTTTGAGAAGATCGACGCTCAATCTTATACCACTCATACTGCTGATGGAAAATTCCTGAGGAGGACTAAGTTCCAAACATTCCTGTAGAATGCACAGAAGCGAGTTTAGCCTATGACTCTCCTGGCAAGCTGTCTCGCTATTTGGTTGAAGAAGTGCATCGTCTCGCACTAGTTCTCCGACGCGTTGCCAATAGAGGTCCTCTTCCCAGCTGTCCAGCTCACTTCTACATGTCTAGAACATTCTCACAAAATTTCATAATTTTTGGAGTTCATTTACTATTTTAAATTGATTTTACAAAACAGCTGCGCACTGCTACAGTAATCCGGTCGACCGTACCGGTCGACCGAAGTACTGTAGCATCCGACCGTTGCTACAGTAACAGCTAGTTCTGTTTTTTTGTTTATTTTAATGTTTTGGGGGTGTTTTTATTGGTTTTTGGGGTTGTTTCATGAGCCTATATATACCCCATGCCCTCATACCTCTAAGGTAACTCAAGAAATGTTTTAAACAAGTTTAAAGAGTTTTAAACAAGGGTTTAAGTGAGTTTTAGTGTTTGTTTGGTTTGAAGATTATTTTCACAAGTGGAGGAGATCATCTTCTTGTTTGGGCTTCATATCTCCATCTCTCCATCTTGATCTAGAGAAGTTTTCCTAAACTCAAGTCTAGCTTTTATTTATAATTATTTGTTGATTATCATTTCTATTAAAGCTAGTTTTATATTGAGTTTAGTTTGATTTGATTTACTCTTTGTTTGCACACACAACCATTGAGCTTATTGTATTTGCATACATTATATAATTGGGTTGTGGGATAGTGTGACATTGAGTTGAGCCTAATTGAGTTCTCACCTTGTTAGAGAGAACAATCATTTGCTATATTGTGCTTAATTGTTAAATCACTTTGTAATACTCTTGTACACCGAGTGAGGAGTGTGTGGTGAGAGTCGGGGATCGTCCCAAGAGGAGTGGCGTCGGTTGACGTGCCTAGGGAGAGGTTGTAACCGAGCACTTGAGGGAGACACGGCTAGGTCCAACACTTAGTGGGTGTAGAGTGTGATTGCAAGAGTGTGAGTTGTAGAGTTTTCGGTTAGCTAGAAAACCGAGTGTGTAGAAGAAGTTCCGGCTTCCAAACCGGATTGTGTTAGTGGATTTCTCCCCGGGAGTGGGGAGCGGAGACGTAGGACGGAAGGTCCGAACTCCGTGATCATATCGTGTGTTTGAGTTTGTCATTGGCGTTCTTTTACATTCATGCCTATTGTTTATATCGCCTTTGTCATTTGCTCTTAGTTCATATTATCCACTATCTTGTTTATCTTATTTATGTTTATATCACCCTTAGTTTCATATCCTTGCATATAACTCATAATATATTTCATCATATAGGATATATCTCTTTGTGTATATTGCTTATTTTTGCTTATAACTCTTGTATATCTATCTTGCAAGAATACAACTTGTTAATTAATTTTAATTGGCATTTAATCGGATTAGATTAGCATAAGACCCTAATCACCCCCCCTCTAGGGTCTAACAATTGGTATCAGAGCTTGGTGCTCTTTGATTTAAGGTCTAATCGCCTTGAGTTAAAGATCCAAGTTATCTTTTGTGCTAATCTTGTTTTGATTGCATTTGCATCTTGCTTGCATATTTTTACAAATTATGAATATGAATGATGCATCTTGTTTAGGCTATGATTCTAGTGTTGCTCCTAGATTAGACAATTTCCCCTATGCCCAATGGTGTGTTAGATTTAAACTATTTGTTAGATCTAAACATTTTGATTTATGGGAAATTATTGATAATGCTTATATTGTACCCACTATGGAAAAATCCAAGTGGAGTAAAAATGACAAAAGATTGTTTACCATGAACAAGATTGTGTTAGAATATATGCATAATGCACTTGATTCCTCTATTTCTAACAAGCTTGTTTCCTTTGATAGTGCTTACAAATTGTGGACATTCATAGAAGCACATCATGGTAACTTGGAGGAGATCCAAAGGATTCCGGCGGATTCTTCCTCAAGTAATATTGGAGCTTCATCATGCACACGGCCACTAGGCGATAGCCCTAGTGAGGTTTGCGAGTTCGAAACCATAAATGATTTACCTAATGATGAACTTGCTTGTGCTAGTGAAAAATTATTACATGCCTTTAACAAATTGCAAAATGATTTCATTAATTTACAAAGCAAGCATGAAATTTTGAAATCCGATCATGAGTTGTTAGCATCTAAGTTTGAAACTATTTCTAATGAAAATGTGATCCTTAAAGAAAACAATGAAAAATTAAAATTGGATCATGTTTCTTTAACTTCAAACGTTGCTAGTTTAACTCATGAAAGAGATAATGCCATGTTAGAAGTAAAGAACATACAAAATAATACTGCTTCTTTTATAAATAACTATTTATGTTCTACTTCTAAAAATACATATGTGCCTAAAAATGAAGATTTGCCTAACAATGAGTTGGATCATGTTAAAGAACGCATATCATCTTTAGATTCAACCCTTAAAACATGCATTGTAGATAATAAGAAACTTATGGACTTGGGTGCAAAGTCTAGTACTACAACTTCTAAACCCGTACACTTTGCACACTTGTATAGTAAATGTTCTATTTGTGATCGAAAAGGTCATTTAGCTAAGTTTTGCTATGATGCACATAAATCCTCCAAGACTAATGTTTCTTGTGCATCTCATAAGGTTTCTTTATCACATACACATGCACATAAATTTTGTTTTGATATACAAAAAGCTTCTAAATTGCAATATGTTCCAAATAGACCATTGTTTAAGAATGTTTCTCATTTGCAAAATAATTTTAAAAGAAAATCTTTATTTGCAAATGATTCCCGTGCACGAGCTAATGGTCCACAAAAACAAATGGATCTCTTTCATTGCACAAATTGCAATCGGAAGGATCATTTGAATGAATATTGTTTTGACCATGTTAGTGCACCATATGTGCCTAAGAGGGTTCATAACCCTAAGGCTTTGAGCTTCATTTATAGGGGTCATGTCCCTAAATCTTTTGGTACCAAGAATACTTGGGTACCAAAACAAATTTGATTTTAAACCAAGAACTTTAGTGTTTTTATTTTTTTTGTCTTGGTTTTGAAAATTATGTTTTAATTTTTTTTTGTTATGAAAATAATTTTTCTTTTATCAAATCTTTTGTTTTCATAATTATTAGTCTTGATTTTGATGAGAGGTTTGTGTTTATATAACCCTTCGGGTTTATTGGGTGTTTATTCCCAAATCAAGTTTACCGGATGCTAAAATGATTATATGGGTTGGAACAAGCTCAAGAGCTTGATATAATTGTTGCCTCTCTTAAAAATTGTGTTTTGATTTGTTGCTTTTGAATTCATTATAATTCACTTATATGATGATATTTATGTGTTTGTGCTAATGGATCATCTATTCGTGCTTTATAATGTATTCTATGAGTGGTTTGATCAAGTCTTACAAAAGAATTTTTTTTTGATCAAACATCATTTTTGGTTTAAATGGTTGACTTATGATTTTATTTGGTTGATTTGTTTTCATTCGAAAACTCTTTTTGCATGATTCTCATGTTTTCTCTCTTTTGATTTCATAAATCTATTTTTTATACATGGTTTTTAGGCTTGTATTTTGAGACACCTATTTATCGTGACATATCATTATGTGTTCTCATTATCTCTTGGATGTGAGTGATTTTTGGCATATTATTTATGCATGCTCACATATGTTTGCCATGATATTCATTGCATATTTTTCATATGGCATTTTGATAGGGGGAGCAATCCCTATACTATTTGTTTATACTCACCTATGCTTATTGATAGGGGGAGCTTTCGCTCTCTTAATTCTTTTGTCCCCTATATGGCTTTTTGATAGGGGGAGCTATTCCCTATTCTATGTTTGTTTTTATACTCACCTATGCTTATTGATAGGGGGAGCTTTCGCTCTCTTAATTCTTTTGTCCCCTTTTTGATGTTGTCAAAGGGGGAAAAATATTGTGAGTATATATTTTTTCGTGTTTATATGCATGTGAATTATAATTTATATATTCATTTCCTTTCATGCATATATCCTTTTTTGTAAATTGTTTGTCATCATCAAAAAGGGGGAGATTGTTGGCCTTATGTTGTTTGTCTAGTATTTGTGTTTTCTTATTTATTATAGACAAACAACGTTGTTGGAGGTTGGATGGATTAAGCCTACACGATCATATCAAGAGGAGGTTGGCGGAATTGTGGAGTGAAGCAACATACAATTCAAGTTAAAGATCAAGTTCAAGCTTCATCCGCAACGTGTACCAAGTCAAGCTTAATGAAGATCAAGTTCAAGCTTGGGTAATATAGTTTAGATTTTATATTATGTGTGTTAGTACTTTAAGCTCAATCATATACACACATACACGTTTTGGTTTTTGTATATATATAGTTATATATATACACATATGTTTTGGTTTGAGTTTTCAAGTTTTACTATAGTTTTCAAGTTTTAATATGAAACAATTGAATATAATTAGAAAACATATTTTTGTTTCATACTTACATGCATATATATGATTTCATCAATATCAATTTTAGTGAGTTCAATGAAATCATGTTTTAATGTATTATATGTGTATTTTGATAAAATACTACATGTCTACATTCATTGTTTATAGACTTCATAACAATACCTTACATCTTTCTTCAAGTCTATAAAATCATTTTGTAAAGTTTCAAAATTTGGTTTAGGTCAAAACATCAAACTCATGTGTTTATATTTTCATGTTTTGGACTATTTTGTAAAATGATAAGTCTATAAAATCATTTTGTAAAGTTTCAAAAGTTGGTTTAGGTCAAAACATCAAACTCATGTGTTTATATTTTTATGTTTTGGACTATTTTGTAAAATGATGATATTTTTCTTTTGGGAAGTCCTTTTTTGAAACCAGTCATTGTAGCATGTTTATTATCATGTCTACAATCATTCCCCAAAGTTTTACATTTTTTAGAATTTATTTGATATTTTTAAACAGCATTTTAAAATCAGCAAAACAGTTTTTGAATATGTCAGTTTTCGGGCGACCGAACCGGGCGACCGAACCTGAGTTCTCGTGTTCACTGGGCGACAGAGAGTT
>NC_033803.1:13022903-13041798 GCF_001876935.1 Asparagus officinalis | reverse complement strand
GTTTTTCTCGTGTTTGACTTGGATAGCGGTCGACCGAAATTTCCGTCGGTCGACCGATCGTTTCTGTCGGTCGACCGCGAATTTCTTCGGTCGACCGCCGCTCGTTCTGACTGCTTTCAACGGCTATTTTTGTTACCGTTGCTGGGGTGTTTTTGGTCTTTTGTTTTGGGAGTTTTGGCTGAGATTTCAAGTGGGTATAAATACCCAATTGCTGATCTCTTTTCAAGTAATTAAGAAGTGTTTTAAACAAAGTTTTTAAACAAGGGTTTAGGGTTTTACTGTTTGTTTAAAAGATTGGGTTTCTGTTTACAAAGGAGGAAGTTTTCTCTGCAGATTGAGGGATTCATTCTCAATCCTCTTCATCCTCTTCTTTGTGTTTATAGAGAAGTTTTCTAACTCTTTTCTCTAGCAATTTCGTTATTGATTTTCATATTCTTACTATTGCTAGTTTGCTATTTGAGTTAGATTTTATTTTACTCATTTTTACACACACCCACATTGAGCTTATTGTATCTTTCATACATAGTATAGTTGAGTGGTGAGAGATTATAACTTTGAGTTGTGCTTAATTGAGTTCTCATCCATAGTTGAGAACAATCATTTGAACATTGAGTGTGGGCTTTTATTGTGTTCTCGTCCATATTAGAGAACAATTTATATTTGTTACATTGTGAGATTGTTAGGTTTTCGGTGAGCTAGAAACCGAGTGTGTTGTGAAGTTTTCGGTGAACTAGAAAACTGATTGTGAGGAGTGACGTTGATCGGTGAGCGTTGAAAACCGATACTGTGAGGTGTAAACGTTATTCGGGTGAACGTAGAAAACCCGGTTGATAGTGGATTTCTCCCCGGGAGTGGGGAGCGGAGACGTAGGACGGAAGGTCCGAACTCCGTGATCATATTGCTTGTTTGAGTTTGTCTTTCGCGTATTTGTTTTTGCATTTATCTTATATCGCTAATTGTGCATTGCTCATTACTATATCATCCACTATCTTGTTTAGATTATCTACCCTTGTGTTGTTTATATATCCTTGCACATACATTGCCTATATCTCATTATTAGGATATATATTGTTGTTCATATTACTTATCCTAGCTTACAAATATTGTTGTATTTCATACTTGCTAGGATAACTTATTAATTAATTTTAATTAGTATTTAATCGGATTAGATTAGCATAAGACCCTAATCACCCCCCCTCTAGGGTCTAATAACTCCGTCTCCTAGAGGAATTGTTGTTAGCTGAGAAAAAGATGCTCGAGCGAATCATCAAGAATCTGTCGGTTGCTCGAGGTGAGCTGACTCACGATAGAGATGCGTGGAGCTTCGAGTACCTCGTTCTGCGTAAGATCGTTTGGCGACTGAAATGGTGCTTGAAGAAAGTGTTAGGTCTCATGTTTATGAGCCTACTATCTAATCTAGTTTTGATGATTAACAAACAAGTCTTAACATCGGTTTGTCGAGTATTTTATATTTGCTTGTTAGGTATTCTACACAAAGATCCTTGTTGGAGGTTAGATGGACTTGCGCCTACACGATCATATCCATTGAAGGATGGAAGAGATATTGGATTGAAGTCGTCACAATTCAAGTCAATATTCATATTTCTTCATCCACTTTATGAAGAGGAGGATTGCCCAAGATCAAGCATCATGAGATCATCTAGCTTGGATAAAATAGTTTAAGGATTATACTTTATGTGGTTATGCTCAAAGCTCAAATTATACACACACATTGTTTTCGTTTCTTGTTTTTGGTTTTCAAGTTTAATCGTATAAATATGAAACTAATAGTTTATGGATTAAAGACTTGTTTAAACTATTTTATATCTTTTCTCAAGTCTATTAATCTATTAAAAAGTGTTTCAAGACTTGTTTGTATTGATTTCATCAAAATCAAGTTTTAACGATTTTGTATTGTTTAATAGTTTGCAAAATAAATGATTTTTCACAAATGGGAAATGAAAATTGAGAAATAATTTTTCTAACATGTTGTATTACATGTTTATAAACATTTTCCAAAATTTTAACATTTTTGCAATTGATTTACTATGTTAAATTTATTTTACAATCTCAAGTATTTCAGCAGTTTTTAGAATCTGGAATATCTGTTTTAAAATAGTTATTTCTCACAAATGAGAAGTGATATTTTAGAAATTCTTTTTCTAACATATTTATCTACGTATATAGAAACTTTTTTCAAAATTTCATGATTTTTGGAGTTAATTTACTATTTTTAATTCATTTTACAAAATCAGATACGTAAAATTTTAGAATCTGTCGTGCATGTGATCAGTTGACTGAACAGTGTTTTCAGTCGACCGATCAGTTGACTAAATAGTGTACCATTGCATAACAGCTAGTTTTTTCTAGATTTCAATTTTTGGGGGTTTTGCCTTGTTTTTTTTGATATCCTCTGGGGTGGGATGATATGTTGAGAGACTATTTATAGTCCTCAACACTTAGATTTTGTTATGGAAGTTTAGAACAAGTTTTACAAGTTTTTGAGAGTTTGTTTAAGAAGTTTAAGTGTGTTTTGGTTTATGCTAAAGCGGTTTACAAGAGAAGGAGATCAAATTTGTTTTGGGCATTCAACTTCAATTCTCTATCTCTCGTGATCTTAGAGAAGTTCTCTTAAACTGTTCTCTTCTAGCTAATATTATTTTGATTCTCATTTCATAAGCTAAAATTATTTGAGTTTATTTTACTTATTGTTTTTCACACATAACCTTTGAGCTTGAGTATTTTCACACATTGTGTAATTTGGATTGTGAGTGTGATTGAGTGAGCTTAACTTAGTTCTCATCTTGTTAGAGAACAAAACACTTTGTACTTGTGCCAAATTATTTAGAACACATTGTAATACATAAGGACACCGAGAAAAGTGATTGGTGAGAGATGGAGTCAATTCCAAAAGGAGTGGCGTCGGTAGTAAATCTTAGGGAGAGGCCGTAATTCTGAGCACTTGAGAAAGTTGACACGGGCTAGGCCAACACTTAGAGGGTGTGTTATGTAGTTACAATTGTGTGAGTTGTATAAGTTTTCGATGAACTTAGAAAATTGAGTGTGTAGTTACTTTTGAGATAATGAAGATTCTCCTCGAGAGTGGGGAGCGGAGACATAGGTCGGGAGTGATCGAACTCCGTGATCACATTATTTGTTTGCGATTGTCATTTGCACACTATCTCATTTGTATCTTGTGTGTTCATATTTATTTTGCCCTTTGTTTAAATTACATATTCTTGCTCATAACTTGTTGAATATCTCACTTGCAATAATAAACTAGTTAATAAGTTTTAAATTAGTATTAATATCGGATTAGATTAGCAAATACCCTATTCACGGACGCCCCCCCCCCCCCCGCCTCAAGGGTAATTTCAGAAAGATCCTTGTATCTCCACGAGCAAAGACTCCAACATTAACTAGGTATCATAAACGTGATCCTAGATTGTAATGAGACATCGTGTGGCTGACTCAGGCCTGACGTCGAATTTTGGTATAAGAACGTGCTTCTTCCTATTGATATGCATGACTTAGAGGAAGGCCGATCGTTCTTATCTTCATGGGGAAACGTTTATTTCCCCAAGTCTTGTAACGTCAGAGGAACGATGACTGTAGCTTGGTGCAGCTTGGGTCCGTTCCTCAAGCATCACACTACCCATATCTTAGGAATATAGGTAGTAGCAAATAGCAACAAGTACCCATCATCCTTGTCATTGGGCAATCTTGAAGGTCACCTTCATGTAGCAGAGTCTTCTATCAATAAAAATAAACTTTTCTTCATGTTGAAATTGTCTATCTTTTGTGCGCTTGATCTGTTCATACTTCTATCACGAATTTGAACTCTGCATGGCTCGATTTCTTCATGGATTCATCGTATTTGGAAGTGAAGCTCAGGCTTCCTTGTGCTGGCGAGAGTCTGTTTGAAGTTCACCAGATGACGTCTCAAATAAATTCAGTTAAAGCCTTACTCAACTTGGATACTTAGTGAAATTTTCCAAGTTATTTTGGCGAGGTTTACTTACTGAAGAGACAATCATCTTGGCGAGGCTCAATAAGTTGGTTAGGCAAGGCTTAGCCTAAGGATATAAACTTCAGTCGAAGTTCATTCAGAGAGAGATTCCAGGCGGAATTTAAGGCTAAAGTCTCTTACGAAGCTCAGGGTGAATTCTTTGGAGAAATTTGCTGGCGAGATCTTCGGCGAAGTTCGCTGGCAGATCTTCGGTGAAGCTTGGTCGCGAGATATTCGATGAAGTTTAGGGCGAGAAATCTTGGGTGAAGTTCAGGGGTTTTAGCTTATAAATGCGACTGTTTGCCTCCCTCTTCTTCACTTTTGATCTCAAAAATTCTCCTACTCTCCTTCGAACCCTAACTTTCTCAGAGTTCCCCAAAGTTCGTCATTAATGGCTTCTCATCGTGCTATTTCTAGAGGAAGAGGCTCTGCTCGAAGGGCTCATCGGTCGAGAACTGAAGAGGTGCCGACACATCTATAGATGACTATGGGTAAGTGCTGAACCCATCGTCGGTGATCTTTGGATTAGCCATAGTCCCAGCCCATTGGGCTTTAAGAAATGTCTTAGGGCATCTAAAAAATTGATCTACCGTTAAAGGCGAGATCTTTATGACCATTGGTGGTCTTCTCGACGAGCTTTCATCGTTGGTGGCGGGGTTCTGCCAGCAGTCATTAATGGCGCTTATCATGGCGAGCTTCGCGCTTTGGGTGGGACTCGCTCAACCTTTTGAGGTTTTGTAACAGACTTCGTCTAGGCGGAGTTGACTGCTTCTATTATGAGCGATCTCCACTAAAGTGATATTCACCAATTTGGAGCGACCTTCACTTAATTGATATTCACCTGATTAAGTTGGATGAATTTCACCAACTTGAATGTGAAGTTCGCTTCCTTTGGTTGAACTTCCCTTCGTCTTGTAGGCGCTTAGTCAGTATAGATGATTTTTTCTTGTGAGCGAGGTTCGCCTCTACTCTTGAGTATGACAGTTGAACTTGGTCTTCATTTGCTAACTCATTTTGTCATCTTTTTGCAGTTGCCTATTAAGAGCTCCTGTGAATCGTCACAATCATTTTGGTCATGATGGGACTCATGATCCTGAGGTGACACATGTTTTTGATGGGAACATCCCGCTGTTTCTCGATGGTAGCAGTTAAAAAAGGATTGAAGCCATTTGTACAGGGAGCTATAAGACTTTGTGGGAGATAATTACTGATGCAAAGTTCTTCGTGCCTCATGAAAATGTGTCGGTGAAACCGCATTTTCTCTTTGGAGATAGTGTCACTTGCGACAACTCTTTCTTCCACTGTGGAGAGGAAAATTGGTGTTATGCTCAGGGAAACCGTCAATTTGCTTTGCTAGTGATAGAGCGTCAGGTCTCCTTCTTGTACTTGCAACATCTTGCCGTACATCGTTTCATGTACTATAACCTCACAAATAGGGAGGATAGTGTCAAGATAGGCATTTTGAAGTACGGGGGTGACTTTTGTCACAATGGACTTTTTAGGACTAACATCATAGGGTTGCGTCCAGGCTTCGTGAATGAGGACGCGTCAGTTAACAAAGTTGTTGTCGTCCCAAACACCTTTGGGATGAGCTTGTCAAAATTGACACCCAGTATCCAGATGGGGACGCCATATTCCTCGACCAGATTAAGTCGAGGGACACCTAGCGGTGGACTCCCTTGGTAGAGTTTGCTCTCGTCACTTTTGAGGAGCGATTGTAAGAACTGGGACTCTATACTACGGTAAGAGCTTCGAAGTACGATGCTGAGATTTGTGCACCAATTTCGTATGACATTATGGAGATGTGTAATAGTGATAGCAATACTTTCTTCACTCTGGCGGGGGAGATCGGGATTACGCTTCATGATATGTTTGAGGTGTTTCATTTACCGATGGGGGATCGTCCGTACGAGTAGTGTTTTCCTACTAACGAGGAGTTGAGTATTTACTCTCATACTGCTCATACTGAAGAAGCTTTTCGAGAATTGGTCAGCCACTTCCTCATTTGTCAGAGGACTACTAGGAGCACTAGACATGACCATACTGTGCCTCGCATTCCTTGGGCAGAGTATTTATTTCCCAATGTTAGTAAAAAGGGAAATGTAGGTGTGGTCCCTCCGGCCACGAATGTTGACGTCGAGACTCGCATCTTCAAGGATGGCTCTGTATTGCATACTGTTGACTCTGACGTGTGTGGTTTCATGCTGGTGTCCAGTTTTGGAGTTTCCATCATTAGGCAAAGGAGCCAATATCTGAGTTGGTATTGCTTGTAGGGTTCTTCTTGATCTGGCTGAAGGGTTGCATCGTGCCTTCTTGGTCAAAAGACCGTATCTCAATTAAAGTGCTATTCCCCACCGTGTTGTTAGCCTCTCGACACAACTTAGCTCTTCTGCCAACGCTGGTGGGCTGCGTTCATCATGGCCTAAGGGAATTGGATACTAAATATCTGAAGTAGGGGGACAATTGCCCGAGGAATCAAGTACCTCATCCTAAGGTAGAACTACAGTATACCTATTTGGTAATCTGGTTCACTCAACACTGTCCTCGGTTGATTAGCCATTATGCCTGGTAGTGGGAACATTGCTTTGCTTTAGAGGTACGAACGTTCGAAATGACTCATTAAGTACCTTGCTAGGGTTCGTATGATTCTCCAGAACAAGGACCATTATCGTCTCTACTGTTGCTTCTCCTCAATTAATGGTGTTAGCCCCGAGGATGAGTTTGAAGACGATATGAGTAGCAAGTGCTTCACTTGCTTGCCTAATGGGTGTTTCAAATGGTTGGTGAACATCCGATCAGGTCACCTCATTGCTAGGTTGAATGGTACGGAGTGCTATATCATACTCTATCTACTATGCCGATTCGCTTGTCAATTTGGCTATGATCAGCTGTACGTCAGGAATCCAAACCCAGGATTGCTATGGACATGGAGCTTAGTCGATGGAGCTCATGCTTGGTACCACTTTGTTGCTGGAGCTACGGGGGCTAGGTTCTCGCTTCCTCAGCACATACCCAAGTGTTACATGACGTTGGGGTTTTGTAAGTGGTATAGCGAGGTGATTGTTCCTCCTCCTGTGTTTCAGGTAAAAAAGACTGATTTGTATTGGATCACCCGACAATATAAATACTTTGAGAGTTTTTGGCGGAGGGTGTGTCAGATGAAGGCTAGGAAGAACTAGATGAACACATACTCCTCCAAGACAGGTTGGCATCAACATTCGAGAGCCGATTAGGCTGACAATTCATCGAGAGTACCTGATAGGGGACAGAGGAAAGGAAAGAGGCCATTATATGTTCCTCCTCTTCTACCTTCTTCGAAAAAACATCGCTTAGCGTCTCTTGAGCCTGAATATGCACCTAGAGATTCTTTAAAGGTTAGGGAGGATCCTCCTGCAGTCATAGCATAAGAACCTAGGGTCGACAGAGGTGTAATGTTAACCGATCGACAAAATAGTCTGACAGATGTGTAATGTTAACCGATCAGATCATTTAAAAAAAGGAAAACCATTCAGATGTGTAATGTTAACATGACAGTTTGATTAAGTCGGTGTTGTTCAGAGGTGTGATGTTAACATGATAGTGATAAGGATATTTTGGATTCAAGTAGATGTGTGATGTTAACTTAAAGACTCATTGAAGATTTTGGGATCGAGAAGATCAACATTTCTGGTTAGAGGTGAAAACTTAAATGTGACCAAGAATCTTTGTGGGGAGATAGAATTGATTGATATCATGGGTAGTATTTCTTGAGAAACTTCCCGTTGGTTGGCGCCATGAGCCTATTGCCATGTTGGTCAATTAGGCGATATGCTCTAATTGAGTAGTCTGTCTCTACGACAAATGGACCTTCCCGTTTGGGTTGAAATTTTCCTTTAGTCTTATACATCATGACTATGGGTCGACGAATGACTAAGACCAAATTGCCTTCTTTGAAGGATCGTTCTCTGACTCTCCTATTGAAGGCCCTTGAGACCCGTGACTGGTAGATCTTGATCCTTTGCTGAGCTTGAAGTCTCAGCTCATCCAACGCTTCTAGTTCTTGGAGGCGCTTTTAATGATGTTCTTCAGTTGTTATTTTCTCAGCAATGACGATCCTTAATTATGGTACCTAAATTTCTAGAGGGATCATGGCTTCGCATCTGTAGACCAGTGAGAACGGCGTGGAGCCAGTGGGAGTACAGACTGTTGCTCAGTAAGCCCATAAATACTCTCTGAGTTTCTCATCCCAATCTTATTTATTGGAGGAGACGAACTTCTTTAGAAGTTTGATGATGGTTTTATTGAAAGCTTCAACTAGACCATTAACAACTGGGTTATATGGTGTAGAAGCCATATCTTAGATTCTGTACTTGCTACAGAATTTGAAGAATGGTTGACTGACGAATTCTAGACTGTTATTGTGAATGATTCATCTAGGAATGCTGAATCGATAAATCGCGTGATGTCTCAAGAATTTTATCACTTGAGATGTCTTGACTTCTCCGAGGGGAACAACTTCGACCTATTTGAAGAAGTAATCTGTGATGACCATGATGAATCGGTGGCCTTTGGCGGATGGCAGGTTGATTGGCCCAATGATGTCTATGCCCCAAGTTTTAAATGGCGAAGAGGTGACTGTGAGATGTAATTCTTTCGGAGGTTGATGTAGAAAGTCAGCATGGATTTGACACATGTGACATCGTTTAGCGTATTCTACCACATCTGCTATCTTTGTCAGCCAGTAGTAGCCTACACGATGAAGTCGGTCTTGAAGTTTTGGACCTAGTTGATGAGCTCCACATGCATCATTTGTGGACTTGTTTTAACACTTCTTGAGCTTCACTTGGTGATAAGCATCAGAGCAAAATACCATCGAAGGATTATCGGTACAAAGTCTGTGTAGTAGAATCATAGAAGAAGCGTGGAGCCCTTCTTTGAATTGAGATTGCTTGCTTCGAATCATCTAGTAGCATCCCGTGCAAGATATAGTCAATGATTGGGAACCATTAATCATTACTCTCGAAATGAGTTGGTATGACATGCACTTCGTTGGCTTCAAGGATATTCTTTGGGGAGCACAATTGATCAAAAGTAGTATGCTTCAGATAAAACAAACCAAATTCAAATGTACCATTTATATACTTAATAATGTGTTTAACGGCAATTAAATGAGATTTTTTAGGAGAAGCTTGAAATCATGCATATGCACAAACACTAAATATTATATCGGGTTTACTAGCAAAGAGATAAAGTAAACTATCTATCATATCTCGATATGGCTTTTGGTTAACTTTCTTACCACTTTCATCCATATCCAACTTAATGGAGGTGCTCATTGGAGTTGGTGCGTGCTTGAAGTTTGGCATCCCAAACTTCTTCACCAACTCTCTTGCATACTTGCTTTGTGAGATATAAACTCCATCATCATCTTGTTTGACTTGGAGTCCAAGAAAAAACATGAGCTCTTCCATCATACTCATTTCAAATTGCTCTTGCATAACATTTGAAAATTCCTTGTACAAAAATTCATTTGTAGCTCCAAAAATAATATCATCGACATATACTTGAACTAAAATGAAATCACTTTTGCTTTTTCTAACAAATAAAGTATTATCAAATTTTCTTATGAAAAAGCTATTTTCAATAAGAAAACTAGAGAGGCGAGCATACTAAGCTCTTAGATCTTGTTTCAAATCATATAAAGCTTATTGAACACAGTAAACATGATTTGGAAACAAAGGGTCAATAAATCCGAGGGGTTGCTCGACATAAACCTCTTCATCTATAAAACCATTTAAAATGCACTTTTAATATCCATTTAAAATAGTTTAAAAATTTTAAAGCTAGCAAATACCAAGAACACACGTATTGACTCCATTCTTGCAACGGTGCAAAAGTTTTATCATAATCAATATCCTCCTCTTGATTGTATCCTTCGGCAACCAATCTAGCTTTATTCCTAGTTACTATACCAAATTCATCAAGTTTATTTTGAAAAACCTATTTTGTTCCAATAACATGAAAATCTTTTAGTCTAGGAACAAGTTTCTAAACATTATTTCTTTAAAAATTGTTTAATTCATCATGCATGGCTAAAACCCAAAACTCATTATTTAAAGCATCATCAACATGTTTTGGTTCTATTTCAAATAGGAAAGTAATGTTACCATATTCTCTCATAGCTTTTGAGTGAGTCATGACTCATTTTGAGGGGCTTCCAATGATTTGTTCCTTAGGATGATCTAGTGCAAACTTCCAAACTTTGGAAAGTTCTCCTTGATCATCTTTTCGATTACTTTCAAGTTCTCCCTCTTGTGTCTTTGATACAACCGTTGAAGGGGAGTTACTTATTTGCAATTGTTCCAATCCTCCTTCAATTTCATCATCTTCCCTAATAGGCACAAAATCGTGCAAACCAACATTAGTTTTATCAAAGGCAACGTTTATAGATTCTTCAATAATGAGTGTTCGTTTGTTGAAAACTCTATAAGCCTTACTCCTTGATGCATATCCTAAAAATATTCTAACATCTATTTTGGAGTCAAATTTATCATGATTATCTTTAGCATTCAAGATGAAACATTTACAACCAAAAATCCGGAAATACCCTATGTTGGGTGTCTTACCAAAAAAAAGTTCATAAGGGGTTTTCTTGAAAATTGGTTTAATCAAAACACGATTTAAAACATGGCAATCTGTGTTAACGGCTTCTGCCCAAAAATATTTTAGTAAATCAAAGGAATTTATTATAGTGCGTGACATCTCTTGTATGGTGCAATTTTTTCATTCAACAACACTATTTTATTGTGGTGTTCTTGGTGTGGAAAACGTATGAGTAATACCATGAAGGTCACAAAAATCACTAAAACACTTATTTTGAAATTCACCACCATGATCACTACGAATTTTGACAATTTTCAAATCCTTTTCATTTTCAATCTTTTTTTTTAAAATGTGAAAATTTATCAAAACACTCATCCTTGTTTGCAAGAAATATGACCCATGTAAAATGAGAAAAATCATCAAGCAACACAAAAACATAATGCTTTCCTCCTAGTGAGGCAACACGCATAGGACCAAAAAGATCAAGATAGAGTAATTGCAAATGTTTCGTGGTGGATACCTCATTAATGGACTTAAAGAAACTTTTAATTTGTTTACCTTTGGCACATTCTTCACATTGTGAGTCTTTAACAAAGTTCAAGTTTGGTAATCCTCTTACCAAGTTTTTCTTTGATAGCTTGGAGATTAGTTTCATGTTTGCATGTCCAAGCATATTGTGCCAAATCTAAGGATCACCATCCATCATGATAAGACATTTTACTTCTTGATCTACAAGCTCATTCATCTCAAAAATATATACGTTAAATTTTCTAAGGGAAACAAAAATAGTTTTATCTTTGAGGCTAACAATGCACTTATCCGATTTAAAAATAATATCATAGCATTTATCACTTAGTTAACTAATATTAAGAAGATTATGATTTAGTCCTTTAACTATGTACACATCTTCAATGATGGGAGAATGTTTCTTACCAACATTACCAATACCAATAATTTTATCTTTCTCGCCATCACCGAAGGAGATATTACCTCCTTCCATCCTTGATAGGGTTGCAAAGAGATCTTTATTACCCATTATATAATGATAGCGACCACTATCATGGTACCACACTTGTTTACGTCTTGTGTTGTAGGCATAAAAAATTGCCTATAAATTGCAAAGAAGCTAAAAACTGACAAAAACACTGATATCTTTCAAACCGGAGAGAATTTGGCAAAACAGACGGTGGAAAACCAAATTTTGCTTGGTTTGGTTGGCCCCATCTCATCGGGATAGGCGATCTTTATATATAATTCATCCAATTCCGACTTACTGTTTGAAAGTTATGACCCGTTCTTCGCAGCATGTTCTGAAGTATATCAGAACTGATCAAACCTCGCCTGAACTATTGGACCAAGCCTACAGGTTCCTGTACGCAGCTGGAGACAAAGAGAAGATGAAGAGCATCAATATCCGAGTCAAAGAAGAACATCTGATGCCAAAGGGAAGCAAAGGAACACGCAAAATAACGGAACAAAGAAGCAACAAAGCGTGCAAATCGACGAAATGGCAAAATTGAGGCACAACAAGTGTGTCTCAAAATTTGAGACACAAAAAATGTGTCTCGGGTGCCGAGACACACAAATTCGTCTCGGGTACCGAGAGTACCGAGATAGGTAAAAACTGTCTCTCACAATCAGACTCCCCTAAAACGCGTTTTTGATGATTTATCGGGATTCGTGCTGTCCGGTGCCTCCCTAACTGCTTTGGGATCATCCAAAGCCTATAAATACACCCGTAGCGCCCCTATGCATGGGGGATCTGGAATTTTGGACTTGGAAGCGAGTTGCTGACATTGTGAGTGCAGAACCTATGAATTTTAGAGAAAGAAAAGAGATATCTTGGTAAATTATTCAACATAAAGAGGGAGCTTTCGAGAGATCTGCAGCTTTTCCATCTTCCCTTGGGATCAAACGTCGTTTTGATCTCAAGAAGAGTATTTATCTCGTATTATTGAGATATTTACTTATGTTCTTGTATCTAAAATAAAACAAAAACATCGTGCCTTCGTTCCGATCAACACAGATCTGATACTCAGTGGTCCACGGATCAAAACGTCCCTAGTACAGGCAAAAATCCCACAGAAGTAGCAGATTGATAAACAATCTCTGCGTGTGTTTCTAGGAGATCTCATTTGTTTATTTTCATTGTAACGAGATATCTTATGAAAAGATACACTCTTTTGAATCTGTAATTGATAAACAATTATAATGGATTCAATAATGAAATCGAATGACACAAGGACTACGCTGACTTGGAGTCTAGGAAGCGTCAAACAATCCGGCCGCCTCAACGGCAAGTTGCTATCAATTCCTCTAATCCAACGACAGAAGGATGAATCCTTGTCAAAAGGACTCGTTCAACCCAGAAGGAACACATCTAAAGGCACCGCGCGCATGCCGCACATGCTCACACACTTGTGCGAAAGACACAAGGCATGAACAAGAAAGAGATGGCCAAAAAACCATCAAAACCCCATAGGATCTGGGTTCTGAAGCCCGAAGATGTGTGAAATCAGGATTCGAAGGCATAAGACCACACATGTGGCCGAGACAGTTACAATTGTCTCGCCCAAATATGTGGCCGAGACAGTTACAACTGTTTCACCCAAACATCTGGTCGAGACAGTTATGACTGTCTCGCCCATGGTCGAGGTAAGCAATGTAGGATCTGAAATAGATACACTAGAACACTAGAGGGGGGTGAATAGTGTTTTCTTAAAATTATTGCAAGTAGATAATCACAATTGCAAAGAAAGATGACAATCTCAGAAATTTGGGCAAACACAAACACAAGCGATTTTATACTGGTTCCACGCCAAACCGGTGACATCCAGTCCGCCAAGCAAATCCCGCTTTGAGAGTTTTTCAGGCTATGATTTGAATAAATTACAAAATCAACGCAAACCTGACCAACTTTGCAAGTCCCTGCAAATTACAACACCCCAATTGACGAAACTCCTTTACCAATTTAGAAACCAGCCAATCTCTAAGCCAGAATTAACCCTCTGCACCAGGCGACCGAGAGAAAACTTGTTGAAGTTCGATACACAATGAATCCTATAAGCCTTGATTGTGTAATGAAGTGCATCACGTGGCTTAGGATTCTTTTTAATCTCCTGTGAAATTGCCTAATTAATTTGTTTTTGATGAAAGTTATAGGCAATTCAGAATCTCTTCTTTTTCCAGAAAAATCAGAATGTTTTTCACTTGGAAAAATTGCACAAGAATCACAGCCTTTATGGGTATGTATCGCATGTCCAACTTTTTTGACAAATAACCTATATATAGCCCTTGAAAAGACAAGTTTTAAAGTTTTAACAAACCGGTTTAAAAACGGTCAACAAACTGTCAGATATTGCAAAATTCTGAAAACTGATAAAACTGTCATCTCCTTGTAGTCCGACTACCTGTAGTCATTAGTCGACTAAGCTGAGTTCAGACAGACTCTGTTGTTTTCGGAAATGTTCTCAGAGGTGCCGACTACATTCTCATTAGTCGACCTACACTCGTAATTTGACAGAAACTTGAAAGCTGACATTCTTTCTTCCCAGTAGTCGACCTATAATCGTTAATTAGTCGACCCTATACTGTAACGACAGAAACTTGTATTTGAGTTATATACCTCAGCATGAGTAGTCACTACTATCCTATTAGGTCGACTATTAGATAAAAATTCAGAAATAATGAGTTTTATAATTAAGTTTAACTATTCATCCTAAATGGCTAAACATAGGGCCGGATTTCTATAGTAACCACCACCTAAGCCCTGTGCTTAGTGTCGTTCTAAAATTGTGTGGTATGCCTGTGTGTTGGTGATCAGGCTTGTACAAATATTCTAAGCAAAAGAAAAAATCTCAACATCATTATCTTTTGTTCTTCATTTTCTTACCTTCAAAATGCCTTGATAGCCACTTGCACTTGTTATATTCTGATATTGAAATCTGCATATGAAAGTTAGTGCACACACAATATAACCATTGTGTATCTGCCCCCAAAAACATTTATCAGGAGAAATGTATACTTAACCATTCTCCCCCTTACGTTTTGATGTACAGCGAAATAATTTATGCATCATAGTTAAAATTTAAAAACAGTAATAGCCTTACGGTCCCCCGCATATATGGCAGAAGTTTTTAACATTCATGCAATAAAAAATATAAAACTTAACTATTTCTGCGCCGCTTTGTTATCAAACAAAAGAAGAAGAAGCCTAAACATAACGATAAATTTCGTCCACGATCTGAGCAAACACTCAAACAAATCATCAGATTATGAAGCCTAGTCCCGTGGTAGTCCATATACTTCCACCCATCAAATTGGTAGGACAAAGACCTTGCCATAAAGACCACAAGGTTCCATACATGTTATGTCACCATGATCTGTTTAGAAATATAGCCCCTAGCGTAAGCAGTTTATATCTAACTACACAGAATAGTAGAAAACTTAACACGATAATAGCAGAGCCTGACCATAAATAAGGCAAACCTTAACATAACGCAGCTCATCATTGTAGCAAACTTGACATAATCACGCAACACAACCCCACACTAGTTTAAACATAATGACAACCACCATAAGGTTTTAAACATAATAACCATCGACATTGTTTTAACAAAAAAAAAACAGAAACAAAACCTAACAGGTGCCTGGAAGGGACGGTTGTTGGGCGCTTCGAAAATATGAGTTTAAGCTTTGATCCAAGGCTTCAAACTTTTTGATTAAGTCTTCTTGATTACTGATGATATATCTGATTCCTGGTGCATATATTAGCTCCTTTGACAGTTTCCAGTTCCTAGGATACGTGCATCAAAGTAATTGTATTGCAGCGTCTGAAAAACCATGAAGGCTGTCAGTAGAAGCATGGTGGTGGTTGACTTGAGAGCGCTTCCAGCTTGAGTTGAGGTTTGTGAATGGTTCTTCCCCTTAGTTGAAGTTCAGGTTCATTTTGAACTTGTTCACTTTTGAGGATTGTGATCTTGGATTTCAAATTTTGTCCAATTTCATCCTAATAGTGTAGAGGGGCATGTTGAATCCACGATTGCAATTGAAGCGGACCAACAGATTTTTCAGATTTGACGATCAACATGGAATTTACTCAAGTCTAGTACAGAGCGAATGCAAGCCATACAGGAAGAAAGTCGCTCTAGGAATGGTCAGAAAATTATCAAAATAAACCTCAGCCCAATAACTTGAATATTATCCCATAATAGCATATAGTAGCTTTTTGCTATCTAGGGAAATGAAATGAAAACTTCCAGTTTTGAAACAAGTCATAGGCCCTAGATAAGCGAGGCAACCGTGAACGTGAGGGAAATGGACGAATTCTGTTTGAATTTTTCATCAGGTTTTCCATGGTCCAGGAGAGAAATATGTGATTAGGATAACCAAGTCTGAACATATCATCTAAAACAGACGCTAAGAGAAACCTCAAACTTGATAGCAGGAATTTAAATATTTTACGCAATGATTTTAGTAGTTAACAACTCTCCATTCCTTTAACAAGGGTTTTTAAATTTTTTCAGAACCCACCAATTGTACCACACGTTCCTACCTATGGGTATACCCCCCGATACATTGCACAAGAAATGGGTATAGAGGTTTCTTATTTTCAGCAGAAAATAACTGCAATGCAAGGCCCCACATTTTCAAATAAGAGACTAAAAGTTCCATCGGACATGAAATCATCGAACTTCACAAATCGTACCTGGACAGAATTTCTAAAAGTTGATAGTCTGCTTAAATTCTTCCAATAATTTGCAGGACTTCTTTAAATAAACAATGATTCACTGCATTAGAGAACTGTGAGTTTGGCTTAGCTTCTTAGATGCTAGCAGCCATGATGAACTAGAATACAAAATCAAGAAAATAAACAGATCAAGTTAGAATTATACCCGCACAACTGTGAGAAGAACGCCTAGATTAGCGCGACTATAGCCTGGGATCTAGTCGACTTACAGAGACCAGAATTGATGAAATTTGAAGAGAATTGAAGGAAATTGATGAATTTTGAGAAGAGATAGAAAATGCCCTAACCTGGAATCGGGTGAAAACTGAAGTGGGGAAGATGCTTCCGGTTTTGGTGTCAGTTATGAGGGTAGTTTTTTCTTTTTTATTTTATCTTTACCCTCGGCCCCATAGTCCTGCGCTCACTTGCAACGCCCGGTGCTACGCTGGGCCGCAAATTAAACGAATGTATTTGTGTTCAGATTAGGATAGTAAAAGGATGTAGGGTTACAAGATTTGATTTTAAATGTATGGGTTAGGATTTGAGTAGTTGGAGAAAGAATGGTTGAGATGAATTTTACTTTAAGTAAACAGGTATCTGGTATTGGGTTTCCTGGGTTTAAAAGCAGAACAATATTGCCCACTGAACTAAAAACTGAATGTTCAGAATTAGTAGCTCGACTAATAGTAAATAGTAGTCCGACCTATACTGGTAAAAATGACAGAAAGATGAGTTTTTAGATTTTAAGCTCGGAGAATCGACTAATCCTGTATGTAGTGCGACTACAGCTGTAGAAACAACAGGAAAGTTGATTTTAAGAATTACCAATTGAGTAGTCGACTATAAAGGTAGTAGTCGACTATACTAAGTAATTTTTCAGAAAAAAATTTTGGTAATACTTGGTGCTGTAGTTGGACATAATCACCATTAGTCGACTATTTAAAGTATAAATTTATATACTGTATGTTTTAAAATTAAATTAAATCTTCAATTGAACATATCCTAATCTCCGTTCTTAATTTAACATAACTCTTCTTTTAAGGGGTTTTGTTAATATATCTCAATTTGTTATCGTAGGTATACAAATTCTTAATGATATGTCGCCTTGTAACAGCATGAATCACGTACGAAGAGATGATGTCTAACTATCAATGTGTTTTGTAGCGTGAGTGTTGAATAGGGATTTTTAGATAAATTAATTGCACCTAAGAATATCAACACCATAACTAGACGATATGGCCTGGCAACAATTAGTGGCATAATCAAGTTAAAGTTTGGTTTCATCCACAATTTTGTGTGGGCACATGGGGCAAGACTTGCAGCAATATATCCCACCTTCAGTGTTGAAATGATAATTGAATTTTGTTTCTTAGACTAAACTAGATAGCAAGTGAATGTCGCTAGTAGAAAGACATGTTCCAACCTCTGTAGCTTTTTCTATCAAGATTACATCCGGCAAAATCAAGCATCAGCTATATGATATTGAAATCACAAAGAAGCTATGTTTTGGCATAAAATACGAACCATAAATTTTGTAGTATCTGTTTAATATATCCTAAATATTTTTTTAACTGCCTTTAAGATCGTGAAACTTTAGGATTTGATTGAAATCTTGCAGATAAACATACCACTAAACATAATATCAGGTCTACTAGGCAGGCTAATGTAAAGAACGTGATTCCAATCATACCTGCGATAGAGCTTTTGATCAAGCATTCCTACCATTTTCATCCTTTGTCAAAGAGATGTAGGATAGTGGCTCATAGGTGTTGGTTTGCTTGTTGAATTTTCCAATCGCAAATCTTTTAAGAATTCTTTTGGCGTACTTGCTTTGATTGATGAAAATTCCTTCCTTTCAATTGTTTAATTTGAAGTCCAGAAGAAATTTAGTTCACGGCCATGTGACTCATTTCAAAATTCATCCCTGGGCTATCTTAGGCAATTCTTGACAAAGATTATTGTTAGTAGAACCAAAAAATAATCATCATCGCTAACATATATGTATGAAATTTAGTAAAAATACTCTTATTTATTTTCTAATAAACCAATGTTCCGAAGTCACTTTTCCATAACAAAACCTGAAGTTAAAAGAAATTTCTTTAATCTATCAATACCCCATGCACGAGGTGGTTGTTTAAGACCATATAGACGCTTTCTTTAGTTTAAAAACATGATTTGAAAACTTTCATGTTCAAAACCTGGAGGTTGTCTAGCCCAAAAACTTCCTTCATTTATAAAACCATTTAGAAAGCAGCTTTTAACCCATCCCATTTGAAATACATCATTAAAATTCATAAAACATTGGCAATGGCCAAGGAAATATCCTAATTGATTCTAATCGTGGCAACTGGTGGCATAAGTTTCATCATAATCAATTCATTCTTCTTTGATATAACCTTCGTGCCAGCACTAATCTAGGCTTTGTTTCTAAGCCACTTTGACCAAATTCATCTAATTATTTCTAAAAATCCGATTTGTTCCCAATATATAGTTTATTTTGAAGGTCCTAGGTATAAGATCGCCAAAACATTATTTCTAGTAAAATTGAATTAAGTTCTCTGCACATACGCAATTAT
>NC_033803.1:12930610-13021903 GCF_001876935.1 Asparagus officinalis | reverse complement strand
ACAAATATTCTAAGCAAAGAAAAATTCAAATACATTATCTTTTGTTCTTCATTTTCTTTACTTCAAAATACCTTTATATCCACTTGCACTTGTGTATATTCTGATATTGAAATCTGCATATGAAAGTTAGTGCACACACAATATAAATTGTTATCATCAAAACATTATCATGGAGAAATGATATTCAACAAGCAAGCCTGTCTTGCCTAAAGAGACCCCTCCGCAGCCGCTTCTCTACCTCCGTCAGCCTCTGTTCCTGATCCGATCTCTTCTACATCTTCGGTAAAGCCTCACGACATCATTGACCTGTTGAAATTCAAGGTTACGATGGCGGATTGCCTTGGTCCTTCGCACGAAGATCGAGTCAAAGCTTCAATTAACAAGACCCAGGTAGTTCTACAGACTGGGGGTCATACACGTCCTCTCGTCAAGCCATCTGCTGCTCAAAGGTGTCCCTCCACCTCCAAACAAATCGAGACATATTATTGTACATGTTCATGTGCCGTGCATAAGAGAATTCCTCTCACCTCTCACCTGGGGGTTCATGTTGAAGCCCAAGAGCCTGTTAAGATTCCACACTCGCAAGAGGGTGGTTCTAAACATGCGACTCCTAATGGTTCTAAATGTGTGACTCCTAATGTAATGTCACACCAACAAACGATAGGATGCTCTGGTCATCATGCCGATGAGTTGCGCCATCAGGCTGGGGTGCAAACAAATCTCAGAACAGGATTGTCCAAAAAACGAGTTCTCATTATCTATGCGAGAGACTTATCATAGCACTATTATCAAAATGTAGCTGCCCCAGTACCATTTCACAAAGGGTCTCGGTATTCAAGAAACTTGCAACTAAAGCATCAAAGCTCAGATCAAAACACTTCCATAAGAGAACATCTGCCATTCAGGATGATGAATTCCCTGAAGTCACAATCAACATGACTGACAAAGGAAAGTCTGCGATTGCTTCAAATGGCTCTAATCCCGACTTTTCTTTGAGAAGAAAAGATGATTCAAGAATTGCCCAATGAATGTATCAACTCCAATTAGGATCCACCAGACGTGGGGATTATCTGAGGATGCACGAATGCCTGTCTTCAGATGATGAGTCCTCAGATACGTGTTCTGCAATCACTTCAGACGATACAATGTCTAGTGTAGCGCAATCTAGGGAGTCATTCATGATCACCCTAGATCTATTGGCTCAAATGCATCAAGAAGCTCTGGTGAAACAAAAGGAAGAACTCAAAGTTGAGATGAAAACAAAGATGGATTTGGCCATACAACAAATGAGAGAGTTGCAGGCTCAAAGACTTCAACCACCTGAATCCAATCAGCAGGCCGAGTCTAGTCGTCGCACCACACCTGTCACATCCATTCAAAACGATACAGATGACAACGACACAGGAGTGGTGTAAAACCCCGATAATTTATGAATAATAAAGTTTATGTGTGATAAATTATGATATGTGGATATTTAGTATGATAAATATCATTAAATGGTAAATGAGTATAATACCATGTGATTTGAGTATGAACGAGTTCATACATGAGAGATAGTAGTGTTGAAACATGCACAAATGACCAAACTCATGAGAATCTGGGAATTCCCAGTCCGGTCGACCGCCGCGGTCGACCGTAGCCCGGTCAACCGCCACGGTCGACCGCGAGACCTACAGTCTGTTTTCTCCTGTTTTGAGTTGGTTTCGGATTTCTAAACCCATATTCATTTTACCCTGATATATATATGAGTTTTTCATGAATTTCTCAGTTTTCCTAAGAACCCTAACAGCCACCAAAACCCCCAAACCCTAGTTTGATTTCTTGGAGAAGATTGAAGGCTTTCAAGTGGATTTTTCGGGTGATTCTTGGCTTTTGGAGTGGAGTTTTCTTTCAACTTTGCTTCTAACATGTTTTTCTACAACCCAAGGCAAGTTTCATCTCTACTAATCCCCCTCCCAGGTTTCAAAACGTTTTTAATGAGTTTTAAATATGTTTTGTAGAGCCTAAACGAATAGATTATGTATAAAAGACAATTCTTTTGTATTATATGTATAAAGATTAGGTCTTTTCATGCTAAAAAGGTTGAGAACGTTTTTACTAAGGTGATTTAGATCTGATGATGATTTTAAAACGTGGTTAATCTAAAGAAAGAAGTTTAATTCGTTGTTTTGAGCTTTTATGCATGTTTTAGGGTTTTGAATATAAATCCAATACATAAAATCATGTTTATAATTATTGAGTTGTTTCCAGATGTTCATATCTGCTGTGGCATGTTTACATACAAATTTTATGAAGTTTTAGACATGTTTATATCGAGGAAACATGACATGATCACAATGCATACAACCAGTTTGGAAAAACTGGAATCAGGGTTCATGGTTGACCGTCACGGTCGACTGCGTGCAGGACAGAGACCTGGGTAGTCTCTGGAGCCCGTCGCGGTCGATCGCCGGGGTTGACCACCAGTCTGCTTTGGCTGTGCATGTTTATTTGGCTTGGTTGTAGTTTGTCGAGCAGATCTCTCGACCTTATGATGATAGACTATGATGTTAGTAATTGTTTAACACCTGGGATGATGGTGAACTTCAGATGAGGACACGCACACCGAGATTTGTGCACGTATGCTAGATTGTGTTAGATTGACACACTTTTGACATGAGATAAATTGATAAACACATAATGAATAATGTTGTTCTATACGTATCCGGAAATAGGGAGATGAAACCTATTTGCCGCAGAACGATTGAGTAAAAGTATTACAAAAGTATCGTTATTACACGTTTCCGGAATAAGGAGAAAATAAAACCTATTGCCGCAGAGCGATTGAGTAAGAGCATTACAAAAGTATCGCTATAGCACCAGATGATGCACACATAGATATTTGATCAGTTATGTTTTGTACTTCCATGATAGACTACCCGTGAGTAGGGTATTTATCTTGAGACTTTTGGCACACCCGTTACGGACGACGGATATATTTTTGTTTGTTTTGGTTGGCATCCTCTTATATTAGAGCAGGTTGCTTGGATGTACTTCGAGATGAGATATTTATTCTTTATATTGGAGATTGGAGTATGTTTCCTTGACTATTTGTTTTTCATTCATGAAGAGCTATATGAATGATTTGATATATGTATGTACTGACTCTATTTTCTATATACACTCCCACCCCTTCCCCTGGGGAGAGGTAGTGATGATCTCGCTAGCGCTTTGACACTCGTTGTTTCCCCTCTTTCAGGCAGCGAGTCCGACGCACGGAGAGTCGCAGGTTGATGGGACATCTTAGTTGTCCGTTTAGCTATTTATTATATTTTGTAGTTATTTCAGAACTCCACATGCAGTTGGTTATTTTTCAGACTCTAGATTAGTATTTTATTTTAGAGTTGAGAACTCTTGTTAGACTTTGTTTATTTGACTCATTGTATTTGAGACTCTATTCAGACTCAGAGATATATCTATTTTCTTTCCAGTTGGGCTCATTATTGATATTTCTTTTGCTTCTTCTGTGAATACTCGGTATTGTTCTATTTCTAGTTTTGCCTGTCTGTACCTTAATCTATTTATTGTTTCCACTAGAGAGATAACGATTGTGATGGTGAAACATGTCGTAGCATGGTGTTTGGTGCTTAGTAGGTTTGACAATCTGGGTTTTACCTGGGACTGCAGCCTTGTGTGAACCCTGGGGCGTCACAAGTGGACAAACTCATCATTGTTGATTCACCCCTCAATAACACTAGGGGTGGTTTAAATGATCCTCCCAATAATAATAACACTGGGGGTGGTTCAATTGCACCCTTCAATAGCACTGGGGGTGGTTCGATTGATTTTTCTCAACGTCCTCCGAAAGAAAATGTAGATGAGGACAAGAAGATGAAAGAGCTAGAGAGTAAGGTCAGCGCCTTAATGTCCGCTCAAGAAATTAAGAAGATCGGCATCCCATGCCCATATCCGAGAGAGTGGGAGTCTATCCTGTACCCGACGAAGTTCAATTTGATTAACTTCACGTTATTTGATGGGAAAGGCTCACCAACCCAACACCTGATCTACTTTAAGTCTCACTTAGGAGTGATATCTGGGAACGAACATTTGATGACTCGGTCATTTGTGAGCACCCTTTGTGGGGCCGCCTTCAATTAACACCGACGTCTCAAGCCTGGAAGCATCAATACTTGTGATGACATGGAAAACCTATTTCTAAGTCACTTCTTCAATGATGACTGTAATGGCCATGAATTTTTGATACTAGTTAAAATAATTTTTCTGGTATTTTAAAATATTTAATTATTATTTTTAAAAGAGTATTTGTATTTTCTTGATTTTCTAGAATTTTCTACGATTTAAAAATCCGATTTTATATTTATTTAAATAATTTCGATAATTATAAATTAACTTGTTATGGTGAAAACTTTTAAATTAATATTTATTATATTATTATTTTGTTATTATAAGTATTGTATTAATTATAATAAATTTTCCCTAATTATTGCTAATTTTTCTAATTATTTTCTTAATTGATTATTATTTTTCTCCTTAACCCTAATCCATTTCCTATATAATATCTTTTTTCTCTCTCTCCTCTCATCCGTACTCTCTCTCTCTCTTTTCTTCGCCAAACCGGCCCCCTTCTCCTTCTTCTCTCTCTCCCACGTAGAATCAACCGCCTCCTCCCCCTCCCTTCGCTGTTGAACCACCACCGCCACCGCTCTCCTCCTCTCACCCCTCCTCCCCGAGCTCCGCCCTCTGAACAACGCCCCATCAAGTCCTGCTCCGCCTTTCACCTCCTGCCTCCTCCTCCACATGTGCCCAGGACCTCCCTCAGCCCTTCTCGCTACTCCGCCACAGCTCCTCCGTTCGCCCAAGCCTCCTCTCCCGCACCTTAGCTTCTGCCCACACCCCGCCTTCTCTCCACACCCACGAGCCCTTAAGGCCCGACCACCACAGCCTACCAGATCTTGCACCGCATCGCCCTCTCCTCCACGGAGTGTGGTGCTGCAGTAGCCCCCATCAACCGCAAAGCTGCCCAAGCCCGAGCTCGCGTCACAGGCGTCTCGGGCCCCCCTCAGCCACTGTTCGGCCTTCTCCCGTTACCACTGCGTCGCCCCCATGAAACCACCTCCAGATCTGCACCCCATCCTCGCACGAGCTCAAGCTCCATCAAAGGCCCCAGCTCGCCTTCCACATGCACCAACCGTTAGCATTCATGCACCGCCTCAGAATCCACCCATTGCAACGACGCTGCGTCTAGATCCGCCACCAAGCCTAGATCTGACGCTCGCCGTCGTCTCACCATCGCCACCTCACCCATGGGCCGCAGAGTCGCACGTCAACGTCGATATGTTCGACAGAAACCCGAGGCAAGATCCATATTCTTGATTCTCATTTAGTTCATGTCAATTATTATATCTGTCGTAAATTAATTATGTGCAAGATCCATGTTCTGTTATTTTATTTCGTATAATTTTTAGATTTGTTAATAATTATCTGCGTGAGTTTGATGAATGATATTGAATGAATCGTAATTATGTGATAAACAGCATTTTCAGAACAAATATAATAAATTATAGAATTTATTTTGACAAACATGATTATTTTAGAATAATTATAATATTTTTTAGAATTTATTTTGTGGAAGAAATTATTTTAGAATGATAAATATTTTTAAAAAGAATTTATTTTGGGAAAATAGACTATTTTGAGTTAATGAGAATTTATCTTGTAAAAATATTATTTTTGATTTTTAATTTTATTATTTTAAAAGATTAATTTTAGAATAATTATGGTGAGAGATAATTTTAAAGGAATTTATTTTGTAAAAGAATTATTTATTTTGAATTAATTTAGTTTATGAACGTGTTATGGATGGTTGTTGACCGTGATATTTTATGTGCAAAACATCTGCCGATTTCATGATTCTTATTTTAATTATGTGACATACCATGTTTTATTTGCATAGAATTAGCTGAATTTATTGTTCTTGTTGTGTTTGAGAACCATTAGTAGTTCATGACTTAGTGGCCTTATGCGTCATGAACAAGACTTAATGACATGTGTGTGTGCGTTGACATGAATTTAGGAGGTGGACTAGAGATCTAGTTCATGTTATGATTGTTGACTTAGATAAGTGAGAAGAGTTGGGATGGGGAAGCCTTGGTTCATGTGATCGGATATGGCTGTTGATGTATCTTCCAGGCTCGCACTAGTGAATTCGTGTAGTTACTGGGGTTGGTTTGTTGGGCTAAAGTGAATTCGTGTAGTCACTTTAGTCAGTAGTGAATTCGTGTAGTTACTGGGGTTGGTTTGTTGGGCTAAAGTGAATTCGTGTAGTCACTTTAGTCAGTGAATTTGTGTAGTCACCGTGAATTCGTGTAGTCACTTTAGTCAGTGAATTTGTGTAGTCACCCGAGTTTTGCTTGAGTTTGGACCAAGCTAAAATCGGATTGCGTGTAGTCCTCTGACTGATTCGTGTTGCGGTATTGGATACACGTAGAGGATTCGTGAACAATCATTTATCCAAGAATATGAACGTTGACTCTATGTGAGATATGGACCGGTGAGCTATTATAGGATGGTTAGTTACATGACCTCGTTACTTAAATGATTGTGGATTCTCGTGAGGTGTGGACTAGTTATTTTTCTTTTCATACATAGGTTGGGATTAATATTTAACTATTTACAATTTGAGACATATGGTATATACATGAGGTTTTACTTGTTTGGATTAATTCGCTCGACGTACTACGTCTCGGGTTGTAGATTTTTAAGTATTAATTCCATTTAGTTGTATGACCTTGTTACTCGGATGTTTATGGATTTTTCTGATTATTATACTCTAGTGGTGGATTGCATTTTGATTTGTTAGATTTCCAATTGCACATTCTATTTTATTTCTATTGTTGCATCGGTTTTTGTGTTGGTCATTCGATCGTTTCTATTTTCTTTTGTGGGGGTCTTGCTGTGTGCCAAGCACACTGACATACACTTGTTTTCTCTGGTGTATGTCAGACTTAGAGGAAGGACGGTTACAACTTGAAGATATGCCAGAGCCCGAGTATCCTCAGCAGGAGTGCTTTGCACAGAGCAGAAGAAGAAGTTGAAGCCTAGTTTTTCTTTTATTAGTTGATGGTCTAGTTTACTTTTGTAGTTCTTTCCATTCCCGCTTGATCGATATATTTTATATTCCTTTAGTATTCAGTTGGATGGATTTGTATCAGGGCATGTTGACCCGAATATTACGTCTGGGATGATATTTTAGTTGTGATATGTATTATTTGGTTTCGAATTGTTTATTATATTCTCGCTACTGTGATCGGGGACCTGTGCCTTCGCTTTATATTGCTTGACGCTTAACGTATTAGGTTGAGAAGAAATGATCTATTATTTATTCTTCTCAGTCTAATACGTCACAGACTTGTTCATGTTCCGATTCCCCGGTATTTTGGGAAGCGGGGCGTGACACTGACACTGAAGTTTCGATCGGAGCTCTTCTAGATGAGAAGCAAATGGACGGGGAGATGGTTGATAATTTTATCAAATGCTTCCGCAACTAGGCAATGAACTACCGAGATCCGGTCACAGAGGAATTCATCCTATAAACCTGCCATAATAACCTTTCTCTGGATGTCTTGGAGGTCATGGGAATTATACCTTCAACCACCTGGAAAGAGTTAAAATTACATGGTGAACCGGCCGAACGCTTTCTAAAAAAAAAGAAGATTAAGAGAAGCCAACCGACGGCTAAGGCACCTGCAACTGCTGTTGACATTAATCAAATGTCACAATAGCAGCCTTAGAGGTAGAAAGGACTCCTAATACGAGGTTCCAGGAGGAGTATTCTTTTGAAGATGATGAAGTTACAGCCATCTTTAAATACCTCCTCCCCAACAACAAAATCAAGCTGCCACCGATTATAAATCAGGAAGAAGCAAACAAGATTTCAGATCCGAAGTACTGTGCGTATCATAGGAGGGTCCATCACCCCACCAAGACTTGTATTACTCTGAAAAATAACATTCAAGCCTTGGTTGACGCTGGTACCATGATGACAAAATAAGCTAAATGAGAACGTCATCCTCTGACATGTATATGAGGATAAACTGCTCCCTGACACTCCGATGAGTATATGATGTTGGCCTTCTTATTTTGATGATGTTTAACAAATAATTTACTTCTAATATTGTTTGTCTAATATTTGTATTTATCAATTATAGATAAACAACATGTTGGAGGATGGATGGAATCTAGCCTCAACGATCATATCAAATGGAGGTTGGCGGAATAATGGTTGAAGCCTATGCAATTCATATTCAAGATCCAAGTTCAAGCTTCATCCGTAAGTTTACCAAGTCAAGCCTATTGAAGATTCAGATCAAGCTTGGGTAACATTAGTTTAGATTTATATTATGTGTGTTGGTACTTTAAGCTCAATCATATATACACACACGTATTTGGTTTCTATGTGTATATATAATTATATATATACATGCATGTTTTGGTTTCTATGTATATATAGTTTTATATATACATACAAGTTTTTAGTTTCTATGTGTATATATATAGTTATATATATATACATAAATGTTTTTGGGTTTCCATGTTTATAAATATGAGATTACATATGTCATATTTATTATTGTGTTTTAGAAAATATTGCGTAGAATATGCATATTTGTGAAAATATTGTGTTTCTAGTTTATAGATTTCATAACAACATTTTATATCCTTTATTAAGTCTATAAGAACGTTTGAAAGTGTTTCAAAGTTGTTTGAACTCGTTTTGTAAAAATCAAGTTTTAACAACTTAATGTTCGTGCATGTTTTTACAAAATAGATGAGTTTTTACAAATGGAAAGTGATATTTAAGAAATTATTTCTCTAACATGTTTATCTATATGTTTAGAAACTTCCCTCAAATTTTTACCATTTTTGGAGTTGATTTACTGTGCCCAATTGATTTTACAAAATCATGTATGTCAGCAGTTTTTGAGAAACTATTTATCTGTATTCAAATATTTATTTCTCTCAACTGGGAAATGATTTTTCAAAATTTCTTTCTCTAACATGTTCTTCTACATGTCTAGAATCTTCCCTCAAAGTTTCATAATTTTTAGAATGTGTTTGATATTTTTAAGAGGGTTTAAAGTTGATTATTACTGTTTATGTCAGGTTGTGTGCATGTTATAAGTCTGCTCTAAGTCGAGTTATTATAAGTCTACTCTAAGTTGACTTATCATAAGTCTACTATAAGTCGACTTGTTATAAGTCTACTATAAGTCGACTTATAAACTGTCTTTTTGCATGTGTTTTTCTTCTGCTGAGTCGACTTATATAAGTCGACTTATCAGAGAGCCGTTGCACAGTAACAGCTAGTTTTTTGATTTGTTTGTTTATGGGTTTTTGGTCTTTTCCTTGGAGTTTTTGCTAAATTTTTGAGTGGGTATAAATACCCTATTGCCTTCAGCTCTTCTTCTATCTAAGAGAATGTTTAAACAAAGTTTAAACAAGGGTTTAAGTTTTGTTTAGTGTTTGTTTAAAAAGCTTTTAAGCGTTTAAGAGTTTTGTTTATGAAGAGAATTTCACAAGAGCAAGTGGAGATCATCCTTGGTGTTTGAGCATTCACTCTTCTTCCTCTCTCTTGTTATCTATAGAGAAGTTTTCCTAAACTCAATCTAGCTTTACATTTATATTGTTTAATTACCATTTTATTAAGCTAGTGTTTATATTGAGTTTAGTTGATTTTGTTTACTCTTTGTTTACACACAACCATTGAGCTTATTGTATTTACATTCATAGTATAATTTGGGGTTGTGGGTTTGTGACTAAGAGTGTGAGCTTTCATTGTGTTCTCATCTATATTAGAGAACAAATTATTTGTTGTAAGCCTTAATTGTAGATCACTTTGTGATACACTTGTACACCGAGAGGAGTGTGTGGTGATGACGGAGTCGATACCGAGAGGAGTGGCGTCGGTGGCCTAGTGAGAGGTGATAATTCCGAGCACTTGAGGGAGTCGATACGTGAGGACCAACACTTGAGGTTGTAGCTTGTGTATGTACTTTGTGAGGATTTGTGAGAGTTGTCGGTTGACTTGATAATCGAGTGTGTAGAGTTTTCGGTTAGCTAGAAAACCGTATTGTGAGGTGTAAACGTTTTTCGGGTAAGCGTAAAAAACCTGGTGTGATAGTGGAGATCTCCTCGAGGTGAGGAGCGGGGACGTAGGTCGTGAGACCGAACCTCGTGAACATATCGTTTGTTTGTGATTGCATTGGCGCACTTATTTTTATTTTCATATCTTATATCGCCTTTATATATTACTTGTTGTTTATATTGCCCACTATCTAGTTTAGATTGTTTACCCTTGTGTTATTTGTATATCCTTGCATATATATCTTGTCACATATCATTTGCTAGGATATATTTGTTAATTAGTTTTAATTAGCATAAAATCAGATTAGATTAGCATAAATCCTATTCACCCCCCCTCTAGGGTTCTTTCCTAGTGGCATTAGGGTCTAACATATGAGTATAAACTGCATCTCTTTGAACATCCGATAGGTATATGAGGTTAAACTGATCACCGGAACTCCGATGAGTACACGAGTATAAACTGATTCTCTATTCTCTAACACCTTAAGAGCTTAAACTGTGTAGACTCTAGTTAACACATAAGTATAAATTGTGTTTATGTCACAACGGAGGTCGATGCCGGTCAACTTGTCAACAATTTTGCTAAAATCAGGCTCAAGATAGTTTTTAGGTCAAAATTACCCTCAGAAGTTCAATCAAAATTCAGATACAAACTCCCAATGAAGACAGTCATTTCAACGTCGATTCAACAACGCAAGCTAATTCAAGTATCAACATACCAGTTTTAGCTCAAGATTTCGACAACGGTCAGACAATAAACACAGCTCCGGGAGAATTCCAGACTATTCGACAAAAAATACAGAATAGAATGAAAGCTAAAGAAGTCAAAGAATTAAAGGCTAGACTTATCTTTTTCAAAGTATTCTAGACTCATCTATAAAAGAATAAGACTGAAACACTTTGGATGAGGTATTTGTTGGCATAAAAAATTACCTATAGATTGCAAAGAAGCTCAAAAATGATGAAAACACTGATATCTCTCAAATCGGAGGGAATTTGGCAAAACGGACGGCGGCATACCAAATGTTGGTTGTTTTGTTGGCTTTGTCTCGTCGAGATAGGTGATTTTTATATGTAATTCGTCTAATTCCGACTTACGGTTTGAAAGTTATGACCCGTTCTTCGCAGCATGTTCTAAAGTCCGCCTGAACTAATCGAACCTCACTTGAACTATTGGACCAAGCCTATAGGTTCCCACATGCAGCTTGAGATAAAGAGAAGATGAAGAATGTCGATATATGAGTCAAAGAAGACCATCTGATGTCAAAGGGAAGCAAAGGAACGTGCAATGCAATGGAACAAAGAAGCAACAAAGCGCGCAAATCTACGAAATGGCAAAACGAGACACGATAAGTGTGTCTCGAAATCCGAGACATAAAAAAGTGTCTCGAAATCCGAGACACAAAAAATGTGTCTCGGGTGCCGAGACATGTAAAAACTGTCTCTCATAGTCAAATTCCCCCAAAACACTTTTTTTGATGATTTCTCAAGATTCGTGCTGTCCGGTGCTTCCCTAACTACTTTGGGATCATCTCTAAACATGGTAAACTCGTTTCTAACTGAAGAGACGACCAGATCACGAAATCTTATCCAAAAACATAGCATCCGAAGCCTATAAATACACCCGTAGCGCTCCTATGCACGTGGATCTGGAACTATGGACTTGGAGGCGAGTTGCTGACATTGTGAGTGCAGAACCTATAAATTTCAGAGAAAGAAAGGAGATATTTTGGCAAATTCTTCAGCATAAAGAGGGAGCTTTCGAGAGATCTGCATGTTTTCCATCTTCCCTTAGGGTCAAACTTCATTTTGATCTCGAGAATAGTATTTATCTCGTATTATTGAGATATTTACTTCTGTTCTTGTGTCTAAAATGAAACACGAACATCGTGCCTTCGTTCCGATCAACACGGATCTGATACTCAGTGGTCCACGGATTAAAGCGTCCCTAACACAGGAAAAAAATCCCACGTAAGCAGCAGATTGATAAACAATCTCTGCGTGTATTTCTAGGAGATCTCATTTATTTATTTTTGTTGTAACGAGAGATCTTATAAAAAGATACACTCTTTTGAATCTGTAATTGTTAATTGTAATGGATTCAACAATAAAATTGATTTCTGATGCAAACACGCTGGCGACCACAGTGGATGTTAACAGTCTCACTGCCGAGACTATCGTGTAGCAACCAAAGATCAAGATCCTGGTTGATTCATCGGTCGAGTACGAGTCTGACGAAGTCAAGTTTGAGGAATATTTCACCTCATCTTCATCAAAATCCCCCTCTCCTTGCAAGTGCAAAAATATATCGTCTTTGAAGGAGGTGTATTCACTAATGAAGGCTACAAGTGACTTCGCTCACTACAACTACTCTCCAGTCAAGGAGTTGTTCAACCAAAGTACGCAAACTCTGATGAAGAGGGCTCGTCAGAGGCGATGCCAACATCAAGCTTGTCAAATCACCAAGGCCTTGGAACAAGTCGATGGGGTTCGTTACTACGCTGACTTGGAGTCTAGGAAGCGTCTAATAATCTGGCCGCCTCAATGGCAAGTTGCTGTCAATTCCTCCAATCCAATGACGAAAGAATGGATCCTTGTCAAAAGGACTCATTCAACCCAGAAGGAGTGCATCCAAAGGCACCGCGTGCGTGCTGCACACGTTCGCACACTTGTGCGAAAGACACAAGGCATGAAGAAGAAAGTGAAGGCCAAAAAAACCATTAACCCCCCCCCACACGATCTGGGTTCTGAAGCCCGGAGATGCGCGAAATCGGGATTCAAAGGCCAAAGACCATACATATGGCCGAGACAGTTACAACTGTCTCGCCCAAACATGTGGCCGAGATAGTTACAACTGTCTCGCACAAACATGTGGCCGAACAATTACAACTGTCTCACCTAAACATGTGCCTGAGACAGTTATGACTGTCTCGCCCATGGCCGAGGCAAGCAAGCATGTCTCGCCTAAAGAGACCCTTCTGTAGCCAGTTCTCTGCCTCCGCCAGCCTCTGTTCCTACTCCGATCTCTTCTGTACCTCCAGTAAAGCCTCACGGTAGCGTTGACTTATCGAAATTCAAGATTACGATGACAGATCGCCTAGGTCCTTCGCATGAAGATCGAGTCAAAGATCCAATAAACAAGACCCGGGTAGTTCCACAAACTGGGGGTCATACACGTCCTGCCATCAAGCCATCTGCTGCTCAAAGGTGTCATGCCGCCTCCAAACAAACCGGGACACCTCATTGTACATGTTCGTGTGTCATGCATAAGAGAATTCCTGCCATCTCTCGCCTGGGGGTTTGTGTTGAAGCCTAAGAGCCCATTAAGATTCCACACTGGCAAGTGGGTGGTTCTAAACGTGCGACTCCTAGTGGTTCTAAATGTGTGACTCCTAATGTAATATCGTACAAATAAATGATAGGATGCTCCAGTCATCATGCTGACAAGTTGTAAGATCAGGCTGGGGGTGCGAACAAATCTCAGAATAGGATTGTCTAAAAAACAAGTTCTCATTGTCCATGTGAGAGACCTATCATGGTAGTATTATCAAAATGTAGCTGCCCCAGTACCATTTCATAAAGGGTCTCGTATTCGAGAAACTTGTAACTGAAGCATCAAAGCTCAGATCAAAACGCTTCCACAAGAGAACATCCGCCATCTAGGATGATGAATTCCCTGAAGTCACAATCAACATGGCTGACAAAGAGAAGTCTGTGATTGCTTCAAATGGCTCTATTTCCCACTTTTCTCTGGGAAGAAAAGTCAATTCAGGAATTGCCTAGCGAATGTATCAACTCCAATTGGTAGCAATCGGACGTGGGGATTATCCGAGGATGCACGAAGGACTGTCTTCAGATGACGAGCCCTCAGATATGTGTTTTGCAATCGCTTCATACGATACAATGTCTAGTGCAAGGCAAGCTAGGGAGTCATTCATGATCACCCCAGATCTATTGGCTCAAATGCTTCAAGAAGCTCTGGTGAAACAAAAGGAAGAACTCAGAGCTGAGATGAAAAGAAAGATGGATTTGGCCATGCAGCAAATGAGAGAGTTACAGGCTCAAAGACTTCAACCACCTGAATCTAATCAGCAGGCCGAGTCTAGTCGTCGCACTGCACCTGTCACATCCATTCGAAATCATGAAAATGACAACGACACAGGAGTGGACAAAGTCATCATTACTGATTCACTCCTCAATAACACTGGGGGCGGCTTAAATGATCCTCCTAACAATAATAACACTGGAGGTGGTTCAATTGCACCCCTCAATAGCACTAGGGGTAGTTCAATTGGTTTTTCTCAATGTCCTCCGAAAGAAGATGTAGACAAGGACAATAAGATGAAAGAGATGGAGAGTAAGGTCAGCGCCTTAATGTCCGCTCAAGAAATTAAGAAGACCGGCATCCCATGCCCATATCCGAGAGAGTGGGAGTCAATCCCGTACCCGACGAAGTTCAATTTGATTAACTTCACGCCATTTGATGGGAAAGGCTCACCAACCCAACACCTGATCTACTTCAAGTCTCACTTAGGAGTAATCTTTGGAAACGAACCCTTGATGACTCGGTCATTTGTAGGTACCCTTCATAGGGCCGCCTTCAATTGGTACAGATGTCTCAAGCCTAGAAGCATCAATAACTGGGATGACATGGAAAACCTATTTCTCAGCCACTTCTTCGTTGATGATACTGAAGTGTCGATCAGAGATCTTCTAGATGAGAAGCAAAAGGATGGGGAGACGGTTGATAATTTCGTCAAATTCTTCCGCAACCAGGCGATGAACTATCAAGATCTAGTCAAGGAGGAATTCATCCTACAAACCTACTGTTTGTGGAAAATTTGTAATAAAAGGATTGAAAGAAAATTGACTTGTATTCCTTCGATCTCAATTACAATCCGATTACAAAAGAGAGGAGAATGAATTTGATTCTCCCCTTTATTTAAAAAAAAAACTGGGTTCTTCTCAGTAGCGATGGAGTGTCTCCTTCGAATGCTTGCGTCGAATTTGCTCTCCATTGACGATCCGATCGTTTTGTATCTCGTGGGAACAAAGAAACTTCTGTAGTAAGTTTGGGGAATAACTCTTAACGAGTTTTTAGAACTCAGAACGAGCTAGAACTCTCTGATAAGAGTTGTTAGAACCGAATAATCGGTTAATAAGCCAAATATATTGGTTTGTTGATGAAGAATATGATCTTTTTAACTGCCAAGAACTCTACTGACTTCAGAGATGATTTGATCTTCGAAATCTAGTCCAACTTCCCCTCAATCTGAACTCTGTATGGTTTTTTATCTCCACAATCTTCAACCAATAAGCCAACCAGCCAACCCCTTTACTCGGTTGAGTAAGGCGGTTATTTATAGGAGGATAAGGGGTGTAACTGACCCCTAAATCCGCTCATGAGTGGGTGTGATTCTCTCAGATCGTGGAAAAACAGTTCTGAAACCGTTCGACTCATGTTTGAATGAGTCAAACGCCCAATCTGGCGTTCAGGACCCTAACTCCACATCTTAGAATTGAGACGCAGAGTTGAGTGTTGTCTGAATATCAAAAACGTGAGGGCCGCTCGTGTTTTGCTTGTTACCGCTTGGAAACGCGGGGTTCGCCTGCATTTCAAGAATTGTAACGCGAAGATGAGTTCCGCGTTTTAGAAGGGGCTAGTTGATTTGTAACCTCTTCTGTAGAGCATTGCAAGGACCATTGTTCAGTAATCCTCGCTTTAGCTGTTGTGGGGTGTGAAAGTCATCAGATTGTAACTCTCACTGTTGATTGTGAAGACTATTGAATAGAGTTTTTATCAGTTGTCGGAAGTGTCGTTGAATTGTAACTCTTCTCGATCTATGTGAAAAGTCCTCCATTTGTAGCTTTCTTTTGTCGGCATGAGAGTCATCTGATTATAACTTTGAAACTTGATGGGGATCAGCTATCCATCGTGATTTTTAGACAGCCTACACCTACCATAATAACCTTTCTCTGGATGTCCTGGAGGTCATGGGAATTGTACCTTCAACCAATTGGAAAGAGTTAAAACTACACTGTGAATTGGCCGAACGCTTTCTCAAAATAAAGAAGATTAAGAGAAGTCAACCGACGGCTAAGGTACCTGCAACTGCTGTTGACATTAATCAAATGTCACAACAGCAACCTTGGAGGTAGAAAGGACACCTAATCCGAGGTTCCAGGAGGAGTATTCTTTCAAAGATGATGAAGTTACAGCCATCTTTAAATACCTCCTCCCCAACAACAAAATCATGCTGCCACCAATTATAAATCAGGAGGAAGCAAACAAGACTTCGGATCCGAAGTACTGTGCGTATCACATGAGGGTCCATCACCCCACCAAGACTTGTATTACTCTGAAAAATAATCTCCACAATCTTCAACCAATAAGCCAACCAGCCAACCCCTTTACTCGGTTGAGTAAGGCGGTTATTTATAGGAGGATAAGGGGTGTAACTGACCCCTAAATCCGCTCATGAGTGGGTGTGATTCTCTCAGATCGTGGAAAAACAGTTCTGAAACCGTTCGACTCATGTTTGAATGAGTCAAACGCCCAATCTGGCGTTCAGGACCCTAACTCCACATCTTAGAATTGAGACGCAGAGTTGAGTGTTGTCTGAATATCAAAAACGTGAGGGCCGCTCGTGTTTTGCTTGTTACCGCTTGGAAACGCGGGGTTCGCCTGCATTTCAAGAATTGTAACGCGAAGATGAGTTCCGCGTTTTAGAAGGGGCTAGTTGATTTGTAACCTCTTCTGTAGAGCATTGCAAGGACCATTGTTCAGTAATCCTCGCTTTAGCTGTTGTGGGGTGTGAAAGTCATCAGATTGTAACTCTCACTGTTGATTGTGAAGACTATTGAATAGAGTTTTTATCAGTTGTCGGAAGTGTCGTTGAATTGTAACTCTTCTCGATCTATGTGAAAAGTCCTCCATTTGTAGCTTTCTTTTGTCGGCATGAGAGTCATCTGATTATAACTTTGAAACTTGATGGGGATCAGCTATCCATCGTGATTTTTAGACAGCCTACACCTACCATAATAACCTTTCTCTGGATGTCCTGGAGGTCATGGGAATTGTACCTTCAACCAATTGGAAAGAGTTAAAACTACACTGTGAATTGGCCGAACGCTTTCTCAAAATAAAGAAGATTAAGAGAAGTCAACCGACGGCTAAGGTACCTGCAACTGCTGTTGACATTAATCAAATGTCACAACAGCAACCTTGGAGGTAGAAAGGACACCTAATCCGAGGTTCCAGGAGGAGTATTCTTTCAAAGATGATGAAGTTACAGCCATCTTTAAATACCTCCTCCCCAACAACAAAATCATGCTGCCACCAATTATAAATCAGGAGGAAGCAAACAAGACTTCGGATCCGAAGTACTGTGCGTATCACATGAGGGTCCATCACCCCACCAAGACTTGTATTACTCTGAAAAATAACATTCAAGCCTTGGTTGACACTGGTATCATGATGACAAAATAAGCCAAATGAGAACGACATCCTCCGACAGGTATATGAGGATAAACTGCTTCCTGACACTCCGATGAGTATATAAGTATAAACTGCATCTCTTTGAACCTCCAACGGGTATATGAGGTTAAACTGATTCCCATAACTCCGATGAGTACACGAGTATAAACAGATTCTCTACACTCCAATACCTTAAGAGCTTAAACTATGTAGACTCTAATTAACGCACAAGTATAAATTGTGTTTATGTCACAACGGAGGTCGACGCCGGTCAACGTGTCAACAATTTTGCTAAAATCAGGCTCAGGATAATTTTCAGGTCAAAATTGCCCTCGGGAGTTCAATTACAATTAAGATACAAACTCCCAACGAAGACGATCAGTTCAACATCGATTCAATGGCGCGAGCTAATTCAAGTTTCAACACAACAGTTTCCATTCAAGATTTCGACAATGGTCAGACGATAAACGCAGCACCGGGAGAATTTTAGAATATTCCACAAAAAATACGAAATAAAATGAAAGTTGAAGAAGTCAAAAAATTGAAGGCTGGGCTTATCTTATCCAAAGTATTAAAGACTCGTCTATAAAAGAATGAAGCTAAAACACTTTGGAAGAGGTATCTGTAGGCATGAAAATTTCCCTATAGATTACAAAGAAGCTCAAAACTAATGAAAATGCTGATATCTCTCAAAACAGAGGGAATTTGGTGAAATGGATGGCAACAAACTAATTTAGTTGGTTTGGTTGGCCCCATCTTGTTGAGATAGGCGATTTATATATATAATTCGTCTAATTCCGACTTACGGTTTGAAAGTTACAACCCGTTCTTCGCAGCATGTTATGAAGTCCGCTAGAACTGATCGAACCTCGCCTGAACTATTGGACCAAGCCTACTGGTTCCCATACGTAGCTCAAGATAAATAGAAGATGAATAACATTAATATCCGAGTCAAAGAAAATCATCTGATGCCAAAGGGAAGCAAAGGAACACGCAAAGCAACAGAACAAAGAAGCAACAAAGCGCGCAAATTGATGAAACGGCAAAATGAGACACAACAAGTGTGTCTTGAAATCCGAGACACAAAAAATGTATCTCGGGTGCTGAGATACACAAATGTGTCTTGGGTGTTGAGACACACATGTGTGTCTCGAGTGCTGAGACAGGTAAAAACTGTCTCTCACAGTCAGACTCCCCGAAAACGCGTTTTTGATGATTTCTCGGGATTCATGCTATTTGGTGCCTCCCTAACTGCTTTAGGATCATCCCTAAATATGGTAAAGTCATTTCTAACTGAAGAGATGACCAAATCACGAAATCTTATCCGAAAACACAGCATCTGAAACCTATAAACCCACCCCTAGCATCCCTATGCACGGGGGATCTAGAATTTTAAACTTGGAGGCGAGTTGCTGACATTGTGAGAGCAGAACCCATGAATTTCAGAGAAGGGAAAGAGAGATCTTGACGAATTCTTCAGCATAAAGAGGGAGTTTTCGAGAGATTTATAGCTTTTCCATCTTCCCTTGGGATCAAACGTCGTTTTGATCTCGAGAAGAGTATTTATCTTATATTATTGAGATATTTACTTCTGTTCTTGTGTCTAAAATAAAACAAGAATAGCAGGCCTTCATTCTGATCAACCCGGATCTGATACTCGACGGTCTACGGATCAAAGCGTCTCCGACACAAGTAAAGATCTCACACAAGTAGCAGATTGATAAACGATCTCTATGTGTGTTTCTAGGAGATCTCATTTGTTTATTTTCATTGTAACAAGAAATCTTATAAAAAGATACACTCTCTTGAATCTGTAATTGATAAACAATTGTAATAGATTCAATAATGAAATCAATTTCTGACAAACATGTGCGAGACGTTCCCTTCAAGTAAAGAAGTAGTAGATACTTTGGGTACCCAAATCTTAGGTCCTTGAATGTTAGTACTCTTAGTACCATTGCGTACCCACATCAACCCATAATCATAAATATTATTTCTAATTCTACAATGAGTGGAGATGTGACCATATCTCATGCAATAAGTGCAAATGAAATTTTTCTTGTGAATAGGTGCATGAGATTGATGAAATCTTTTTCTACCAAAATGAGGGTGAGCATGGCTAGAAGAAGCATGACTAGGTTTCAATGAAGCGATTTCATTGTTTAACCTCTCAATTTGAGACTTTAATTGTTTGTTTTCAAAATCAAGATCTCCAATTATTTTATCTTTCAAAGCAATAGCATCATTTAAGGAAGATTGTAATAATTCAAACTTCGAGTCACATGAGTTGTGCAATTTCTTAAAAGAAGAGTGTTCTTTAGCTAACTTTTTAAACTAAAATTTAACTCAACGAGTGCGGTTTCTAATTCACATTTCATGATGAAGGAGTTGTGATGGGAATCAGATAATACCTCACCATCATGAGTCATGAAGCACACATTTGGATCTTGGAAGGCACACTTAGCAGTTTCTTCATCATCATCTGAATCACTAGGTTCGCATTCTTCTCATCCTACATACATAGGCCTCTTCTTCTTGTACTTCAAGTGCTTTTCTTTCAACTTGGGGCAATCTCTTGCCATATGTCCTGGTTCACCACATTCAAAGCATTTTCCTACACGAGAAGAAAATTTGTTAGAGCGATTATTTTTGAAGTTTTTATTTATCCTTATCAATCTTGATATTCTCTTGGAAAGATGAGCAACTTCTTTTAAAACATCAATTTCATTATCGGAGGAAGAAGAGTCATTCTCAATTGCTTCTTTAAGTGTAATTGATTTCATCTTTGGAGTAGGATCTTCATTTCCTAATGGAGGTTCATCTTCTTTCTCCTTGATTTTCTTCTCATGAACTTTGAGCTTGCCAATGAGGCCATCAAGAGTGAGTTTTGTGAGATCATTTGTTTCCTCTATTGCGGTTACTTTGGGCTCCCATGCCGGTGTAAGAGAACGAATGATCTTGTAGTTCTTTTCTTGGTTCACAAGTACCTTGTCAAGGTCGTATAGTTGATTCACAATGTTTGTAAAACGACTAAACATGACATCAATTGATTCATTTGAAAGCATTTTAAATAATTCATATCCATGCATGAGACTACTAATTTTAGATTCCTTGACTTGAGGAGTTCCCTCATGAGTTACACATAGTTTCTCCTAAATTTCATGTGCGGTTGCACAAGTGGAGACTCTATTAAACTCATTGGGAGTGAGTCCACAAATTAAGGCATTCATAGCCTTAACATTTAGAGTAGCCAAATGCTTTTCTTCGTCGGTCATATTACGACTAGATTTTTTAACATATTCTTTTTCAACGATATCTAGGATGTCAATATCAATACATCTCAAATAAATGTGTATCCTAGCTTTCTAATAAGCAAAATTATTGCTATTAAACAAATGAGGTCTAGAAATTGATTAGCCTTCAAGAGCATGCACATTCATGTTTGATTCCATATGGGATCGTTACTCTAAGGTTATTAAACCACAATTAAATAGAGACCAAGCTCTGATACCAAATAAAATTACCCTAGAGGGGGGGGGAGGGTAAATAGGGTAATCAAATTATAATGTGTAACTAATAAAAATACAATACAATTCAAGACACAAAATATAATAATAAGGCACTAATTAAAAATGAGAGAGAGGAGAGATAGTTAACCAATAAAGACGACGATATATTCACGAGGTTCGGCCACTCTCGACCTATGTCCCCGACCACCTCTCCCGATGGTAATCCATTACACAACCCGGTTTGGAAGCCTGAACTTCTACACAATGATCTCCCTGAGATCGAACTCTCCACATAATGATCTCTTTGAGATCTAGCTCTCCCACAATACAAGATGAAGAAAAGTAATCTCTCTTACAAATATCCTATGGCAAGGATGAATAGGTGAACAATTAAAGCTCAAGGGTTTGTGGGATATGAAAGTGAAAATCAAAAAATTTAGAGCTTGAGAACGAGTAGAAAATTTAAGCTTAGAAGTCTCAAAAATAAAACTCAAGTTTTTGTCTTTGTTTTCTTAGTTGCAATAAATGAAAACCTGAGGACTATTTGTAGTTTCTCAACATATCAGCCCAAATCTCCTGAAAATCCAAAATCTAAAACAAATCTCTAAAAAATAGGATTCTAGAAACTAGCCATTACTGTTGACGGCTGCGATCGGTCGACTGGTCAAGAATATCAGTCGGCCGATTAGTCGACCGTTGGCCAAAACTAGAAGAACAAATGACACTATCGGTTGACCGATGGGTTTGTATCAGTCGACTGACAAGGAGGCTAACTGCAAGATGCTATAAACCTGCTCCTGGTCGGTTGGCTGAAAGAAAGAAGCGGTCGACCGAAAAACAGACATTTAAGAAATTTGATTTTTCCCAAAAAGATGATTTTCTAAATTTGATTTAAAATATTAAATTAACTCGAAAAATAGTAAAACTTGGGAAAAATATTTATATATATGAAAATAAATATGTTAGAGAAAGAATTTCTAAAATTGCACTTCGTATTTATGAAAACTTATTATTTTGCAAAACCCGTCAAAAATGCAAGTTTTGAAATGTGTGTGTGTAATCCCCTAATGCTTCAAAAGTTATCAACTTTATTTCTTGCCTACATTATGATCTAGAGAGAAGTAAAAATATAAATATCGCTTACAATATTATTCAAAACTTGAATGTCAATATTTGCTAAGTTTTGTTGATGAAGCTCTTCTTGAATATATGCTTGCAAGCTCTTCTTTAGTAGATATGTGCTTGAGTCGATCTTTGAGCATTTTAAGGTTTCTTCATCAATTTGCCTCCACCTCCACGGATATCATCATTAGGGCACGAATCCATCCATCCTCCTTTGATGGTACTAATATTGCTTGATAAATATATCCTGTGTAGGATCACTTGACAAGCAATTAGTATCAATAATAAGGTTAATAGATCATCATCAAAACACGAGACCTAACAAAAAGAACCCAAAACAGTGGTGTAACAGTGTAAGCGTAGGGCACTCCTTCTTGAATCAAACTCCAATGAAAAGCGCACAGAGAAGACTTTGAATGAGGCTTAGGGGATTAGATCAACTCTCTTTCTCAAACCCTAGAACAGAGATGTCTACTTTTTGTATATTTACCTTCTTAAACTTCTTTGTTAATTATGATCTCCAACTCCCCTTAAATAGACATTGATAAGATAGGAAAGAGAATACCCAAATCTGAGTTTCAATAGAAGATCAAATCAATCAATGAATGCTGAAATTAAATTTGCAAATCTGCCAAAACATGTCATAACCATTGATGGTGGGATATGATCATCGATGGTCCGTCGATCTTCATTGATGGCTGATTGTATTCCATCAATTGCGTAAATTCTAGTTTTTAATTTTTTTAGATTGTTAATTGTAGTCTATTGATAGTTCTTACGATCATCGATGGTCGATTATAGACAATCGATGGTTCGATTTCTAGTTTTTATTCCTATAGTCCATTGATGATTTGCTTGACCATCGATGGTGCCTCTTGATCATCGATGATTCAAAGACTGAAATCAACGTTCATATTGATTTTGCATCATTTTGAACCGCAACTTATTTGTACTTGTTTATACCTGAAATATATCATCTTACAAACATATCAGTAGCAAATGAGAATTTGTTATTAATCAGACAAGAGATATTGCATAAACAATGTCCTACCTGAACAACATTCCAACTATTTCCCCCTTTTGATAATAACAAAACTCAAATTTAAAAATATAGATTGTAAAACATCATGAGATATATATTCAAATCAAAATAAACTCACAACTCATACAATACAAAGCTCCCCCTACAAATATGTATACATGAAAAAATATAGGTATTCTAGAAACTCTCCTGAAAACTAAGAAACTCTAAATTTCAGAAACATGAAAATCTTGTCCCCTAGAAAAAAGCAGATTTTCAAAAATTTAAATTTCACCATTTCTCCCCATTTTTGTTATTAGCAAAAGAAAATACACCGAAGATATGTAATATACTTGAAAATTCAGATAAAAACTATCTAAATGTGAAAGGAAGAGAAATACATACTGCTCACAAAAGAATTTTATAGAAAATATTACGGTGTGTGTGTGTGTGTGTATGTGTGTGTGTGTGTGTGTGTGTGTGTGTATAAAGTGAATCACGATGATAAGTCATATTAGAATTCACACACAAGCTATAAATATATCAATGAAAATTTCGAAAAGACAATAATAAAAGTAATTATATTACTTCATAAAATAAATTTAGATATATCTTATTTAGTTTGAGCTTCTTCTTTTGTTACTCAACATAAATTATCTCAACCTTTAGAAAAGGTCCAAAATCTCGATCTATAACCTCAACCATATAGAAGTTTTTAAGAGGAAGAACAATAGTGTTTGAAGGGTGATGTACATCATCTCTAAATATTGAAAATATTTAGCATATGATGGATACCCTTGAGATATTGCACAATCATATCCATGAGTGTGAGTTTTTGACCATCTGTTAGCGAATACACTCAAATTTTACTATGAATTTAAAGAATATGGGTCTTTGACCTTTTTTTTCACGAATGCACTCTGTTTGCTTGAAGTTTTATAGCACATATGTACTTTGTACATGTATAGAAAATTTTTGGTGTTGTATTCGAGTATAGATTGACCTTAAAACTATTTGATATATCTAAAAATACTTTATGAACAATATATAGAAATATTTATTATTACTTTTATTAGACTAAACATGATAAGATAATACTAAGGTGTGAGTAATATGAAAGACATCGTGAATCATGATGTTTATTAATCAAACGTGTATAACTATGTGTGCACATTTAATATAAATAAATGTGAAAAATATGTGAGCCAATATGATTAACTCATGCCTATATATTGACAGATAACCATATCTCAATATTTCATGTAAAAGCATATACATAGGCATGTTCAAGATTTTTAAGAAAAAAAAATTAAGAAAAATAAATTTTTATTTTGTTTTTTGATTTTTTTCATAAGAAAACAAAAAGAAAGAAAGAGAAATTTTTATTTTGTTTTCAATATATAGAAATAACCAAAAATCAAGAAAAATCAAATAAAAACCAAAAATCAAGAAAAATAAAAAATGTGTACATACAACAGTTCAGGTGATTATGCATATGGATACTAACTAAACTAATGTGCAGTGAAAGCAAATAAAAGTTAGCAAATGCCAGCATATCTCATGCATCATCTGCATATATAGATAACTAGTAGGGGTTATAGAATATACCTGAAATTTACCATTATGAGAAGATGATATAAGATATATATCAAATATGTATCTCGACATATTCATGCAGAGCGAGGATTGGATTTTAATAATTTGAACCTGCAAGCAATCACTGCATGTTGCCTTAATTCTCGATTGACCAGCAAACCTACAGAAAGACCGACAAGTGTGACCTTAGTATCTACATAGGTCCACGTTGATTAGCAATAAGGCCTTTTCATACCCAAATCTATTTGATTGTTTTAATCTTATATCTTATATGATAGCTTATCGAAATATGTTAAGTTCTTCCACATGATGAGCATATAGAATGATAAGTTTCATTGCGAATATGATCAAAACAACTAAGATTGTTATTCCTTTACAAAAGAAGGTTGAAACTTTTTATGTTTTTCAAAATATGAATAACAAAGTCTGGTTTTAGCTTTTGTAAGTCGTTAATTGGAAAGGATCATGTTAAGACCTTTTGAAACCCAATGAAAAATTCTTCATGCCCTTTTTCTAATCACTAATTTTGAACTTTAGTTGTTCATTTTTGAAAATAATTGTTGTGCATCGAGTTTTAAACTTAATTTGTTCGGATTACAAATCACAATATTGAAAGCACCGTAATGCCACTAGGAAAGAATCCTAGAGGGTAGTGAATAGAGTTCATGCTAATCTAATCCGATTTTATACCAATTAAAACTAATTAACAAATATATCCTAGCAAATGAGATATGAACAAGGATATATAAACTAACACAAGGGTAAAATAAACAATAAACAAACAAGAGTGATAGTGCATAAATAAACAATGCAAACACACAATATGATCACGGAGTTCGGACCTTCCGTCCTACGTCTCCACTCTCCGCTCCCGGGAGAAATTCACTATCACATCGGGTTTTCAACGATCACCCGAAAACGTTTACACCTCACACTCGGTTTTCTAGCTCACCGAAAACTTTACAACACTCACAATGTAAACACACTAACTACCACCTCAAGTGTTGGTCTCTAGCCCATGTCTTCCTCAAGTGTTAGGAATTACAACATCTCTCTAGACATTATCACCTACCCCACTCTTGGGACGATCCCGTCTCTCACCATAGACTCCTCTTGGTATACTAGTGTATTACAAAGTGATCTACACAATTAGGCTCTCTACAACAAATGGTTGTTCTCTAAACAAGGTGAGAACTCAATTAAGCACAACTCAAAGTTACAATCTCTCACAACCCCAATTATATTATATATGAAAATACTATAAGCTTAAGTGGGTGTGTGTAACAATGAGATTCAAAAAATCAAAATCAAACTAAACTCAATATAAACTCTAGCTTAGAAAAATGATAATCAAACAATTATACATAAATGCAAAGCTAGATTGAGTTTAGAAAACTTATCTATAGATAACAAGAGAGAGGGAGAAGAGTGAATGCTCAAACACCAAATGATGATCTCCACTTTGCTCTTGTGAAAATTGCTTCATAAACTAAACTTGAAACAAACACTAAACACCATTTAAACTTGTTAAACCTCTTTTAAAACTTTTCTTAATTACCTCAGAATGTTAGAGGGCAAGGGGTATATAGGATCAAAAAACAAAGCCAAAACCCAAGTAAAACCCAGCAAAAAGACAAAAATAACGGAAATAAAAAACTAGCAATTATTGTCATCGGTCGACGGATCAGTCGACTGATGAGCTGACCGTTACAGGTATTTTTCAACTCATCAGTCGACTAACGATATTTATCAGTCGACTGGTCAGTCGACCAAAATGAAACAGAATTTTTTGTTATTTCAGGCACTTTCTTCAGTCGACTGAACACATTCATCAGTCGACTGATAACATTGTATCAGCCTGATTAAAACAAAAAATCTGATTTTCAAACCTCTTTTAAAAATAGCAAATAAAATCAGAAAAATGTAAAACTTTGGGAAATAATTGTAGACATGATAATACATATGTTATAAAAACTGGTTTTCAAAAATCACTTCCCAAATGTGAAAACTCTTCATTTTTCAAAATAGTCCAAAACATAATAATACAACAATACTTGTTTTGTCATTTTGACTAAGCCATGTTTTAAAACTTTATAAAATGATTATATAGATTTAATGAAGTATGTATATAATGATTGTTAAGTCTATAAACAAATAAACAAAAAACACAATATTTTTCCAAATCCAATAGAATATTAAACATATAAAAGTGTATATGAAGATATATATTGTTTCATATCTATATAGCTAAACCAAAACATATATATATATATATATATATATATATATATATATATATATATAACCAAAACGTGTATGTGTGTATATGATTGAGCTTAAGGTACCAACACCCATAATATAAACTCTTAAACTAATTACCCAAGCTTGATGAAGGTCTTCAATGAGCACGACTTGGTAAACTTGCAGATGAAACTTGAACTTGAATCTTTAATTTGAATTGCATGGCTTCACTCCATAATTCCATCAACCTCTATTGGATATGATCGTTAGAGATCAATTCCATCCATCCTCCAACATATTGTTTGCCTAGAATAAATACAAAACATAAACACTAGACAAATAACATTAGTTATAAATTGTTTGTTAATTATTATCAAAACAAAAGGACCCAACAAATATAACTCATTTAGCTTAGCAACAAGTTTTTCTTTTTCACATTTTTTGTTTTCAAGTTGCTTAGATAAATAAGAAATTTGACTTTATAGCTTAGAACATTATGTGCACATACAAGAGGTTGTATCTTCTAAATTCAAATTTGAAGAAGAAAATTTAACTTTATTTGGAAAAAGTTTATTTTCCTTTTTCAAGTTTGTGTTTCTTCTTTTTATTACTTCGTATTTTAAAGCAATTTTCTCAAGGTGAACCAACATCTCCTTTTATTTAGAATACAAGTTGTCATATAAGGATATACCTCTTCGTCTGAACTTTCACTATCAAAGCCTCTGAAATTATCTTGATTTGAATTTGAAAATGAAGTTTTTCTTCCCATTAGACATACATATGCTCTTTTGTCATCATCATTCGAGCTACTCTCTGAGTCATCCCAAGAAGTTATTTTGGAATTTTTATCCTTTCCTTTATAATCTTTGTTGATGTTAAGTGATCACACAGTCAATTATATTAGTTGGATGGGGTGAGATTGATGAGGGGCCGCTCCCTTCCCCGAGTATCTAGTTATGAGGTTAGTAGCTTAAGCCTGCACAAGTAGAAACTCATGAGAGGACGAGACTTGGTTCCCCCGTGGTTCCTCCGATGGTCAAGTCAGCTGGTAAGCTTGAGTGGGGAAAATGAAGAAATGCATGAGTTTTTTATGCAATATAATTTTCAAATATTGCTAGGCAAAGAATCTAAAGATCAAGATGAAGATCCAAAGATCCGATCTATGTTAGAATAGTACCTCTATTTATACCGATGGTATAAGGGTAGAACCGTCATTGTGGCTTAGCACAAGATGGCGGTGAAGAAGCATGAGTTGGCGCCTGTGTCAGCACTTGCTTTACAAGTGTCGGCTGGTGACTGAAGGAGAGATCATCTTAGCATTAAATGAGAAGTGGTCGGAGGCATGATGGTGTCGATGTGGCTCGTTGAGTCTTAAAGACTATCGAGCTAGAGGCATGATGACGCCTACCAAACATTAAATACGACGTCGACGTTGTTAGTGGGGGAAGCTCGAGGTTGAAGCCCTTTGGCTTGGCCAAGAAGTAACACCTTTCGAGTCGACCTCGCGAGGCGTCGAATAATTGGTCGAGTGGGATCGTTGCGAGTTGTCTTCAACAAAAGGATCGACAAGTTCTGCCCTTCAAGTCTACACAAGTAAATGTCGACTTGGGGAGTCGGCTAAGTCGAGATCCTTGCTGGTCTTAGCCACTACTTTGATTGGAGCATTGCATGCAGAAGTACACCTGTCCATTGCTGGCAAAGGGCATACTTTAGCGAGTGAAACACCATAACAATTAGCCCATTTCGCTTGGAGTCAGCTTGAGCCGGGTCCAAGTGAAATGAGATAAGTCTTGGATGGACGTGGGTGTGCATTAAATGAGAACTGAAAAGCCTCTTTAGAGTAGTCATGATTGACGTCATCATACATTCTTTTTGACTACCACAACTCCACTTTTCTTGGCAGATTGTAGGCTATTCGAGGTGAGTGGGTTGTGCCTCGATCTCTGAGATGCCGCTTCGAATTCTGACAATTAATCTTGGCCGTTGAATAAGGCTTCATCCAGCCGTTGAAATTTTGGTAGTTGTAAAGTGAGCTGCCCATATATTGAGCTTGAGCCAAAGAGATGGCGGTTACTGTTTTTGAAATTCCCCTTAGAGAACTTAAGATTTTTTCCATCCATCTGTTCCGAGGATCATTTCTACAACCTTCGATGGCATCTGATCTTGTTGATCGACAAGCTCTACTGACGGGGTTCTACTCCAAAGTGACCCAGACACAGATGAAGGCGCTTCATAGGAGATTTGATATCCCCAAGGAGTATGAGTTAATGGCTCCGACGAGGTCGGAGGCCATATATGATCATGGGCTAGAGTGGGATCCGCTCTACTTAAGTCATCTGAATTTTGGTTTGTGGTTGCCCTTGCATCCTTTCCTCCATCAAGTCTTCATGGTGCTAGGGGTATCACCGACCCAAATGAAGTCGAACGCCATCACAACTTTGTGTTTGGGTCAAAAGTTGCTCTTGCTGTAGAATTCATTATATCTTCGATCGGTTACAATAAATTCAAAAAGAAATAGCCTTTTTATAAGACTTCTTTTACACAACAAAATGAAAATTACAACTTTTTAGAAACAAACACAGGATCGTTGTTTGGATCGCTGCTTGCGTGGGATCTTTGCCTGTGCCGGGAGCGCTTTGATTCGTGGACCACCAAATCACAGATTCTGATTGAACCGTGAGGGGTTTAATGATTCTTCCTTCGTTTATCAAAGTGAGAATTTGAAGTAATAGATTTATTCAAGGTAAGATTGTCACTGTTCTGGGTAAGATAAGGTCAACTAGCTCGATCTAAGGATTTGCCAGCAGCTCAGGAACTCTGCGCTGTTTGCTCCAAGTATGAGAAAAATGATCAGGCGCCCTCAAAAATCGATCTCAGCGGGTATTAGTAGCTCAGGGACAGTTGATGGAAAGTGCTCGCGAGACATGCATTGTTGTCTCGGTGGGCGAGAGACATGTTTGCTTGTCGTCGCGGCGAGAAGAGTTTAGCTGTTGTCTGTGGGTTGAGAGATAGTAAACCTGTTGGAAAACCCAATTGCACAGTGGTTTCTTCAGTAACTGCCTTCCCACGTTTCAAACTCCGTTATTTTGATAGTTATCCACGTGATTCTCGTCCACGATGTTTTCCACGTCCTTGGCAATTAATGGACACGTGTACGGCAGTTATCAAGGTGGTTTTTAACCATTTCAACACTGTCTCGCTGCGAGACAGTAAACACTGTCTCGCTGCGAGACAGTAAACACCCGTTATTTTGACAGTTATCCACGTGATTCTCGCCCACGACGTTCCCCATGTTCTTTGACAGTTAATGGACACGTGTCGGCAGTTATACAAAACAGTTTCTGATCCTTCGAGAGCTGTCTCGCGTGCAAGACAGTAAACACTGTCTCGCACGGCGAGACAGAAAACACTGTCTCGCATGCCGAGACAGTCTACACTGTTCCTTGTGTTCTTTTGATCTTTGGATGATCTCCTGTTGAGCTGTATTTGGATATCTTTCAGTATTTTTTGACGCCTACAGATACCCTCTCCAAAGTATTCCAGACTCATTCTTTTATAGAGGAGTTTGGGATACTTTGGATAAGATAGATTTTACTTATGATCTCTTCAATACTTGGTTGAGTAAATCGTGTAGAGGAATCCATAAAATGGCTTCGGCTCTTGATCTCTTCATCCTTTAGCCTATTCAGTTCTTTGTAGAATAGCTAATACTCTTCCGGTACTGTGACCGTTATCGAGATCTTGAATCGAAGTTGGTATCTCTTTGACTTTTATCACCAAATTGATACTTGTATGTTCTTCGAGAGTTCGTCAGGTTATCCTTAAGAATATTCAGAATAATATTCCCCAGAAACTGCCTGTCGAGTGTAGGAAAACAGTTTAGACTCGTGTACCTATTGAAGTATTTTGGTCTCTTTTTTGTTGGTAGAGGTTAACCCAATGATGGAGAGGAAGAATTTTATATTCTATCTCCTGGTCTCTTGTTTGTTGGTAGAGATGAACCCGAAAATCGGAGAGGAAGAATTTTATATTCTATCTCCTGGTCTCTTGTTTGTTGGTAGAGATGAACCCAAAAATTGGAGAGGAAGAATTTTATATTCTATCTCCTGATCTCTTATTTGTTGGTAGAGATGAACCCGAAAATCGGAGAGGAAGAATTTTATATTCTATCTCCAGGTACAAAGGAAACTTAAAGTGGGATCTTCACTTAAAGAATCTGGACGGGTTTGAATAATCCTAACTGTCATAATGTTTGATTATTCAACTGAAAATGGACCTCTCGTTCATGGAATGAATCGAGAAGAGATTTTGGTTGTGGTCCTAACTGTAGTAAGGTTTGACCAAGTGGGAGTTTTGAGACGATCCTAACTGTTTAAAGGTTTGATCGTTCAATTTGTGGACCTCTCATTCATGGAAGGAATCGAGAGGGGATTTTGGTTTTGGTCCTAACTGTTTAAAGGTTTGACCAAAATGGGAATTTGAGACGATCCTAACTGTTTAAAGGTTTGATCGTTTAATTTGAGTAGACCTCTCGTTCATGGAAGGAATCGAGAGGGGATTTTGGCTTTGGTCCTAACTATTTAAAGGTCTGACCAAATAAGGGTTTGAGACGATCCTAACTGTTTAAAGGTTTGATCGTTTAATTTGAGTGGACCTCTCGTTCATGGAAGGAATCGAGAGGGCATTTTGGCTTTGGTCCTAACTGTTTAAATGTTTGACCAAATAAGAGTTTGAGACGATCCTAACTGTTTAAAGGTTTGATCATTTAATTTGAGTGGACCTCTCGTTCATGGAAGGAATCGAGAGGGAATTTTGGCTTTGGTCCTAACTGTTTAAAGGTTTGACCAAGATGGGAATTTGAGACGATCCTAACTGTTTAAAGGTTTGATCGTTCAATTTGTAGACCTCTCGTTCATGGAAGACCTCTCGTTCATGGAAGGAATCGAGAGGGCATTTTGGCTTTGGTCCTAACTGTTTAAAGGTTTGACCAAATAGGGGTTTGTGAGGGAAGATTGATCTAAAGAGGTGATCGAATCTCATCTCAGCAAAAGAGTATTCAGAAATCACCGTGGGGATGTAGTGTTTATCACTTTGTTTGTAATGATCGGGTTATCCCTAAGAAAACTACATATAGAATTCTTACGAGAACTTCCCGTTACATGAATCATCCACCCCCAGCTTTCTTCGCGAAGCTGGGTCTAACATCATGTTGAGTTACATGATCGGGTTATCCTTAAGAATATTACATGTAAAAATTCTCCAGGAACTTCCCGTCAAGAGTGGGAAACAGTTTAGACTCATATACCTATTGGAGTATCGAGAAGCAGTTTATACTCATATACTCTTTGGAGTGAGGGGAAACAGTTTATACTCGTGCACCCAATGGAGTTAGAGTCGTCTTTACTTGGCTTGTTCCGCTGTTATGACACCGGAGTCAATTAAGGCTTGGATTTTGTTTTTCAGTCCAAAGCAAATCTCGATGGGATGAAGAACCCTTCTGTGGTACGCACAGTAGTTTGGATCCGTAATCCTTTTAGCTCCCTCCTGATCTTTAATAGGTGGTAGCTCGATCTTGTCGTTGGCGAGGAGGTATTTCAAGATGGCTGGAGCTTCATCATCTTCGAAAGAATACTCCTTTTAGAACCTCGGATCGAGAGTTGCGTTCACAGGAATTGCGGATGTCGTCGGTTGACCTCTCTTAACTTTCTTTCTTTTAAGAAAGTGTTCAGCTTGTTTGCCACGTAATTTTAACTCTTTCCAAGTTTTGGATGGTACGACCCCCAGGGCTTCCAGGACATCGATGGAGAGATTATTGTGGCATGTTTACAGGATAAACTCCTCTGTAATAGGATCTCTGCAATTCATTGCTTTGTTACGGAAGCGTTTGACAAAATTGTCGACTGACTCTCCGTCTTTTTGCTTCTCATCTAAAAGGGTTCTGATTGACACTTCGGTGTCATCATCGAAGAAATTGCTGAGGAACAAACTTTCCATGTCATCCCAGCAATTGACGCTCCCTAGCTTGAGACGTCGATACCAATCGAAGGCGGGCCTACGAAGGGTGCCAACGAATGACCGGACCATTAAAGCATCGTTTCCAGAGATCATGCCCAAATGAGACTTGAAATAAATCAAGTGTTGAGTAGGCGAGCTTTTCCCGTCGAACGGTGTGAAGTTAATCAAATTGAATTTTGCTGGGTACGGTATTGAATCCCATTCTCTTGGATAGGGACACGGAATACCCGTTTTCTTTACTTCTTGAGCCGTCATCAAAGCATTGACTTTGTTTTCAAGCTCTTTTATTTTCCCGTCATCGTTTATGTCTTCATTCGCGTGACGTTGAGGAGAATGATTAGACCAACCCCTGTAAGAGGTGCTATTGAACCACCACCAATATCGTTATTGGGAGGATCTGTTAAACCACCCCCAGCGTTATTGCTATTGGGAGGAGATCAGCCGTAATGACTTCATCCACTTCTGGATCACTATCATTTACAACATTCTGAGTGTGGCGGCTGGATTCGGCTCGCTGACTGGACTCAGGAGATTAAGGCTGTTGAGCTAGCAATTCTCTCATTTGTTGGATAGCTAACTCCATCTCTGTCTTCATCTCAGCTCTAATTTCTTCACGTTGTTTGGCTAGAGCTTCTTGAAGTATTTGAGCGAACTGATCAGAGGTGATTGTGAGTACTTCTCTGGTTTGCCCTGTACTAGATATTGTATCATCTGAAGCGATCGCAGAACAAGTGTCCGAGAGCTCATCCTCTGATGACTTTCCTTCATGCATTCTCTTGTAGTCCCTATGTCTGATGGCTCTTAACTAGAGTCGGGACATCTGTTGGGCAATTCTTGAATTGACTTTTCCTCTCGGGAAAAAGTCAGGATTTGATTCACTTGAATGCCGCTTAGATTTTCCTTTATCAGCCATGTTGATGGTGACTTCAGAGAATTCGTCATCTTGGACAGCTGATCTTCTCTTGCGGAAATGTCTCGGCTTAGGCTTCGATATTTTGGTGAAAAGACTGTGGAATACCGAGGCTCTTCGTGGGATGGCTTCTCGTTTGGAGTAGTCACATTCCGACAATGCTGCTCTTATAAGTCGAGCACAGGAACAATAAGAGTTTATTTCTCGAATAATTCTCTTTCGAAATCTATTCAAATCCACAGCTTGATAGTACGATTCATCGGTATGATTGCCGAAAAATCCTATCGTCTATTGGTATGACCTCCCAGGCATAATGATGTCTTTTGGTGAACACGTCTTCTTCTGGGGGTGTAAAACCTTGTTGGCATTCTTAGGACAAATTATTGTTGCCTTTGAGCGATCCAAGGTTATTTCAGAAGTCACACGTTTAGAACCACCCCTTGTGGGTGTGGAGTCTTAACGGGCTCCGAATGCTGATTTTGTACAACTCCAGACTTTGGAATCCAAACTTTGCAGAGTTTTGGTGGTTCTTTGGCCACCATCTCCTTGTTTCTTTCTCGTTTTTGTTGTAAGAGAGCACGGGCATGAGCAGCGTTTGCACGACGCTTTTGTATACGTTCTTTGAGGGTTGACCGAGCCCTTTTGACGAGAGTCCATTCCTCCATCGTGAGTTGTGCAGAAATGTGAGTAGTTTGTCGTTGAGTTGAACAAACCACTTGTTGTTTCCTCGACTCTAAGTCCGTATAATAACGAACTCCGTCGGTTTGTTCCAAGGCCTTAGCCAATTGTCGAACACGGCGCTGGCGCTGTCTCTGACGAGCTCTCTTCGTCAGCACCGGTGGGCTTTGATTCGATGACTCTTTAACTAGATAAGAGTCATCGTGAGCAGAGATGTTGCGAGTAGAATTCTCAACAACAATCAGGCGAGAGTCTTCATTTGTAATGTTCGACGGAGTCGAAAACTTAAAAACCTTCTTAGAAGACGAAATTTTCCTGCATTTGTGAGGCGAGGAAAACTTTAAGGACGAGGATGACAGATATTCCTCAAACTTTGCTTGGTCGAATTCATATTCAACCATGGACTCAACCAAATCTTGATCGGCTGCGACACGACGGTCTCGGCAGCGAAACTGTTGGCTCCCACTGTGGTCGCCAGTTTGTTTGGGTCAAAAGTTGCTCTTGCTGTAGAATTCATTATATCTTCGATCGATTACAATAAATTCAAAAAGAAATAGCCTTTTTATAAGATTTCTTTTACACAACAAAATGAAAATTATAACTTTTTAGAAACAAACGCAGGATCGTTGTTTGGATCGCTGCTTGCGTGGGATCTTTGCCTGTGCCGGGAGCGCTTTGACTCGTGGACCACCAAATCATAGATTCTGATTGAATCGTGAGGGGTTAAGTGATTCTTCCTTCGTTTATCGAAATAGGAATTTGAAGTGAAGATCTTATCAAAGTAAGACGATCACTCTTCTTAAGATCAAGTCAAAGCTCGAATCTCAAGGAATTGCCAGAAGCTCAGGAACTCTGTTGTGTTTGCTCCAAAATGCTAAAAAATGATCAGCCCCTCAAAAAATCGATCTCAGCGGGTATTTATAGCCTCCAGGAACAGTTAGAGGAAATATGCTCGCGAGACAGCATTTGCTATCTCGGCTGCCGAGACAGTGTTTGCTGTCTCGGCGGGCGAGACAGTGTTTGCTGTCTCGGCCCGCGAGACAGAGACAGTAAAAGACTGTCTCGCTGCGAGACAGTAAACACTGTCTCGCTGGCGAGACAATTCATATCTATATTCTTTTGATTTTTTTAATGATCTCCTCTTGAGCTGTATTTGGATATCTTTTAGCATTTTTTTACGCCTACACTTTGGTGGCGTTTGTGGTGATTTGCCACCGGCTAGGAATAAAACCGTCCTTACGGGTCTTGGGCCACCTAATGAAAGTGAAGGTGAACCAAATTGAACCCCCACTACCATTTCCAAATGGTGGGGTAAGTTCAGGCTCATAACTAGCCTTCTAGATTCGCACAAGGACTGGAAGGAGAAGTTCATCTAGGTCATGGTGGACGACCTGGAGTTGAGCTGCTCGAACTGGCTCGATATAAGGAGGGAGGCGCCCCTGGAGGGCGAGTGGTCCGTCGTCGAGAGAAATGCGCTTGATCAGATCAAGGCGTATGCTGGCTCTCGTTGAGTCGAGCACCTACTAGACAACCCGGTGCCACCCGAAGGGCTAGAATATCCCTTTCCTCACTGCGTCATTGACATCAGAGAAGAAGAATGGGAGAGGATGAGGCAATACCTCATCGAGACTAAAGGGGTCGGCTCTTGATATGAGCAGGAGCCCGACCTAGAGCAGCTCTTCGAGCCTGATCACCATCTCGACGTCAGGGGGATTTTCCTGGGCTCTCGCCGGACTTAGTCGAAGGCAGTCGAGCAGTTCTGATTTCCTCGAGATGATGAGTTTTTATAAGAGGTTCCTGATGTCGGTCTCCAACTAAGCCTCCACAACTACTTGATTCGAGGCGCGTTGGTGGAGACAGAGTTATACGACCGGATGGAGCGGGTTTGGATCGCATATCTCAAGCTTCTAGGGGAGGTTACTTCTCTGAGGACCGACAGAGGGGTTGACTCGGAGCAGGTTGCTGAGATGCCAGCCCCAGACGCTTCCGAGGTCAATAGGCTCAGGAGGGAGCTTGAGGAGAGTGAGAGGAAGGCCAGGAGAATGGAGGAGGCTCTCCAGGAGAGGGACCGCGCTATGGCGCTGGTCGAAATAGAGAAGGAGGTGGCAGAAATATACTACTTGTTAGAACTGGGATACAAGTTTAAAGGGGTGAATATGATTGCTACATAATTTTGACTAACTCAGAATAAGCAGTTGAAATATAGTAAGTGAAAAACTAAAACCAAACTAATACAGGAACACACAAGATTTTTGTAGTGGTTTGGATCAAAATCATATGTCCACTCTTTCTTCTTGTGAATAGGTTTCCTCAAGATGACAAGAGTTCATCTGAATCACAACCCGATTCAGTAGGCTTCAAAGACCGCACCCTGAAATCTACCCAAACTCAGTCGTCTGACCAACTCTTTACAATGACCAGAAGAAACCTAGTCCTAGCTAGCTAAGCCCTCAATTACCCTGGCTTGAGTACGCTAACCATCAATTACTCTGGCTTGAGTACGCCATCAAACTTACATGTTTGGATACAACCAACCAAAACAATTAAAATACGAAAAGAACAATCTTACAACATTTTATTAAATCGTTCTTGAAATTGATGAAGATAAAGATCCGTGAAGAAGCGGTGTAGCGATGTAAGCGTAGGGCACTCCTTCTTGCTGAATCGAACTCCGATGAAAAGCACACAAAGAATAAGTTGAATGAGGCTCAGAGGATTAGATCAACTAACTCTCTCTCCACTACTATAAACAGGACTTTTAGCGACGGACAAATCCGTCGCTAAAAGTCAAAAATCCGTCGCTAAATCTTTTAGCGACGGAAAAAAATAAATTCCGTCGCCAAAATACCGTCAGTATATTGAGGGTAGATAAAACAACTTTTAGTGACGGATAATCCGTCGCTAAAAATCAGCGACGGATAATTAGCAACAGAAAATCCGTCGTTCTATTTTTTTTTTAAAAAAAGGGGAAAAAATTTCCGTCGCTAAAAGTGACATTAGCGATGGAAAATCCGTCGCCAATGTAACTTTTAGCGACAGAAAATCCGTCGCTAAAAAACAAAAACTTTAGCGACGGATATTCTGCCGCTATTATCATGTCTCGTGTATGTTTTCTGTCGCTAAAAGGGTCTATAGCGACGGCTAATCCGTGGCTAAATATTTCCAATATTTTTTTAAAAATTATTTTGAAAATTAAAAAACCTGTACAATAATATAATGAATTTAAAACCCTATTCAATCAACAATATAATATTCATTCCCACACATATATAACACAAATATTTTAATAAAAATATCCCAACATAATTAAAATTATTTATACAACACACACCATGATAAATATTGTTTATACAGCACACACTCATTGTTTTCAAAGGTAAAAAAAAATCAGTCCTTTTGATCATCATCATCCTCATCACCAGCTCCACCTTGTCTAGAAGTCCAAGCCTGTAAATATAAAACAAACGTTAACAACATGGCATGAAATGCAAGTATAGCAATAAGAGAGTATCATGATATATTCTTATATATTATATGTTTCGAAGAGAGTATCATGACATATTCTTATGTATTATAAGCACGCACATATTCTTATATACACGCATGCACGCGTATACGCACGCACGCGTACACGCACCAAATCTGCACCCCCTCCCTCCTCAACCACGACCAAAGCCACCACCCACCTACCCACCACACTCCACACCAACCACCCCCTCCCCCTACATCACCACCACCACCACCCAATCCCTACACCTCCCCCTCCTCCACCATGACCAAACCTAACACCAACCAATCAAATAACGCCCACCACAACACAACACAGCACCACAACATGGACTATCTTTCAATTGTCACCACATGGCCAAACTTAGGACAATTTGTGGCAATATGAATCATTGATCCTAATTGCTTTATTCACTAAAGAGCGGCATCCATCAATTATTACGATGTTGAATGATATCATTAATACAATATTTAGTCCTTATCATTCCAAACAAATAAATTGTACCTTGTAGAGCTAAACTTATACAAGATAGTAGTTAGTTAGCAAATAATGATGCGTCAGAACCTTGAAGGTTATCAAATTAAGCATATGGATATCCAACTGTTTGGGCATGAAGCACATGCATGCATAGATAGATGGGATTGCAATTTAAGCAGAAAGATGTGACTGAAATATAAAGATCAGGGGTTTTTTTTAGCTCTAGGGCGTACTGTCAGCATCAACTTCCACATGCCAAAATCATAAATTCCCTCTGATGCAACCAGCAGCACGTTGCAGACAGATAGTAGGAAAACACCAATCTACAACGGTTCCTTGCATTACAAGAAAAGAGAAAATTGCTCTGATCAGATATCATGAAGCCAAGAACCTTCTGTAACATAAGGGTGTAAAGAAACTCGCTTCTATTCAAATGATCACCTGAATTCCCAACAATTCATGAGCGAGATCTGCTGATAGGGACTCTCCATTAAGTACATAAATTGTAGATAAACCATCAGGTCTCATCATATCAACTAAAACAGAAGGGCTGAACAATGGCTGAGCACACAATGATATTAGCTCTTACAACTAGAAGCAATAAAATACAAAACAATGCTATTACATTGACAATTTAGACAAAAAGATAATGAAAAGTGTCTTCCGGACAGAAAAATGTTTCTCAGTAAATTGTAATGTCTGGTTATTACGAAAGAAGGAAAATGTACACCACATAGGCTATAGTCTACAACATAGGTTGAGTTTTGAGCATATTCCATTTTCTAGACTTATCATGTCTGTGAATGATAAGGAGTTTCCACTTAAGAATGAAAAAAACGATAAATCTCGCTCAGGACTAAGAACATGGCATAAGTATAAATTGCAATAGAAGGTATCTATACCTATAATAAACCTTCAATATTTTACAAACCTTCTTCTTGCCTAAGTTTTTGAGACAATAGTTTACTTTACTACAATCACGATACTGGTGATCTGGCTACTTACTGAGAATTAACTATCAAATTTTGTCAATCATTTACCAACAACTATGCAGCGAATTAGTATAGTTGGTAGATTAGAAGGACTGTCGTGCAAAGATTGGAGCGCCCAATCAAAATATGTTTGTTGAAGATATTTGATGCTCGTTTATCTTATAGGTTTCCTGGAGAATCCTCCATATTAAGAAAATGCTTCAAGATAAAAATGCATAATAAATTCACTAGGAAAAGTAGATGACCACCTCATCACTAATAACAAATGCAAGAAATTAAAATTACATTAACTGATCAATTATAGTATCGAGTTTCTACAATACAACAAAAACATAACAAGTGAGCAATTCTAGTACAAACCTGAGCATCAAGGAGGATTAGCCTTTCAGAAGAAACCCTCAGCTCAACCCCAGCAGTACAATGTTTTGCCATGGCTATGGTTTCTTCAGACTGTGTTGCAAAAGGCCGAAGCATTCCTAGGAGCAAACTAATTTTAGTCAGCTTCCTGATCAGAAACCTATGTTATGTAGGATAGTTCCATGAGACAGACCAAATACAATACATGTGTCCACTCGTGTCTGAAATTTACAAAACGCTAAGCTATTATTTACCAATCATTCTAGTAAAGTAATTCTTTCTTTTAAGGACAATGACTAAACATGCATTACTTTATATGTCAAAGTAGAGTATGTTTAGAAAAATATGCACATGCAATTGTGTATTTACATGACTTTTGGACAATTAACGTATTTGACTATGACGCAGTGCTTTCGTCTACAACAGTTATCTTGTCTAAAGCATGTAAAGAAACGTTAGAACACTAATAAATCAAATGTCTCATGCTGACAAATTGAATGCACCAAATTAATATCCATATGAGTCAACATGAGCATAATTGTTTTATCATCTCATGGTATAAGAAGCTATTGCTTTAAGAAGCTACTGCTTTAAAGTACATATATATATAGTGCATATTCAATGTTCCTTAAACAAAATATTCTAGGTCAAAATCACCATGGTGGAATCTCAACTAGGCATCTAATTATCGGAGAAAATATAGCAAACTAATTTATTAAAAAAATCTTTTTAAAAAATGAGCAAGTAATCAACACAAAAGTGAACATTATGAAAAAAAGAATGGATTTTGAAAATCAAATAGATCAATATACCAGGAGAGCTTCCATCAAATCCATAAAGCTCATTCAAAATAGTCGACTTGCCCACTCCGGTTGGCCCAATAATCCCAACAACATTGAAATCAGTGTTGTCTGTCAAAAACTGCAACCAAAGAATCCAAAAAAGTGTATGCTTCATAAGCACACTGGATGTAGGAAACATCCAACTAATTAATGCTACATGATACATTTTTAAAGGTTTTATTTATTTTACAAGCATAGGCAACAGAAAACACTTTCACCAGCCGGCTTTACATTAGTCAATTGAGTATGAGTCAAGCCGGCCTTAGGTTCTCTTTAAACTATCTAGAGGTCAAAGTTAAAAGAGAATTAATGGAAAGAGCCGAGTAAAACTTTAAAACGATGTCTTTTCTTCTCTCTTCTGCTTAAATAAGTAAAGCTTAACCCACATACTTAATGATGTACAACACTTAGTTCAAATCGATTATAATAATTTATGTGTTTTTAATGGGAATGCTAAAGCATCAGGCTAAGGACAAATGAGAATTCAACAAGACAGTTTAGGGGCGTACACAACAAGGACTATATCTTTCAATTCTCACCATATGGCCAAACTTAGGACAATTTGTGGCAATATGAATCATTGATCCTAATTGCTTTATTCACAAAAGAGCGGCATCCATCAATTATTACGATGTTGAATGATATCATTAATACAGTATTTAGTCCTTATCATTCCAAACAAATAAATTGTACCTTGTAGAACTAAACTTATACAAGATAGTAGTTAGTTAGCAAATAATGATGCGTCAGAACCTTGAAGGTTATCAAATTAATAGGTCATATTACTTTCTTGTAATGTGTGATTAGTTGCTTCTCAAATATAAGGAACAACTCAAGAAAATAACAATTTGCTATTAAACTTTTTGAGAAGACAATATACTACGGACTCAATCAATACATAATTCATTTCTTAGAAAAACATTATTATTTTAATGTATTCTAGCTAAAATAACAGTGAATTTGCATTCTCAATCAACCATTGCAAGTCATCATCATATTATAAAAATCAACATAACAGTATCTTACCAACTAAACTCGGTCAAAGAAAAACAGAAACCAAAAAGAAATATGAAGCTTAACATTTTCCCCATGACTTCTTGAATTTGGGCAACATCACTAGAAATTCCATGCATAACATCTCTTGTAGTAACTTCAGTGTCAAAGAATCCATAGTCTTAACATACTTTTCAAGTGCTATTGCTCATTCTTCATCTCTTCGGTCACCTGAATAAAATATTACTGATCAGATAAATGCATGTAATCCCACCTTAATAAAGCTTTCCAATAGAGCAAATAGTCAACAATAAAAAATACTTGCATATTATGTTCCTCTTGTATGTGTGCTTACCTTCATAAGAGATATTGAAGCCTCATATATATGAGCAAGAATAGGACTGTGCAACTGTATAAACTTATAGTCTACATAAGATTGTTTGCTTTGATCAATCAAGCTTTGATCAATCAATACCTTCCGCGAGTAAGAACCATGGGGCATATACAGTCTCTGGTCAAAGACATTGTAAAACTCCGACTAATCACAGGACTGAAATTTAACAATCGAGGATACAGATCGATCAGGCTCAGAGTTCCAGAAGTAATTATAACAGATTGGAACCGATCAAAAACAGCCTTCATGGCAAGAGAGACATCATGACAACTGAGCTGCATCACCCAATTAAGACCACAATGAATTTACAATATAAAGTTACTTTGCCCATAAATATTCACAAATATAAATGAATCAGCATCAAGGAGGATTAGCCTTTCAGAAGAAACCCTCAGCTCAACCCCAGCAGTACAATGTTTTGCCATGGCTATGGTTTCTTCAGACTGCGTTGCAAAAGGCGGAAGCATTCCTAGGAGCAAACTAATTTTAGTCAGCTTCCTGATCAGAAACCTATGTTATGTAGGATAGTTCCATGAGACAGACCAAATACAATACATGTGTCCACTCGTGTCTGAAATTTACAAAACGCTAAGCTATTATTTACCAATCATTCTAGTAAAGCAATTCTTTCTTTTAAGGACAATGACTAAACATGCATTACTTTATATGTCAAAGTAGAGTATGTTTAGAAAAATATGCACATGCAATTGTGTATTTACATGACTTTTGGACAATTAACGTATTTGACTATGACGCAGTGCTTTCGTCTACAACAGTTATCTTGTCTAAAGCATGTAAAGAAACGTTAGAACACTAATAAATCAAATGTCTCATGCTGACAAATTGAATGCACCAAATTAATATCCATATGAGTCAACATGAGCATAATTGTTTTATCATCTCATGGTATAAGAAGCTATTGCTTTGAGAAGCTACTGCTTTAAGAAGCTACTGCTTTAATAAGCATGTAAAATTATGAGGAACCACTTAAAGTATATATATATAGTGCATATTCAATGTTCCTTAAACAAAATATTCTAGGTCAAAATCACCATGGTGGAATCTCAACTAGGCATCTAATTATCGGAGAAAATATAGCAAACTAATTTATTAAAAAAATCTTTTTAAAAAATGAGCAAGTAATCAACACAAAAGTGAACATTATGAAAAAAAGAATGGATTTTGAAAATCAAATAGATCAATTTACCAGGAGAGCTTCCATCAAATCCATAAAGCTCATTCAAAATAGTCGACTTGCTTACTCCGGTTGGCCCAATAATCCCAACAACATTGAAATCAGTGTTGTCTATCAAAAACTGCAACCAAAGAATCCAAAAAAAATCATAAAACCCCCAAAATTTCCCCCTTCAGTCAATTTCTAGGGTTTAAAAAGCCAATTTCTAGGTTTTAACAAGACAGAACAGCTCACCGGTAGGATTCTCTCAGTGTGGAACTCCCAAGTATCCGAGAAGAGATTTAGGGATCCTGGTTGAGGAGCGTTGCGAGAGGACCGAAGTAAAAAGCCACTGGGGACGGAGGAGGGCGGAGGAGCTCCGGCGGAGGAAGAGTCCTGGGCGGCCGCGGGGACCGGCGAGGGTTTTGCAAGGAGGATCTTCGGAGGCGGCGGAGGCGGGGGAAGACCTGATGGGTGATGGGTTCGCCGATGAGGAAGAGGAGGAGGAGGAGGACGATGATGGCGGAGCTCCCGCCATTCCTCCTACTGCTTCTCTCGCGGTACTCGGTCGAAGGAGATGACAACGAAGAGGGTGAGGGGTGGAGGGGATTAGGGATTTGAGAGGGTGACGAAATTTTTGGGATGAAGTTTTTGGCAGTGGGACGAAATTTTCGGGGATGAATTTTTGGCGGTGGGATGAATTTTTTGGGGAGAACGGAGAGAAAAACGCCCGCGCCCAAAAAAAAAGTTTTAGCGACGGAAATTTCCGTCGCTAAAATCCCTTTTAGCGACGGAAATTTTCCGACAGAAAATTTCTGTCGGGAAATTAATGGCGACGGAAATTTTCCGTCGTTAATATTGAAATTTCCGTCGGCATAACTCTTTTGCCGACGGAAAATTAGCGACGGTAAATTTCGTCGCTATAACATGACTTATAGCGACAGAATTTTTCGTCGCTAAAGTTCCGTCGGCAATAGTTCATTTTCTAGCAGTGCTCTCTCTCTCTCAAACCTTAGAACAAAGATCTCTCCTTTTTGTATATTTGCCTCCTCAAATTTCTTTTTTAATTATGTTCTTCGACTCCTCTTAAATAAGCCTTAATAAGATAGGAAAGAGAATATTAAAATCTGAGTTCCAATAGGAGATCAAATCAATCAACTAACACTAAAATTAAATCTGAAAATCTGCCAAAACATGTCATAACCATCGATTGTGGGATACAATCATCGATGTAGTCCATCCATTGTGTAAATTCTGATTTCTGAATATCTCCATATTGTTGACTGTAGTCCATCGATGGTCCCTACGATCATCGATGGTGGACTGTAGACCATCGATTGTCCGATTTCTGATTTTCTTTCTCCGATTCTTTCCTGTAGTCTACCGATGACTTGCTTGATCATCAATGGTACCTCTCGACAATTAATGGTTCAAAGGCTGAAATCAACATTCGTGTTATTTTTTGCATCGATTTGAACCATAACTAGTTTCTACCCGTGTCTATACATGAAGTATTATCTCACAAACATATCAGTATTAAATGAAAGTATTATTAATCAAACAAGAGATATTTGCATGAACAATGTTCCACCCGAACAACATTCTAAGAGGGAGGAGGAAAAGAAGTTAAAGATGACAGCAATTTGGGACTATAAGTTACCTTAAACAGGGAGGGGTTTAGAAGAAAGAAAAGTAGGATCAAAAGCTTTTGCGCGCATGACTTTCGTGAAGGTGACCGGAAGAAGGAAAAGTTTGTCAGAGGGGGCGGGATACAAGATTCCTTTATTAAAGGACAGCGCATTAATTTTGGGCTTCTGGCATTGCACCCACCAGACCAAGCCCATCTTCTTCTAGTCCACAATGGCCCATCCCCCAAAGCCCAATAACATGAGAAAATATCTCGGCCGCTTCTCAAACTCGCACGCGCGAAGTCTGCTAGGGTTTCCTTCCTCCAAACTTCCCCAGCCTCCAAATGTTAACCCCTATATATAAACCAAAACCCTAACTCTCTCTCTCCCTCTTTCCTCCCCGCTCCAATTTTTTCGCAGGTGAGGCTCCGCCGTTAAAAAACACCCTAACCCCAACCTCAGCTATTTCGAAAACCGTAACCCTAACTCCAAATGCCTTCACTCGCCGTCTCCGATCCTCTCTCAGCCTCCCCCGATCTCACCGACTCCAAAAAGATCAAGAAGAAGTCGAAGAAGATCGAGTCCATGGATCTCGACACCGAGAACGGGCACGCGATCGAGGAGCTGAAGTCCGAGAAGAAGAAGAAGAAGGAGAAGAAGAAACTGGATTCGTCGGAGGACGAGACGGAGAAGAGCGAGAAGAAGAGTAAGAAGAAGAAGAGGAAGGCTGATGATGATGACGAAGACGAGGAGACCAAGGAGCTGAGCGATGGGTCGAATTTGAAGAAGGCTAAGGTTGTTGAGGACGAGAACCCTAATTCTTTGTCCAAGTTTAGGATATCGGAGGCGGTGAAGGCGAAATTGAAGTCGAAGGGGATTGAGGCTTTGTTTCCGATCCAGGCGATGACGTTTAATTTGGTCCATGATGGGTCTGATTTGGTTGGCCGGGCTCGGACTGGTCAGGTAATGATAAATCTGTTCTTTTTATTATTTTGGGGATTGATATGATGTCACATTTTATTTTTTAATGCTAATTAGCTATAGTTATGGTACATTTGAGGTAATAATTGGTAGGACACGAAGGCTAATTGTAAGTTAGGAAAAAATTATGTTCATAACAAACACGGCTGTCAGTTTTGGTGATTCAAATGTTGGCATAAATTAAACGTGAATCGTTGATGTTGATTACAAGTACATATGGGGTTTCAGTTTCAATTATGCACATTGATTTGCTACTGTAATCCTGCTCCATTGCTGTCTTTTGGTTCTTTGAATAAGAGATTGTATACTACAGGATGTTTATTCAGATAATTGCATTTGGTTTTGTTCAAAACTGTCATTTTTGATTTGTCTCTGCTTTTAGTGGTCATATATTCGGCATTTTTTTACTTGTTCTGCAGCAATGCTGTTGCATTGATCTCTAGTCTTTATTCTATTGATATGGATGGGATTGTCTTACTATATCTTGAAGTTATACAGCAAAAGAATAGCTTTTATAAGTATTGATATTTCAACATGTAGTTACTTACTCTTGTATGAACGTGTATGAGTTGATCTGATTGTCACTGTATAAAGTATTATAGGTTTGATCCGTAGTGGTTTATTCCCTAATTCATATTGGTAGCTGTTTTAGTGTTTATTAGATGCTTAAACTTTGTTACGGTTTGTACAGGGAAAAACATTAGCGTTTGTGTTGCCCTTATTGGAGTCTTTAACAAACGGGCCTTTTAAAGCTTCAAGGAAGACTGGCTATGGTAGGACCCCTAGCGTTTTGGTGCTTCTACCTACAAGGGAGCTTGCAAAACAGGTAACGTCTGAATTTGACATGTTTTCTTTAATCTTCTGATGGATGATTAAGTACATCTGGAATCTATACTATTCACAATCATGACCATTTTACTTTCAGGTACATGTTGACTTTGAGTTCTACGGCGGGGCAGTGGGGTTGTCCGCCTGCTGTGTCTATGGAGGGGCTTCCATGCGTGACCAAGAACATGCATTGAAGCGGGGGGTTGATATAATAATTGGAACACCTGGTCGGGTGAAGGTACATTTCTCTATATTTTCTGGAGTTGGTACCTTTTTTTTTGCATTGTTAGCTTCAAAGGATTAAATCCTTTTGAATTAGCATTGATGTTATTTGTGTTCCTCTTGTGCAGGATCTTATAGAGAGGAATTCTCTTGACTTAAAGACGTTGAAATTCCGGGTCCTTGATGAAGCTGATGAAATGCTTAACATGGGCTTTGTTGATGATGTTGAGTTTATTCTTGGTATGAAGTGCATACTCAGTTATATGCTTGTCTTCATTTTGATTTGGTCAAAAAAAGAGCAAAAGTATTAGTTCACTAGTTGTATTTCCTCTACATATTCTGATGACTGCAATCCTCTTTAATGATTGCATTTTCCATTTCACAATATTTTTCTCATCTAGAGACACAAGACATAGTTTTTCTATGTAATTTTTTTATTTTCTGTTTTTGTTTAAAAACAAAGAAGAATGATGCTTCTTAGCAGGGACCATCATTTAAGGGATCTATTTTTGTGCCTCAGAATCAAAAGTTACAAACAAGATTTTTTTTGTATCTTTATATATGGTTCTCTCTCTTTCACATTTTCCAATTCAGCATAGATTTTAGTAGCGAGATGGTAGATGCTAAAGTAGTTGGCAAATATTTGTTCTACTAAGTGTCGCTATTTATTTGAGCCTTTTCCATCCCAAAGCGATAACTCCCAAGTGAGAAGAACACTTTTATTTATTTATTTATTATGAAAACATTAATATCTTCAAAGATCAGCATGCTTGCATGTGGTGGTTTCCTTTCATATGGTCTTATATTGGCTTCAATTTATTATTTTATAGTGGCTTAGCAGAATTCTTTACACTTATTAATGGTTATAAGCCAGTCCAGTTGGTGTAAAAGTTGTGACTGAATATTCCGACTCGTTGTTACTTAACTTTCTGCGATTGTGCCTGGTTACTTTTACCAGCATACTCATGAAATATATCTATTGCCGCTCCTTTGTGTATAGTTTGGAAAAGATGGTCAGTGCATCTATATGCCCACTTAGATTGTAACTCTGATTAGATTCTCTCTGTCTGAATTTACAGGCAAGGTTGAGGATGTAACCAAGGTCCAGACACTTCTCTTCAGTGCAACATTGCCTGACTGGGTCAAGAAGGTCTCAGTCTCATAACTCTACAATACTTCCATTTGATCTGTTTAAATTGTTTGCTATTATAGAAGCACATTTTGTGTCTTTCATTTCTTCTGTCATCTTCCCATCATATCTGCTTTTTAATCAGCAAGCCCTTCTTCCTGTCTCCTCTATTAAGTAATTACTTGATTTGAGCAAGGTTTTTAGAAGCTGATTGGTCTCTCTAAAATGTTACCAGATCTCTGCAAGGTTTTTAAAAGCTGATAAGAAAACTATAGATCTTGTTGGCAATGAGAAACTGAAGGCTAGTGCCAGTGTTAGACATCTTGTCCTACCCTGTTCTCATGCAGCACGTCCTCAACTTATTCCTGATGTCATTCGCTGTTATAGTCGGTCTGTTACTTTTCTGAACATCTTTCCTTTGCATTCTATGTTTTTTTACCTATGAATTTCTAAAATTTTATCTGTGCGACTGTTTTGATACAGAGGAGGTCGTACTATTATTTTCACAGAGACAAAAGAATCCGCATCTCAACTTTCTGGACTGTTACCTGGAGCACGGGCTCTCCACGGGGATATAGCGCAGGCCCAACGAGAAGTAAGTATGGTGAAGTGGATAACGTCACATTGTTATAAATTGGGTTCTATATGCATAGCAAGAATTTCATATTATCAGCTAATGGAAGCATATTTTCTTGTACTCAGCATTATATGTAGTAAATATATCTGCCTTTTATTTTAAACTAATGTTTGACATCATTCAGGTCATACTTGCTGGATTCAGGTCAGGCAGATTCCTAGTTTTGGTGGCGACTAATGTGGCTGCACGGGGCTTGGATATCAATGATGTCCAGCTGATTATCCAGGTTTTAATATTTGAATTAACTTCATATTTTGCCAGATGAAGATAGCTTTTCCAATCAGTTTGTGTTGTCTGTCAAATTTTATGGGCTTAATTGTTGTCACATTCGGCAGTGTGACAACATTTATGCCCAGCTGATGTTCAGGTTTTTAATTAACTTCATATTTTGCTTTTGCCACATGAAGATGGCTTTTCCATTAAGTTTGTGGTGTCTCTGTCAATTTTTTTGGGCTTACCTGTTGTCATATTCTGCAGTGTGAGCCTCCACGAGATGTTGAAGCTTATATCCATCGGTCAGGGCGCACTGGAAGAGCTGGTAGGTTAAAAATGGTTTAGTACTATTCTCTTTTTATGTTAATTTTGCTTCACTCACTGTGAAATATATACATTCAGGCAATACTGGAGTTGCTGTCCTTCTGTATGAACCCAAATTTTCACGTAGTATTTTCAGAATAGAAAAAGAATCTGGTGTTAAATTTGAACACATTTCTGCTCCCCAGCCTGCTGATGTAGCTGAATCAGCTGGTTCTGAAGCAGCCGATGCTATTTCTAGTGTATCTGACAGGTTTGCTCACGTCTACAATGGAGAACTAGTCTCGTTAAAATAAACTCTGGCTGTTGATTTGATTTTTGAGTCCGCATTGTATTGCAGTGTGATCCCAGTTTTCCGCCAACAAGCTGAGCAACTGTTGAGTTCCTCTGGGATATCAGCAGTAGATCTACTTGCTAAAGCACTTGCAAAATCTGCGGTGTGTTCTAATTCTTTTTTTCTCAGTTGGGAGGAGTTTGGATGCGTGAATTCAACCACTTACATTTGAGCTTTTACTTCTTTTGCAGGGATATACTGACATAAAGAAGAGATCAATTCTTTCATCTATGGAAAATTATGTAACTGTACTTCTTCAGTCAGGGAAGCCCTTTTACACACCCACGTAAGCACGTGGCCTTAAAATTTCTCATTTCAGTGAATTCAATTTTGATGTGCATTGCTTCTTTCATCTATTTCCTGTGTTAATGTGCCAAGTGTACATTGTTGGTCATCTTATTATCGTTATTATATACGATTGCTTATTGAAGTTGTTGTCGCCAGATTTGCATTCAGCACCATGAAGAGGTTCTTGCCTGTGGAGAAGGTTGAAGGTGTGAAGAATCTTTCTTTAACAGCTGACGGAATGGGCGCAGTGTTTGATGTGCCTGCGGATGATTTGAGCCTGTTTCTCGAAGGTATGCTTATTTCTGATATTAACTGTGTTAAGGTAGTCTCAATCACCAATTAAGATGTATTTTTCAGACTGGTTACCCATTTAAAGCTGCAGAAAAATTTATTAATGTTACATGATATTATGTATGGATGAGATATATCATGGCCGTTGCTTTTGTGGGAGCCTTTCACAATGAACTTCGATAAGTAAGATTGTGGACTCTCATGCTTTGTTCTCTATTTATTGCTAAATCTTTTCACCGCTCTCTCCACAATGCTCTTCGCCTCGAACCCTTGCTCATCTCTCTTTGCATTCATCTACCAGCCTTTGTTTTATATTTTTGCTTTTCAAATGCTTCTTGCTCATGATGGCATGCCCAACTGTCCATCCCCCAACTCCCTCGGGCTCCTTCCTTTCTGTGTGTGCGTGTACGTGTGCATGTTATTTTTTGGTGGGCAATGCACAGTTGTTTTAAACTATATGCGTATATCCCGAAAATGATGGCAATCATATATTAGTTTTAATGCACCACTTTATTTTGGAGAAACTAATCAAATAAATATGATATTTTTAACCCTTTTTTATGTACGAAATTTAATTTTTGTTACCATTAAATATGAAACTGTTGCTGATAGTGCAAATAAAGCTGCCTCTGTTGAAATGCTATTTATCAGGGGTTTTCTCATTCAGTATGTAAGTATTTGTTATGGTCATCTACCTCAGTTTCTAGCCTTCGGTTTCTGTCTTTCTTTGTAAATGCCTTTTGCTGAAGTCTCTCTCTTCTATGCTTGGGAATTACCCCATAATAATAAATTATTACATTTTTACTTGTAGAATGTCACTTTGTTTTAGAGGAACTAATCAAATAAATCATGACAAATTGAATGATAAAGTATGAACTTAAATCTTTGTTGTCATTGAGGTTAAAACTGTTTTGCTGATAATGTCAATTAAAGCTGCCTCTGTTGGTAAATTGTTTAAGCGCTTTTCTCATATATAATACGCATTGTTGTTTAAAAGGACATCATCATCATCCTGCTTGTAAGCCAGGGCTTACTGTGCATCTCTTTGTAATTAAAAATTAAGATCACAATTTTTGTCTGATAAATTACCAACAACGGCTGGATTGTCTCTAGTTTAATTTGGTAGCAAGAAATGGGAAGGTGTCAATTTTGGGCATATTTCTTTTTGATACCAAGAAAGCACTAGGTTTTAGCAATTAAAAGCTAGATATATGTCTGCACCCTTGATTTCTAATAAAATTCGGTGTAAAAATTTGGTTCTGGTGTTGATTTGATATCAGGTCAAGAAAATGCAGACATGGTGACCGTTGAGGTATTGAAGACTTTGCCACCCTTGCAAGAAAAAGAGCAGTCAAATAGTCGAGGGAGATTTGGAGGTGGTAACAGGAGAGGTGGAGGTGGTGGCAATCGGTTCTCCGGTGGTGGTAGAAGAGGTGGGTTCTCTAGTGGAGGGGGTCGTGGTGGTAGCCGAGGTGGCAGTAGATTCGGCAGGAGGAATTAATTTTATGAAAGAGTTAAAAATATTCTTGATGTAATTGTAATTTTGAGTTATTATTCTCGAGACGACGATCAAATTAATTAATTATTCGACAAAGTGTGGTAGTGCGGGGAATTTATAGTGCATTGAGTGTACTTGTTTTGTGCTCGGCAATTTTTTACGTTTATTTAATGAAAGGAAACGAATGATTTATCTTTTCTTATGCTTTCCCTTTACTGAGTTAACAAAAATGATATTTTTGGGTAATTCATAATATGGTCTTGCACATATCTGCAAGAAAGGGTTAATCATTTTTTGTAGTGTTAATTATTGATAGACCCCTTGCACTATTGACCAATTGCAAATAAAGCCCCTGTAGCTCTCTTTGTGTGGGTAGACCTCCTGACGTATTTTTATTTTTTCACTCTTAAAAGTGTTAATTTTCTTGCTCTTAAAAGAATCAAAAAGGTTTTGAGGAGGTGGATAGACCATGGACCCTCCATAGTTCTATTGGTTTTAATAGACCCTAAATTGCCAGCCTTTTCTCTTAAAAATGTTGAAAAAGTTCAGTGAGGGGTCTATTCGCACCTGGGCAAATAATACAAGAGATTTACCGGCGCAAATGAAACTTTTAAGATATTAAAATGACTAATTACTTAACCATGGATTAGTTAGAAAACGGGGTGACTAAATTACATGATTTATATGTTGGGAAAACATAAACATCGTCATAATCGAAGATTAACCTCGTTGAGGTGTCAAGAACATGACCAAAGCAGTGGCGACAGCATGACTAAAAATCCAAACGCGGGTGCTAAAACCTAATAAAGTAATTGAATCTCTAAGTATTTTTCTCTGCCACCTCTTTACTTGCTAGGTTGTCTGTCCCCTCCTGTTTGCTTTCCTTTGATATAAGTCGCTCACCGCCTACCGAACAAAATTATTGGACTCACATGGTGATGACGGGGTCAACAATCGACCCAAGGATAATGAAGATTACACTGTTCATGCGCATGCCTAAAGAAGATTGAGTTACTGATCTTTGAATAACAAGTAGAAATAAGCTTCTGACAAAAAAAGATGAAATAGAAAGATACCTATTTCTTCTGTTCAATTCGTAAATTTTCTTGAAATCTAGCTTGCATTTTGAAATTATAGAATGGACATGCATGAACTAATAAAAAAAGAAAAAGAAAAAAAAGGACAAAAGAAAAAAGAAGAAAAGAAAAGAAAAGAACACCTTAAGGAAAAATTGTGTGAAGCCCTAAAAATAAACTTTTCATGTGGCCTAGCCCCTCGTATTATTTTCTTTGTACATTGGACCCAAATACATTTGAGTTTATGTGATTCAACCCCTATTTACACTTCCAAAGAGAAAAAATAAATCCAATTTTTTTCCAAAAATAACCCTATTCTTCTTCTCCTCCTCATCTGTCTATCTATTTTTTTTTTCATGAAGACCACAACTGCTCTTACCTCATCTCCTCCTCTTCTCCTCTCCCCTGAACCTTACCTTTCTCCTCTCTTCCCCCTACTAGTCTTCCCCTTTCGCCCCCCCCCCCTCTCTCTCTCTCTCTCTCTCTCTCTCTCTCTCTCTCTCTCTCTCTCGTTTCCCCCTCTGCCACCACTGACCTTGAGCGCACCCTTCGACCTCATCGTCTTAGGCAAGCCTTGAGAAGGCTTAGAGGAGGAGAAGAGACGGTCAGTGAGATGGAAATAGAGGAACATGCGTAGGAGTAGGAGAGAAGGAAGGAGAGGTTGAGCTCATGGAGCTAGTGAGGTCCATGGTGAAGGGAAGTAAATGGAGATCAGAAGGAGGTATGGATGGATTTGGTGATAGATGATGGTCTGTAAGAGGTGTAGAAGGTGGCTAGGAGATGAAGGTCAGGGTTAGGGCTCGGATCTAGTGGGTAAAGAAGGAGGAGGATGATAATGAGTGTTTTGAGATATATTAATTGAAATGCTTGTGAGATGGATGGTTAGCCTACAAGTTAAAATGATATTACTTGAGCTAAAAATTTATGAATGTCAAGTATTTGAAGAAATGCTATGAGACGTTCCCTCAAAAATAAAAATTTTGATTATTTCTTTGATGAAGTTAACGTGATTTGATGAACTACTTATGGGACTAGTGGGGCACAACTTTTGTGAATGCGAGATGTTCTATGTGTTATGATTGTGTTCTTTTGGAACTCTGCACACAATGTGTTTGTTGTTTTGTTTCAACCAGACAACTTAGCATATGTTGAATTCAATGGTTAAGAAATAGATTACTCTCATTATGAAAATCATAAAATTTTCTATATCTATGCAAATGAAAAAAATGAAGTATAACTCAATTGAGATGACTGTCCATTAACCTCATTTTGTTATGTTTTGTGTCATTGTATGTAGTACATGTTAACTTTATCCGGTACCTGTTAACTCTATCCACTATCTATTAATTTTATCATGTACCTATTAGTTATATTTGATATCTGTTAACTTTAACCAGTAACCGTTAACTATATTTGATACATGTTAACTTTAACCAATACTTGTTTTAACTATACCATGTACCTTTTAATTTTAGCCAATACATGTTTTAACTATACTCAATACCTTTTAACTTCAGACATCACCTACTAACTATATCTAGTACTTGTTAAATATTTTTATATATAGTCATGTTGGCTCTAATATCTGTTTGTTTAATATTTATATGTGGTCAGGTTAGCTCTAATATCTATTTTCTTATTAATTAGCAGGTGATGATAAATTATCCAATATATGAATTATAAGTTACCTTTAACAAGTATATGTTATACTTATCAGTTATAAGTGATACTTAACCAGAGCAATTTATAGTTAGCATATGCCTATTATAGTTAACATATACATGTGATACTTAACAAACTGGTTATAATTAATAGGTACTGGGTATAGCATCTCCTAACCGGTTATAGCTAACATGTACATGTTATAGTTAACATATACATGTGATACTTCCCAGATCAGTTTATAGTTAATATGTACCTGACAATGGACTCTAGTTGTTTGCTTCACTCTTATCAAGAACCTGTTATAGTTAACATATACTTGTGATACTTAACAGGAACATGTTATTTGGAGTAGTATCTCCTCATAGAACTCGCTACCATCATCAACTTGGATTTTTGGAGAAGTATGTTAAGTGGGTATATGATGTGGCAGTTTGGAGATTGCTTGCAAATTATCTGATGAAATGCAAAGAGAGATATATGAGGTCTCTGTAAGTTTTAAAACTTTGATTTAGAAACATGACAGAGAGGTTGGCAGAGAGGTTGAATTGGTCTTTACTGGAGAAGGTCCGATGTTTGTTATCGCAGAGTGGTTTGAAGAAGATCTTTTGGACTGAAGCACTTTCATATGCAAGACACCTCACTAATAGGTTGCCTTCATCTGCGATTCAGGGAAAGACTCCTATGGAGATGTGGTCGAAAGAGTCAGCACACGACTATGATCAGCTCAAGGTTTTTGGGTGCCCTGTATTTTATCATGTGAAGACTGATAAATTAAAACCTCGAGCTAGGAAGGCTATATTTGTGGAATTCAAGCGTGATATTAAAGGATACAAGCTTTAGGATCCAGTTGAGAAGAAGATTATGCTGAGTAGAAACATCACTTTTGATGATGCTTTGCTCTTGAAGCATTCAAGCTCTCATCAGGTGGACACCCCGACAGAGGAGACATCACAGATGGTAGAGATTAATGCAGCTCTACAGTGTCCAGATGGGAACGTATCCATTAGAGTGCCCACTGAGGTGGCGCCAGATGAGCACAGTGATGATTTAGAGGATACAGGTTCGACAGAGCAGGATCAGGGACTGACGGCTCAAGTTTAAGATTCGATTGCAGTTCGGAGACCCAGGAGAGACATACGGTTGCTAGCGAGGTATACGGATATAGTGGTTACATATGCACTTCCGGTGGAGAGTGTCGATGAGATGGTTCCTACTACATTCAGAGAGGCTGAGCAGAGTTCAGAGGCTGACTTGTGACAGGAAGCTATGCAGGAGGAGATGAAGTCTCTTCAGAAGAACGACACATGAGAGCTTGTCAAGCTTCCAAAGGGGCGAAAGGTAATTAGTTGCAAATGGGTATATACCAAGAAGGAGGGCATTCAGGGTACTCCAGTGAGGTTCAAAGTTAGGTTGGTAGCGAAGGGCTATGCACATGAAGAAGGCATTGACTACAATGAGGTCTTCTCTCCGGTGGTGAAGCACTCTTCGATTCGGATCTTACTAGCTTTGATAGAACAGTATGGTTTAGAATTGGATCAATTGGATGTGAAAAAAACTTTTCTTCATGGTGATATTAATGAAGAAATATATATGACTCAACCATTAGGGTTTCGAGCTGAAAGAAATGAGAAATTAGTTTATAGATTGAAGAAATCGCTATACACGTTGAAGCAATCTCTGAGACATAAGTATAAGCGGTTCGATGGGTTTATGCTCGGCCATTCATACATTAGGATCTAGTTTGATCCTTGCTATACTATCCTAAGTTGTATGGAGGTGCGTACATTTATTTGTTGCTTTATGTCGATGACATATTTGTTGCTTCTATTTCTAGATCTGCCATAGATAAGTTGAAGATACAACTTTCGAGCGAGTTTGAGATGAAAGATTTGGGTGAAGAAAAACACATTTTGGGGATGGAGATCAGTAGAGACAGAGGTAAGGGTAGAATTTGTTTGACACAGGTGGATTATTTGAAGAAGGTGCTACAACGATTCAATGTTAGTATGGAGACGAAGTCAGTTAGTGTACCTCTGGGAGCCCATTTGAAGCTTTCAGCTGACATTTCACCGAAGACAATTGAAGATAGAGAGTTGATGTCGAAGACTCCTTATGCGAGCATAGTGAAAAGTTTGATGTACTCCATGGTATGTATGAGGCTGAATTTGTCACAGGCAGTTAGCATGGTTTCACGATACATACACGATCTGGGTCCGGGTCATTCGGATGTCGTGAGGTGCATTTTGAGGTACATTCAAGGTATTCTCAATGTTGATTTGGTGTTTGAGTGGGACACTAGTGGTGAGAAGCTATGTATTAATTATGTTGATTCAGACTATGCTGAAGATTTGGATAAACGCTGGTCAACGATGGGATATGTGTTCACTTTGACCCATGCGTCGGTGTGCTGGAGATGCACCTTGTAGTCTACAGTGGCTTTGTCAATAATGGAGGTAGAGTATATGGATATTATGGAGGTTGTTAAGGAGGCAATTTGGCTTCGAGGACTTTTGGAAGATCTTGGTGTTTCGCAACGATCCGTCATCATTCATTGTGATAGCATGAGTGCTATCTATTTGGCGAAGAATTAGGTTTTCCATGCGAGGATAAAGCATATCAACGTTTGTTATTATTTCATTCGGGATGTTCTTAAAGATAGGGATGTGGAGCTTGTGAAGATCCACACAAAAGACAATCTAGCAGATATGCTCACGAAGGTGGTCCCGAACAACAAGTTTGATCATTATAGAATCTTGTTGCGGATTTGTGTTTGTTGAGGCCTTTCGAAGCCATTTGGATGAACTACGGACGACTTGATCCCTTGGGAGAGGGGGTACGTAGGTAACCATATTGGTGCAACTGAGTTTAGCGAGATGACGTATTGGTGCTCACGTTGGTGTCGGCTCAGTTTTGGGAGCACTTCACCCAGGTGGAGAATTGTAGAAAACAACGACAAATTGTTCTGATTATTGAAAATAGTGAAAAATCAGTAGCTATAAGGAGTTTTGGGTCGGTCGACTGATCAAACATGATCAGTCGACTGATAACATAAAAACTATAGGGTCTGGAAACTACGTTCTTATCGGTTGACCGATGCATCCTTATCGGTCGAATGATGGAGGCCTACCAGTCAACCGATAGAGGTGCATTAGTCGATCGATAGAAGATATTAGGCCTGATTCGATTTCCTGGTTGGTTTTGGTTTGAGTTTGTTGTGGGTCCAACCCAAGATAAGGCCTACTTGAAGTCAACATGAATTAGAATTCTATTTAGAAGAGTATTTGGATGATCTATTTGAAATAGGAATATGTTAGGAGAATTCTATATAAGAGAGCCCTGAGATTAATTTTTTTGGATGAACAGTGTTAGCTATAGTAACCCTGATAACATGGTTTGCTGCAGTACCCGAGAGGAGAGAGAGAAAAGAGAGAGAGAAGAAGAAGAAGAAGAAGAAGAAGAGAGAGAGAGAGAGAGAGAGAGAGAGAGAGAGAGAGAGAGAGAGAGAGAGAGAGAGAGAAGTTCAGATTCTGGATCGCTCGATAGTCCGATTGCAGTGATTCAAAAGCTGTTATCTTCAGAACGACGATGCCGTCAAGGATACGACATTAGTTTCTCTACTGGAATTGAATATTTTTGGTGAGATAGATTTTAGGGCTTTGATACCCTAGAGGTAACACTTTATCTTTCTCTTGTGATTTAATCCTCAAGTTCAGGTGTAACTTAGAGGGATTGTACTCTTGATTCATAGTAAAATATTTCTCAAAAAAAGAGAGAGAGAGAGAGAGAGAGAGAGAGAGAGAGAGAGAGAGAGAGAGAAAGAGAGAGAGAGAGAAGTTCAGATTCTGGATCGCTCGATAGTCCGATTGCAGTGATTCAAAAGCTGTTATCTTCAGAACGACGATGCCGTCAAGGATACGACATTAGTTTCTCTACTGGAATTGAATATTTTTGGTGAGATAGATTTTAGGGCTTTGATACCCTAGAGGTAACACTTTATCTTTCTCTTGTGATTTAATCCTCAAGTTCAGGTGTAACTTAGAGGGATTGTACTCTTGATTCATAGTAAAATATTTCTCTCTGGATTGCCCCATGGACATAGGCATAATTTGTCAAACCACGTTAAATCTTGGTGTTTGCTTTCTTGTGGTAGTTTTATCGGTGCCGTTATTCGTTTAGTGTTTAATTCCGCAGATTAATCTCCATAAAATTCCCAACAAGTGGTATCAGAGCCCAGGTTCGAGGCGTGCTTTGGGATAGAAAAGATGGAGAGTTTTGTCACAATGATGAAATTGGATGATTCCAATTGGCAAGTATGGAAATCCAAGATGAAAATATTCTGTATTGTAAAGATTTACATGACCCTGTTTAGAGAGATGAAGCCAAGCCCAAAAAGATGTATGATAAAGAATGAGAGAAACAACACAGGAAGACGATTGGTTATATTCAGATGTGGATTGACGTTAGTGTGTTTTATCATGTATCAGGTGAGACTAATGTGAAGTCTCTTTGGAAGAATCTTGAGGATCTCTACGAGCAAAAGATCGCGAGAAACAAGGAATTTATTATGAGGCGGTTGGTGAACTTGAAATTTAAAGAAGGAAGCAACATAGCAGGGCACTTGAATGAGTTCAAGAGTTTGATTAATCAGTTAGCTACTATAAAGATGACTATTGATGATGAGCTACAGGCTTTATTGCTATTGGGTTCTTTGCCAGACAATTGGGAGATACTGGTTGTGACGGTCAGCAACATAGCTCCAGATGGTGTGTTATCGATGAGTATTGTTACTAGTAGTTTATTCAATGAAGAGACTCAGAGGAAGTCTACCAGCACAGATAACTCATAGGCACTTGTCATGGAGAATAGGGGTAGGAGTAGGTGTAGGAACCAGTACAGAGGTCGTGCCACATCCAAGAGCAGATCAAAGTCTAAAGGGGGATGTTGTTTTTATTGTGGGAAGCCAGGTCATATCAAGAAGAATTGTTGGGCATTGAAGAAAGGGCAAGCTGGGAACAAAGATGAAAAGAAAGATGAGAAGAAGAAAGCTGAAAGTGACACTACAACTACTTTGTCTGAGACTGATATTATTCTCATTTGTATGGAAGAAGACTGTATGCATGTTATAAGTTAGAATTCCGAGTGGATAGTGGATACAAGAGCTACATGTCATGCTATCTCTAATCGAGACCTTTTCACGACATATATAAGCCGGTGACTTTGGCAATATGAAGATGGGCAATACCAGCTATCAAAGATTGTAGGACTTGGTGATATACACTTGCAAACAGATACTGGATGCACATTAATCTTAAAGAATGTGCGGCATATTCTCAATTTGCGGCTTAACTTAATTTTGGGTCTTTCTTTGTACCGAACGAGATATGAAATTCAACTTGGTGGAGGTAAATGTAAAATTACCAAAGGTTCTCTTGTGGTGGCTAGAGGAAGTGTATGTTATAATTTATACAGGACTCAAGCGAATGCTTCATATGATTCTTTGAACGTAGCTCAAGACGGTGACACTCTCAGTTTGTGGCATAGGAGGCTTGGGCACATAAGTGAGAAGGGGTTGCAGATATTAGCAAAGAAGTCTCTTATTCCCTTTGCCAAAGGTTCGTCACTCATCCCTTGTGATTATTGCTTATTTGACAAACAACATAGAGTTTCTTTTAGTAAGCCTTCTAGAAAAAGATAATATTATGGATTTAATTTATTTTGATGTTTGTGGTCCTATTGAGGTAGAGTTCTTGGGTGACAATAAGTATTTTGTCATATTTATTGATGATGCATCGCAGAAGATGTGAGTCTTCTTGTTGAGGACAAATGATCAAGTATTTTTAGTCTTCCACCAGTTTTATGCCATGGTGGAGAGGCAGACATGAAAGAAGTTAAAGTATTTATGCACCAATAATGGAGGAGAGTACACTTCCATTGAGTTTAGAGATTATTGCTCCAAACATGGTATTCAGCATCAGAGGACGGAGCCAGGCACACCATAGCATAATGGAGTTACAGAAAGGTACAAAAAGACTATTGTGGAGAAAATCAGATGCATGTTGAAGATGGCAAAGTTACTTAAGAGCTTCTGACTGAAGCTGTTCGCAGTGCATGCTACATAATCAATAGGTCTCCTTCAGTTCCTTTGGATTTTGATATTCCAGAGAGAGTTTGATCTGGAAAAGATATTTCCTATTCTCATCTGAAGGTGTTTGGTTGCAAGGTGTTTGCACACATTCCGAAGGAGAAGAGACAAAAGCTTAATGATATAGCGGTTCTTTGCATCTTTCTTGGTTATGGAGAAGATGAGTTCAGCTACATACTATGAGATTCAGAAAAGAGACAAATTATCAGACAAGTAGATGTGATTTTGAAGGAGGATCAGACTATTACAGATCTCGGGAGGGTAGAACAGTCAGAGCGTGTTGCTAGTGAGATTCCAGATATGACACCCGTTTCGTCTCTAGTATAGTTGCATCCTACAGATATAGAGCAGGTGCATGATGGTGATATTGATGATGACGGTTAGACACCAGAGCAGGGAGACGGTGATCAGGATCATGAGCAGGAAGCTCCTCAGTAGGGAGAGTATCACCAGCAATAGGAGTTTGCAGAACCACAACTTAGGAGATCAGCTAGAGAGCATCGACCATCCACGATATATCCTTGTAGGTGTCAAAAAATTGCCTATAGGCCCCCGCACGCAGCTCGAGATAGAGAGAAGACGATGAACATCGCTAAGTTGTGGTTCTACAGATATAGAGCAAGTGCATGATGATGATATTGATGATGACGGTTTTAAGCTATTTTTTTCGATCGTTAACTGCCTGGATTTGTTTCAATTGATCTGATATCATCCAAGAATGTGGTTAAGTGGTTACAACCGAAGATAAGATCGAATCGATCGTTCTTATCCGAGAACAGGGTCCCTAAGCCTATAAATACAGCCCCAGGGCCTTTATTTTCCCATATCTGGAATTCTCGAGCGTCGGCGAAGCCCTGCTGAATTGAGGACTGAAGAGCCACGAATTCCAGAGAGGAGGAGGAGACTTCAGTGAATTCTTCAGCATAAAGAAGGAGAGCTTGATAGATCTGTAGCCCGGTTCTTTGCCTTGAGATTGCCCTGTTACGGTGATCTCGAGAAGAGTGATTATTTCGCTGTTGCCGAGATAACTACTTCAGTTTTTTGATTCCTTCGCGAATCAATGAAACTCCGGATCTGATCTGATCGTTTGGTGGTCCACGAATACTAATGTTCCCGTCACAGGCTAAGATCCCACGCAAGCAGCAGGCGATAAACACCCGTTGCGCTGTTTGACGAGAGTTGTTTTTTTTGTTTTCATTATATAAAGGTCTTATAAAAAGACTAACTTTTGTTTTTATTATAATGTTTAAAGTTGTAATGAACACAACAATGAACAAATCAACTTTCTTCCTAAATAAGCTGGCGACCATAGTGGGAGCCAATAGTCTCGTCAACTAGACTGTCATGCCGCAGCTGACGATCAAGATCCTCGTGGCTGAAGAGGTCGAATACGAGTTCGACCAACAGAAGTTTGAGGAGTATGTCTCCTCCTCCTCCTCCAGATCCGCCTCTCCTCGCAAGCGTAGGAAGGTCTCCTCCGCCTAAAAGATCCGCTGGTCTTCAGATCTAAAGACTCAAGAAGGCGAATTCCTTGCTACCGTTGCTGTAGCCGCACCTCACAACGATCCGTCGGCGTCCAATGAAACCTGATCTATAGATCTGAACTCCTCCATGATCAAGGAGTTAACTACTGAAGGCGTGCCAACTCTATCGAGGAGAACACGTCAAAGGCAACGCCAACGCCTCGCCTGCAAATTCGCCAAGGCTTTGGATCAGGTGGACGGACTCCCTTACCAAGCGGATTTGGAGTTCAGAAAGCACCAAGTGGTTAAGCCATCTCCACAGCAAGCTTCATGAACCTCCTCCCAACCACCTACTAACGGATGGGTTTGTGTCAAACGTAACCGTTCCACTCTTGAGGAGCGCATTCAGAAGCGTCGCGCACTTCTTGCGCATGCCCAGATCCTTGTGCGAAAAACACAAAAGATGCAAAAGGAAGAGACGGTTAAGAGATCGCTGAGATCCAAACAAATTTGGATGCCAAAGGCCAAATCAATGCCTAAGGCAAGAGCAAGCAAGCCTTCATCAACTTCGGATCCCGCTCCTTTTGCCACCACACCTTCGGTGAAACCCTACGGTGACGTGGACCTCTCCAAATTTAGAATTTTGTTGAAGGGTCGCCTGGGTCCTTTACACGAATATCAAGGTAAAGCGCCTGTTAAGGAACGCTTGGGACCGTTGAAGGAACCCTGAGCAACCATCTAGACTGGGGGTCGTACGCGACATCCTAACAAGTTGATTCCCGTAACTACCCGCGTGGAGATGCCTGCACAAAACCAGGAGCCCGTTAAAATTTCATCCTCACATGGGTGTGATTCTAAATGTGTGACTCCTTCTAAAGCCAATAAAGCACTACCTATTCAAAAGAAGATGCACCGAACAGACGATAGCGTTCCATTTGCGGAATCAAACCAACAGCCGATAGGTTGCTCTGACTGCAACGTTGATGAGTTGTACTATCGGGCTGGGGGAGCCGATAGGTTGCTCTGACTGCAACGTTGATGAGTTGTACTATCGGGCTGGGGGTACGAATAAATCTCGAAAGAGAAGTACCCAGGAAGCGGACTCTCGTACTATCGGGCTGGGGGTACGAATAAATCTCGAAAGAGAAGTACCCAGGAAGCGGACTCTCACTGTCCATGTACCGAACTTATTAGGGCAGTATTATCAGCGTGTAGCTACCCTAAGACCGCTCCACAGAGGGTCTCAGTATTTAAAAGGATCTCCACCAGAATGTCCAAGTCCAAGGCAAGGCGTTTCTATAGAAAAAGATTAGCTACGCAAGATGATGAACTACCAAAGGTCACCATCAATATGGTTGATAAGGAGAAGTCAACCCGAAGTGTCAATCCCCGACATTTTTTGGACATATCCCAACGTATAACTCGGTTACGCGCGGGAACAACTAGGCGTAGGGACTATCAGAGGATGAATAGCGGATTATCCTCGGATGATGAAGCATCAAATATAAACTTTGCCATCGCTTCTGACAATACGGTGTCCAGCATAGGACTATCTCGCGAGGCATTTATGGTCAATACCGAGCAAATGACCAAAACCATCGAGGACGTTTTGGCTAAGCAAAAAGAGAACTTTAAGTACGAATTGGAAATGGCCATGATACAGTTGAAGGAAGAGCATGACCAACAAATTCGGGCTCTGCCCAATCAATTCGGTGAATCCAGTCGTCGTAATGATGCTAACCGAGCAGGTAGTGATTCGGATGCAGATGAACATCTCAATGCTGATAACTCTCTTATTGACTAGATCGCTGGGGGTGGTCCTACTAAAAACAACAATACTGGAGGTGGTCCTACCGAAGATGATAATGCCGAGGGTGGCCGCATTGTTCCTCTCATAAATCATCCAAAACATGATACAAACGAGGATGAAAAGATGAAAGACCTCAAGAGAAAAATTAACACTCTAATGTCTGTTCGAGAGGTGAAAAGGACCAGCATTCCGTGTCCTTACCCGAGAGAGTGGGAGTCGATCCCGTATCCGACCAAGTTCAACTTGATCAGCTTCATGCCGTTTGACGGGAATGGCTCCCCTACTCAACATCTGATCTACTTCAAGTCTCACTTGGGTATGATCTCCGACAATGAAGCCTTGATGGTTCGATCATTCGTCGGCACCCTTCGTGGGCCTGCCTTCGATTAGTACTGCCGTCTCAAGCCTGAAAGTATCAATAGCTGGGACAATATGGAGAGCTTATTCCTCGATAATTTCTTTAACAACGACACCAAGATATCCATCAGGACACTCTTTGAGGAGAAACAGAAAGACGAAGAGACGGTCGACGACTTCATTAAACGTTTTCGAAATAAGGCGATGAACTGCCGAGATCGGATCACGGAGGACTTCATCCTCCAAACATGTCATAACAACCTATCTATTAAGATATTGGAAGTTATGGGAGTCTACCATCCAACACATGGAAAGAGTTAAAGACGCGCGGAGAGCAGGCCGAACGCTTCCTTAGAAGGAAGAAAGCCGAGAGAAGACAACCAACGGCTAACTCTCCGAACTCAATCTTCGTCTCTCGTGGTAAAGGGAAGACACTTGCAGCAGTCGTTGACGTTAATCAGATGTCGCAATCCAGAAGACAGCAGAAGACATCGAGTCCGAGACTCTAAAAAGAGTATTCCTTCAAGGACGAAGATGTTCCAGCCATTTTCGAATCCCTCCTTAAGAACAACAAGATCAAGCTACCACCTATCGCAAATCAAGAGAAAGCTGACAATACTATGGATCCAAAATACTGTACGTACCACAAGAGGATCATTCATCCCACCAAGGTTTGCTTCGCTCTCAAGAATAACATCCAAACCTTGGTTGAATCCGATGCCATAACACTCAATTAAGTTGAATGAACACTCCGACAAGTATAAGAGTATAAACTGATCCTTTCGAACACTCCGGCAAGTATAAGAGTATAAACTACTCCTTCCGACACTCCGACGAGTATACAAGTATAAACTGCTTCTCAATCCTCTAACCGATATAAGAGGTTAAACTGCTCCCTGATACTCCAACAGGTATATGAGTCTAAACTGTTTTCTTTATTTTATGGAAAGTTCCTGGAGAGTGCCATGCCTGGTATTCTTAAGGATAACCTGGTCATCCAACTGAGTTCAATATTAGACCCAGTCTTACAAGAAGCTGGAGGTGGATGATCCATGTAACGGGAAATTCCTAAAAGAATTCTGTATAGTGTATTCTTAGGGATAACCCGGTCACTACAAGAAGGTCAGGAATAAGAAACTCCCACTCAAACTCCCGCTATGTCTGTACACTCAACACTCCTATTGTTAGAGTCCAGACATAGTACTCGTAATTTTAATCTTCTGTTTATTGACAATTGTCAAACCCCTCTATGTTAAGTATTTGTCACTTAACACTAGGAACCCCCTTTGAGTGATTTCTACGAATCAACACTCCCTCTATAATTTGTACTCCCACTTTCACTGTTCATTTGGTCAAACCTTCTTATAGTTAGGACCACAACCAAAGCCAAAATCTCCTCTTGATTCCTTCCATGAATAAGAGGTCCACTTTCGAATCGAATAATCAAACCTTCCTATAGTTAGGGTCACCTTAAACTCCTGCTTGGTTAAACCTTCCTACAGTTAGGGCCAAAATCACAATTCACTCTCGATAAACGAGAAATTTATCTTTAGTTCGGTAAAACCTTCCGACAGTTAGGATTATCCGAATCTTTTTGATTCTCAGAGTGGAGATCCCACTTTTAGTTTCACTCTTCAGATTCTCGAGGTAGAGATCCCACTTTGAGTCTCCTTTTTAATTGGAGATAGATATAAAATTCTTCCTCTTCGGTTTTGAGAGATAGAATATAAAATTCTTCCTCTCCTATTTTGGGTTTGTCTTTGCCCCAAGAGAAGACACCATCCTTCAACTCTATAATCCGTGCCTTCCACGCACGGAGAATTTTATCTCGAAGCCTAAGTAGGGATAAGTCAGCGCCTAATACGCGTTGCCGGTTTAGTCTTTTACCGATTAAAAAAGACACCAGAATCCAAATCTGAGGAATTTTATCCCGAAGCCTAAGTAGGGATAAGTCAGCGTCTAACATGCGTTGCCGGTTTAGTCTTTTACCGATTGAAGAAGATATCATAATACCAATCTGGGGTATTTTATCCCGAAGCCTAAGTAGGGATGAGTCAGCGCTTAACCCACATTGTTGGGTGGTTCGTTCTCGTGAAAATGATCGAGTCTACGTATTCAGCATCGTAGCAACAAAAATACATACCTTTTATGCATGGGGAATTTTATCCCGAATCCTAAATAGGGATAAGTCAGCGCCTAACACGCGTTGCTGGTTTAGTCTTTCACCGATTAAAGAAGACACTAGAATCCCAGTCTGGGGAATTTTATCCCGAAGCCTAAGTAGGGATAAGTCAGCGTCTAACACGCGTTGTCGGTTAGTCTTTAATCATAAAAAGGACAAAAGTCCAAATATTCGACATTATGACATGTTGTTATTAATAACACCGTAATCCGTGTCTCACACGTATAGAGAATTTTATCCCGAATCCTAAGTAGGGATAAGTCAGCGCCTAACATGGGTTGCCGGTTTAGTCTTTCACGGACTGAAGAAGACACTAGAATCTAAGTCTGGGGAATTTTATCCCGTAGCCTAAGTAGGGATAAGCCAGCGCCGAACATGCGTTACCGGTTAGACTTTAACTGTAAAAAGGACAAAACCCCACATATTAGATATTGTGACAGATTGTTATTTTTTGCATCAAAAGTTGACCTCGTTGTGGAATTCATTATATCTTCGGTCGATTACAATAAATTCAAAAGAGATAGTCTTTTTATAAGACTTCTTTTACACAACAAAATAAAAATTACAACTTTTTAGAAACAAACGCAGAATCGTTGTTTGGATCGCTGCTTGCGTGGGATCTTTGCCTGTGCCGGGAGCGCTTTGACTCGTGGACCACCAAATCACATATTCTGATTGAATCGTGAGGGGTTTAATGATTCTTCCTTCGTTTATCGAAGTAAAAATTTGAAACGATATCTTATCAAAGTAAGATAGTCGTTCTTCTTAAGATCAAGTCAAAGCTCGAATCTCAAGGAATTACCGGAAGCTCAGGAACTCTGCTCTCTCTGCTCCAAAGTGTTCAAAATGATCAACCCTCTTCAAAAATGGCCTTCGGGGGGTATTTATAGCCCATATGACAAACTGTACTTTTGAGACAGTGTTTACTGTCTCGGCGGCCGAGACAGCAAAGATTATCTCGGGTTCCAAGATAGTAAACATTGTCTCGGGTTCCGAGACAGTAAATACTGTCTCAGAAATCCTCAACCGCCCAGCAGTTTTCTTGTAATTGCCTTCCCACGTTTTACAACTCCGTTATTTTGGCAGTTATCAACGTGATTTTCGCCCACGACGTTTCCCACGTTCTTGAACAGTTAGTGGCCACGTGTCGGCGGTTACAAAATAGTTTCTGATCTTTTGAAGGCTGTCTCGCGGGCGAGACAGGGAATACTGTCTCGCGGGCGAGACAGAGAATGCTGTCTCGCATGGCGAGACAGAGAATACTGTCTCGCCTGTGAGACAGTAAAGACTATCTCGCGTGCGAGACAGTAAAGACCGTCTCGCGTGTGAGACAACCCATACTTGTGTTCTTCTGCCTTTTTTGGATGATATCCTTTTTTGAGCTGTATTCGGATATCTCTCAGCATTTTTTGACGCCTACAGATACCCCCTCTAAAGTATTCTAGACTCATTCTTTTATAGAGGAGTCTGGGATACTTTGGATAAGACAGATCTTATCTGCAATCCCTTCAATGCTTGATTGAGTAGATCGTGGAGAGGAATCCATAAAATGGCTTCGGCTCTTGATCTCTTCATCCATTAGTCTATTCAGTTCTTTGTAGAATAGCTAATGCTTCTCCGGTACTGCGTTTATCACTGGACCGTTGTTGAGATTTTGAATCGAGGCTGGTATTTCCATATTGATGCTTGTATGTCCCTTGTGAGTTCGTGAGGTTATCCTTAAGAATATTTAGATTAATATTCTCTAGAAATTTCCTGTTGAAGGTAGGGAAACAGTTTAGACTCGTGTACCTATTAGAGTAATATGGTCTCTTTTTATTGGTAGAGATGAACCCAATGATGGAGAGGAAGAATTTTATATTCTATCTCCTGGTCTCTTGTTTGTTGGTAGAGATGAACCCGAAATCGGAGAGGAAGAATTTTATATTCTATCTCCTAGTCTCTTGTTTGTTGGTAAAGATAAACCCGAAATCAGAGAGGAAGAATTTTATATTCTATCTCCTGGTGTAAAGGAAACTCAAAGTGGGATCTCTACTTAGAGGATCTCAATTGGTTTGAATAATCCTAACTGTCATAAGGTTTGATTATTCAATTCAAAGTTGGACCTTTCGTTCGCAAAATGAATCGAAAGGAGATTTTGGCTGTGGTCCTAACTGTAGTAAGGTTTGACTAAGTGGGAGTTTCGAGGTGATCCTAACTGTAGTAAGGTTTGACTAAGTGGGAGTTTCGAGGTAATCCTAACTGTAGGGATGTTTGATCACTCGATTTATGGACCTCTCGTTCATTGAAGGAATCGAGAGGGGATTTTGGCTTTGGTCCTAACTGTTTAAAGGTTTGACCAAATGGGCAGTGAGACGATCCTAACTGTTTAAAGGTTTGATCGTTCAATTTGTGGACCTCTCGTTCATTGAAGGAATCGAGAGGGGATTTTGGCTTTGGTCCTAACTATTTAAAGGTTTGACCAAGTAGGGGTTTGAGACGATCCTAACTGTTTAAAGGTTTGATCGTTCAATTTGTGGACCTCTCGTTCATGGAACGAATCGAGAGGGGATTTTGGCTTTGGTCCTAACTGTTTAAAGGTTTGACCAAATAGGGGTTTGATTTGATCGTTCAATTTGTGGACCTCTCGTTCATGGAACGAATCGAGAGGGGATTTTGGCTTTGGTCCTAACTGTTTAAAGGTTTGACCAACATGGGGATTTGAGACGATCCTAACTGTTTAAAGGTTTGATCGTTCAATTTGTGGACCTCTCGTTCATGGAAGGAATCGAGAGGGGATTTTGGTTTTGGTCATAACTGTTTAAAGGTTTGACCAAATAGGAATTCGAGACGATCCTAACTGTTTAAAGGTTTGATCGTTTAATATGTGAACCTCTCGTTCATGGAAAGAATCGAGAGGGGATTTTGGTTTTGGTCCTAACTGTTTAAAGGTTTGACCAAGTGGGAGTTCTGAGATGATCCTAACTGTTTAAAGGTTTGATCATTCAATTTGTGGACCTCTCGTTCATGGAACGAATCGAGAGGGGATTTTGGCTTTGGTCCTAACTGTTTAAAGGTTTGACCAAAATGGGATTTGAGACGATCCTAACTGTTAAATGGTTTGATCGTTCAATATGTGGACCTCTCGTTCATGGAAAGAATCGAGAGGGGATTTTGGTTTTGGTCCTAACTGTTTAAAGGTTTGACCAAGTGGGAGTTTCGTGGTGATCCTAACTGTAGGAAGGTTTGATCACTCGATTTATGGACCTCTCGTTCATTGAAGGAATCGAGAGGGGATTTTGGCTTTGGTCCTAACTGTTTAAATATTTGACCAAATGGGCAGTGAGACGATCCTAACTGTTTAAAGGTTTGATCGTTCAATTTGTGGACCTCTCGTTCATGGAAGGAATCGAGAGGGGATTTTGGCTTTGGTCCTAACTGTTTAAAGGTCTGACCAAGTGAGACGATCCTAACTGTTTAAAGGTTTGATCGTTCAATTTTTGGACCTCTCGTTCATGGAAAGAATCGAGAGGGGATTTTGGTTTTGGTCCTAACTGTTTAAAGGTTTGACCAAAATGGGAATTTGAGACGATCCTAACTGTTTAAAGGTTTGATCGTTCAATTTGTGGACCTCTCGTTCATGGAACGAATCAAGAGGATTTTGGTTGTGGTCCTAACTGTGTTTAAAGGTTTGACCAAATGGGGACTTGAGACGATCCTAACTGTTTAAAGGTTTGATCGTTCAATTTGTGGACCTCTCGTTCATGGAAGGAATCGAGAGGGGATTTTAGCTTTGGTCCTAACTGTTTTAAAGGTTTGACCATGAGAATTTTGTGAGGGAAGATTGATCCAACTAAGTGATCGAATCTCATCTCAGCAAAAGAGTATTCAGAAATCACCGTGGGGATGTAGTGTTTATCACTTTGTTTGTAATGATCGGGTTATCCCTAAGAAAATTACATATAACATTCTTCCGAGAACTTCCCGTTACATGGACCATCCACCCCTAGCTTCCTTCGCGAAACTGGGTCTAACATCATACTGAGATACATGACCGGGTTATCCTTAAGAATATTACATGTAAAAATTCTCCAGGAACTTCCCGTCAAGAGTGGGAAACAGTTTAGACTCATATACCTATTGGAGTATCGAGGAGCAGTTTATACTCGTATACTCTTTGGAGTGACATGAAGAAGCAGTTTATACTCGTATACTCTTCGGAGTTAGGGAAAAATAGTTTATACTCGTGTATCCCATGGAGTTGGTCAACATCATACTGAGATACATGACCGGGTTATCCTTAAGAATATTACATGTAAAAATTCTCTAGGAACTTCCCGTCAAGAGTGGGAAACAGTTTAGACTCATATACCTATTGGAGTATCGAGGAACAGTTTATACTCGTATACTCTTTGGAGTCATGAGAAGCAGTTTATTCTCGTATACTCTTCGGAGTGACATGAAGAAGCAGTTTATACTCGTATACTCTTCGGAGTTTAGGGAAAACAGTTTATACTCGTGTATCCCATGGAGTTGGAGTCGTTTTTACTTGGCTTGTTTCGCCGTTATGACACCGGAGTCAATTAAAGCTTGGATTTTATTTTTAGTCCAAAGCAAATCTCGGTGGGATGAAGAACCCTTCTGTGGTATGCACAGTAGTTTGGATCCGTAATCCTTTTAGCTCCCTCCTGATCTTTAATAGGTGGTAGCTCGATCTTGTCGTTAGCGAGGAGGTATTTCAAGATGGCTGGAGCTTCATCATCTTCGAAAGAATACTCTTTTTGGAACCTCGGATCGGGAGTCTCCTTCCCAGCGATTGCAGATGTCGTCGGTCGGCTTCTCTCAGCTTTCTTTCTTTTAAGAAAATGTTCAGCTTGTTCACCACGCATTTTTAAATCCTTCCAAGTTTTGGATGGTACAACCCCCAGAGCTTCCAGGACATCGATAGAGAGATTATTATGGTATGTTTGCAGGATGAACTCCTCTGTAACAGGATCTCTGCAATTCATTGCCTTGTTACGGAAGCGCTTGACAAAATTATCAACTGACTCTCCGTCTTTTTGCTTCTCATCTAAAAGGGATCCGATTGACACTTCGGTGTTATCATCGAAGAAATTGCTGAGGAACAAACTTTCCATGTCATCCCAGCAATTAATGCTTCCTGGCTTGAGATGTCAGTACCAATCGAAGGTGGGCCCACGAAGGGTGCCAACGAATGACCGGACCATTAAAGCCTCATTTCCAGAGATCTTGCCCAAATGAGACTTGAAATAAATCAAGTGCTGAGAAGGCGAGCTTTTCCCGTCAAACGGTGTGAAGTGAATCAAATTGAATTTTGCCGAGTACGGTATTGAATCCCATTCTCTTGGATAGGGACATGGAATACCCGTTTTTTTCACTTCTTGAGCCGTCATCAAAGCATTGACTTTATTTTCAAGTTCTTTCATTTTTTCGTCATCGTCTATGTCTTCATTCGAAGGACATTGAGGAGAATGAGTTAGGCCACCCCCTGTAAGAGGTGCCATTGAACCACCCCCAATATCGCTATTGGGAGGGTGCGTTAAACCACCCCCAGCTTTATTGCTATTGGGAGGTGTATCAACCATAATGACTTTATCCACTTCTGGATCACTATCATCTGCCACATTCTTAGTGTGGCGGCTGGATTCAGCTCGCTGACTGGACTCAGGAGGTTGAGGCCGTTGAGTTAGCAATTCTTTCATTTGTTGGATAGCTAACCCCATCTCTGTCTTCATTTCAGCTCTAATTTCTTCACGTTGCTTCGCTAGTGCTTCTTAAAGCATTTGAGCAAACCGATCAGAAGTGATTGTGAACACTTCTTTGGTTTGTCCCGTGCTAGACATTGTATCATCAGAAGCGATCGCAGAACAAGTGTCCGAGAGTTTATCTTCCGAGGACATTCTTTCATGTATTCTCTTATAATTTCTACGTCTGATAGCTCCTGAATGGAGTCGAGACATCCGTTGGGCAATTCTTGAATTGACTTTTCCTCTCAGGGAAAAGTCAGGATTTGAGTCACTTGAATGCCGCTTAGACTTTCTTTTATCAACCATGTTGATGGTGACTTCAGGGAATTCATCATCTTGAACAGCTAATCTTCTCTTGCGAAAATATCTCGGCTTAGGCTTCGACATTTCGGTGAAAAGACTGTGGAATACCGAGACTCTTCGTGGGATGGCTTCTCGTTTTGTGTAGTTATATTCCAATAATGCTGCTCTTATAAGTCGCGCACAGGAACAATGAGAGCTTATTTCTCGAATAATTCTCTTTCGAAATCTATTCAAACCCACAGCTTGATAGTACGATTCATCGGTATGATTGCCGGAAAATCCTATCGTCTGTTGGTATGACCTCCCAGGTATAACAATGTCTTTTGGCGATCACGTCTTCTTCTGGGGGTTCAGGGCAAATTATCGTTGCCTTTGAGCGATCCAAGGTTATTTTAGGAGTCACACGTTTAGAACCACCCCCTTGCGGGTGTGGAGTCTTAACAGGCTCCGAATGCTGATTTTGCACAACTCCCGACTTTGGAATCCAAACTTTGCAGAGCTTTGGCGGTTCTTTGACCACCGTCTCCCTGTTTCTTTCTCGTCTTTGTTGTAAGAGATCACGAGCATGAGCGGTGTTTGCCATACGCTTTTGTATGCGTTCTTTGAGGGTCGAACGGGCCCTCTTGACAATAGTCCATTCCTCTGTCGTGAGTTTAGCAGAGACATGAGTGATTGGTCGTTGAGGCAACTGAACCACTCGATGCCTCCTCGATCTAAGTTCGCATGATAACGAACTCCATCGGGTTGTTCCAAGGCCTTAGCCATTTGGCGAGCGCGACGCTGGCGCTGTCTCTGACGAGCTCTTTTTGTCAATGCCGGCGGGCTTTTATTTAACGACTCCTTTAATGGAGAAGAGTCATTATGAGCAGAGAGGTTGCGAGTAGAATTCTCAGCAACAATCAGACGAGAATCTTCATTTTGTGCCTTCTTTGGCATGCAGGTCTTCCTCAATTGTGAGATCCTCTTGTACTTACGAGACAATGAAGATCTTGAAGAGGATGATGAGAGATATTCCTCAAATTTGGTTTGGTCGAATTCATATTTAACCATGGATTCAACTGGAATCTTGATCGGCTGCGACACGACAGTCTCAGCAGCGAGACCGTTGGCTCCCACTGTGGTCGCCAGTTTGTTTGCGTCAAAAGTTGATCTCATTGTGGAATTCATTATATCTTCGGTCGATTACAATAAATTCAAAAGAGATAGTCTTTTTATAAGACTTCTTTTACACAACAAAATAAAAATTATAACTTTTTAGAAACAAACGCAGGATCGTTGTTTGGATCGCTGCTTGCGTGGGATCTTTGCCTGTGCCGGGAGCGCTTTGACTCGTGGACCACCAAATCACAGATTCTGATTGAATCGTGAGGGGTTTAATGATTCTTCCTTCGTTTATCGAAGTGAGAATTTGAAACGATATCTTATCAAAATAAGATAGTCGTTCTTCTTAAGATCAAGTCAAAGCTCGAATCTAGAATTTGAAACGATATCTTATCAAAATAAGATAGTCGTTCTTCTTAAGATCAAGTCAAAGCTCGAATCTCAAGGAATTGCCGGAAGCTCAAGAACTCTGCTCTCTCTGCTCCATGTTGGCCTTCTTGTTTTGATGATGTTTAACAAACAATTTACCACTAATGTTGTTTGTCTAGTATTTGTGTTTTCGTATTTATTGTAGACAAACAACGCAGTTGGAGGATGGATGTTGTTTGTCTAGTATTTGTGTTTTCGTATTTATTGTAGACAAACAACGCAGTTGGAGGATGGATGGATTGCGTCATAATGATCATATCTAATGGAGGTTGGCGGAATTGTGGAGTGAAGCAACGCACAATTCAAAGTTAAAGATCAAGTTCAAGCTTCATCCGCAACGTGTACCAAGTCAAGCTTAATTGAAGATCAAGATTGCTTGGGTAATGTAGTTTAGGATTTATATTATGTGTGTTAAGTACTCTAAGCTCAATTATCTATACACACACATTTTATTGGTTTCCTTGTATATATATGTAGTCACATATATATACAACACAAGTTTTAGTTTTCATGTTTATAAATATGAAATTACATGTTTCATATTTATTATTGTGATTTGGTTTATCTACTTAGATATGAAACAAATATACTTTCATATACATACTCATAGGTTTTATTTTCTATTGTATTTGTGAAAATATTGTATTCTTAGTTTGTAGACTTCAATATCAGTTTATACATATTTTACTAAGTGTATAAAAACATTTTACAAAGTTTCAAAATGTTGTTTAAGTCAAAATATCAATTTTCAGGTTTTTATGTTTTTGAACATATTTGCAAAATGATGATATTTTTCATTTGGGAAGTCCTTTTTCAAAGCCAGTCATTGTAGCATGTTTATTATCATGTCTACAATCATTCCCCAAAGTTTTATATTTTTTGGAATTTATTTGATATTTTTAAACAGTATTTTAAAATCAAAAAATCAGTTTTTCATATGTCAGTTTTCGGTCGACCGCACCGGTCGACCGATCATTTGGTCTTTCGTTACTGGGCGACAGAGAGTCTGTCGGTTGACCGGTCCGGTCGACCGAGAGCTCTAATCGGTCGACCGGAATTTCCGTCGGTCGACCGAAAGTTTTCATCGGTCGACCGCACCGGTCGACCGACGATCGTCCAGAGCCATTCTTTGTGTTTTTGCTCTCCATCGGTCGACCGACAGAATTTCCGGTCGACCGACGTTAGTCCAGAAAGTTTTCTTCGTGTTTTTGCTCTCATCGGTCGACCGACGGAATTTTCGGTCGACCGACAATAGATCCGTTGGGCACAACGGCTACTTTTCTGAGGAGCTTTCTGGGGGCTTTGTTGTCCTTTGGCTTGGGGTTTTTGGCTGAGTTATGAGAGGGTATAAATACCCTATTGCTGATATCTTCTCATATTTCTAAGAATGTTTTAAAAGAAGTTTTTAAACAAGGGTTTTAAAAATCACCTTGTTTTGAGAACAATCATTTGTCATATTTGTGCTTATTGTGAGAATCACTTTGTAATACACTTGTACACCGAGTGAGGAGTGTGTGGTGAGAGTCGGGGATCGTCCCAAGAGGAGTGGCGTCGGTTGACGTGCCTAGGGAGAGGTTGTAACCGAGCACTTGAGGGAGACACGGCTAGGTCCAACACTTAGTGGGTGTAGAGTGTGATTGCAAGAGTGTGAGTTGTAGAGTTTTCGGTTAGCTAGAAAACCGAGTGTGTAGAAGAAGTTCCGGCTTCCAAACCGGATTGTGTTAGTGGATTTCTCCCCGGGAGTGGGGAGCGGAGACGTAGGACGGAAGGTCCGAACTCCGTGATCATATTGCTTGTTTGAGTGTGCTTTGGCGTTCTTTCATATTTATGTTCATATCTTATATCGCCATTGTCATTAGCTCATTATCTATATCATCCACTATCTTGTTTAGATTGTTTACCCCTTGTGTTAGTTTATATATCATTGCATATATATATTCATCATATAGGATATATCTCATTGCTCATATTGCTTATCCTAGCTTATATAGTTGTTATATTTCATACTTGCTAGGATAACTTGTTAATTAGTTTTTTTATTGGCATATAATCGGATTAGATTAGCATAAGACCCTAATCACCCCCCCTCTAGGGTCTAACACTCCAAAGTGTTCAAAATGATCAGCCCTCTTCAAAAATGGCCTTCGGGGGGTATTTATAGCCCCTATGACAAACTGTGCTTCCGAGACAGTGTTTACCGTCTCGGGTCGAGACAGCAAAGACTGTCTCGGGTTCCGAGACAGTAAACACTGTCTCGGGTTCCGAGACAGTAAATACTGTCTCGAAAATCCTCAACCGCCCAGTAATTTTCTTGTAACTGCCTTCCCACGTTTTACAACTCCGTTATTTTGGCAGTTATCAACGTGATTCTCGCCCACGACGTTTCCCACGTTCTTGAACAGTTAGTGGCCACGTGTCGGTGGTTACAAAACAGTTTCTGATCTTTTGAAGGCTGTCTCGTGGGCGAGACAGGGAATACTATCTCGCGGGCGAGACAGAGAATGCTGTCTCGCATGGTGAGACAGAGAATACTGTCTCTCCTGTGAGACAGTAATAACTATCTCGCCTGGCGAGACAGAGAATACTGTCTCGCATGGCGAGACAGAGAATACTGTCTCTCCTGCGAGACAGTAAAGACTGAGACAGTAAAGACTGTCTCGCGTGCGAGACAGCCCATACTTGTGTTCTTCTACCTTTTTTGGATGATATCCTTTTTTGAGCTGTATTCGGATATCTCTCAGCATTTTTTGACGCCTAAAGTTATTAATAATACCATAATCCATACCTCACATGTACGGAGAATTTTATCCCGAATCCTAAGTAGGGATAAGTTAGCGCCTAACATGCGTTGCCAGTTTAGTCTTTCACCGATTGAAAAAGACACTAGAATCCAAGTCTGAGGAGTTTTATCCCAAATCCTAAGAAGAGATAAGTCAGTGCCTAACACGCGTTGTCGGGTAGTCTATTTTTGTAAAAAAGACGAAGTCTACGTATTCAATATCATAGTACTAAGAGAGTTAACTCTCTTAGCACAACGTTACATGTGAAAACGGGTTTAAACAATTCACATGCTAGACCGATTCAAACGGTAATCAGTAAAGGCACATCAAACCCGTTGAAGGCTGAGGGTTTTCCAAAAATCCTAGAGTCTACGCCTAATACACGTCACCGTTTAGTCTTTTCACGTGAGAAAGACGAAGTCTACGTATTCAATATCGTAGCACTAAAAGATTTAACTCTTTTAGCATAGCGTCGCACGTGGAACGGACTTAAACAATTCTTATGCAAGTCTGATTTAAATGGTAATCGGTAAAGGCACGTCAAATCCGTTGATGGCTGAGGATTTGCCAAAAATCCTGAGTCTGCATCTGATACATGCGATCGAGTAGTCTATTCCCGTGAGAAAAATGAAGTCTACGTATTCAATATCGTAGCACTAAAAGATTTAACTCTTTTAGCATAACGTTACATGCAGAACGAACTCAAATAATCCGCATGCTAGCCCGACTCAAATGGTAATCTGTAAAGGCTCATCAAACCCGTTGATGGCTGAGGGTTTGCCAAAAATCCTATACATGTGAGAGTCATTGAGTTGATGGCTGAGGGTTTGCCAAAAATCCTATACATGTGAGAGTCATTGACGCACCAGCTTCATTAGTTGTTCTCGTGACTTGAGTTTGCCAAAAATCCTATACATGTGAGAGTCATTGACGCACCAGCTTCATTAGTTGTTCTCGTGACTTGAGCATCCAACAACTTCAGGATAAGATCCATACCTGCAAATGAATCAGCTTTAATAATTGGTCCTGCAACCTCAACACTTGAGACTACCACACGTTGTGATAAAAGTCAACGTCGGTCAACACGTTGTGATGAAAAGTCAACACGGGGCGATCCGAAACCCTAAGGTCAACGTCGGTAAATGCATAACCCTAGGTCAATGCCAGTCAACGTAAGTCAATATATATTATGATAGAGATAGTCAGTTCTAAGTCAACTCGATGACACGAGCCAAAATTAACTCACCAGTTTTGATTCAAGACTTCGACGACGGCCAAACGATAAACGCAACGCCGGTAGAACTTTAGCTATTCGTCAAAATATCGAATAGACTAAAAATCGAAGGAGTCAAGAATCAAAGCTAACTACAGGTCTTTTTACACCGACTAAAGGTTTGACCAATTATATCCAAAGTATTTCAGGCTTATCTATAAAAAAACGAGACTAAAACACTTTGGAGGGGGTATCTGTAGGCGTCAAAAAATTACTTATAGGCCCTCGTATGCAGCTCGAGACAGAGAGAAGACGATAAACATCGCTATTCGAGTCACAGAAGCACATTTGACGATGACAAATGCATGAAGTGAGTCAACGGACCATGCGAAGCAACGAAATTTCGGAATAATGGAAACACGAATGAACTGGGAGCTGCACGTTACTTATGAAAGATGAAGCACCCCTCGTGTCCCGTTTACTTCACACATGATTCAATCATGGAAGCTCGTAGATCTCCTTGTCAAATTTCTAATGCACTTTGAATCACGTAATTATGAGTTCGGACAACGAAAATACGACGAAAATGGACAGAGCGTGTGAAACTACGTTCCGGGCCTCGTCAAGACACCCCTTGGTGTCTCGGCCAGGACGAGACACCCATGAGTGTCTCGGCCATGCCGAGACACCCACGGGTGTCCGCAGCCTAAAAATACTGATTTGGCGGTTTTAAGCTGTTTTTTTATCGTTAACTGCCTGGATTTGTTTCAATTGATCTGATATCATTCAAGAACGTAGTTAAGTGATTACAACTAAAGATAAGATCGAATCGATCATTCTTATCTGAAAACAGGGGTCCCTAAACCTATAAATACAGCCCCAGGGCCTTCATTTTCCCAGATCTGAAATTCTCGAGCATCGGAGAAGACCTGCTGAATTGAGGACTGAAGAGCCACAAATTCCAGAGGGGAGGAGGAGAGTTCAGTGAATTCTTCAGCATAAAGAAGGAGAGTTCGATAGATCTGCAGCCCGGTTCTTTGCCTTGAGATTGCCCCATTGCGGTGATCTTGAGAACAGTGATTATCTCACTGTTGTCGAGATAATTGCTTCGGTTTCTTGATTCTTTCATGGATCAACAAAACTCCGGATCTGATCTAATCATTTGGTGGTCCACGGATACTAACGTCCCCGTCACATGCCAAGATCCTACGTAAGCAGCAGGCGATAAACACCCGTTGTGCTATTTGATGAGAGTTGTATATTTTTTTTGTTTTCATTGTGTAAAGCTCTTATAAAAAGACTAACTTTTGTTTTTATTGTGACGTTTGAAGTTGTAATGAACACAATAATGAACAAATTGACTTTCTCCTCCAAACAATCCTCTTTCAGAGTATTCTTTGCTGAGAGAAGAGGGGGAGTCAGAAAGCTTTCAGGAGGCACATACTCATAAAGACAAGGACAGATGGTTCCAGGCTATGAAGGAAGAGATGAAGTCTCTTGAGAAGAATGATAATTATGAGTTGGTGGATTTGCCGAAGGACAGAAAAACTTTAAAGAATAAGTGGGTATTCAAGTTAAAGAAGGATGGCTACAAAGAGATTCAGAAATGCAAAGCCAGATTAGTGGTGAAAGGCTTTGGTCAGAAAAAATGCATTGATTTTAATGAGATTTTTTCACCGGTTATGAAGGTGATGTCCATTAGAGTTATCTTGGGTTAGCAGCTAGTTTAGACCTCGAGATTGAGCAGCTTGATGTGAAGACTGTATTCCCTCATGCTGATTTGAAGGAGGAGATCTACATAAAACAGCCGGAGGATTTTGAAGTGAAGGGAAAAGAGCACATGGTTTGCAGGTTGAAGAAGTGCCTCTATGGTTTGAAGCAGGCACCCGGGCAGTGGTATAAGAAATTTAATTCTTTTATGTTGAGTTATGCTACCAGAGAATAATTGCAGATTCGTGTGTATATTTTAGGAGAATTTTAGATTCCAGCTTTATTATCCTTTTGCTTTATGTGGACGATATGTTGATTGTTAGCCATGATAGTCAGATAATCGATGGGCTGAAGAAGGAGTTATTTAAATCCTTTGACATGAAGGATTTGGGCTCGGCACAACGGATTCTTGGTATGGATATTACTCGTGACATAAAAGTTAAGAAGTTGTGGTTATAACAGGAGAAATATGTTGAACGACTACTTGATAGATTCAATATGAAAGATGCCAAATTAGTCAGTACTCCTCTTGTAGGTCATTTGAAGCTTAGCAAGAAATTTTGCCCGACTACAGATGAGGAAAAGAGTGAGATGAAGAATATTCCTTACTCTTCATCTATAGGGAGTTTGATGTATGCCATGGTTTACACTCGGCCAAATATAGCTCATGCCGTTGGTGTTGTGAGCATGTTCTTTTCTAATTCAGGAAAAGTTCATTGGGAATGTATAAAGTGGATCTTAAAATATTTGGAAGGCAGTTCCAGATTGTGTTTGAGTTTTGGAGGTTCGAAGGCAATATTATATGGTTTTACAGATGCAGATATGGCAGGTGATCTCTGTAGGCATCAAAAATTGCCTATAGGTCTCCACGAACAACTCAGTGCTAAGAAATGACGATGAATGTCACTATCCAGTTCACAGAAGTTTGATTGATGTCGGTGAACGCTTGAAGTGAATCGACGAACTACATGAAGCAACGGAATTTCAGAATAACAGAGACATGAACTGATCGGGAACCTCGTATCGTTCACAAATGGCGAGATACCCTTCGTGTCTCATTTGTTTCACAGATGATATAATCATTGGAGCTTATAGAACTCCTCGTCGGCTTTCCAATGCATTTTGAATCGCTCAAATCCGAGTTCGGATGAAGACGTTACGGTGGAAACGGACGAACGTACAAATCGGAATGGCTCAGCCTGAGTTGAGACACCCCGAGGTGTCTCGGCACGAACGAAACACCCCAAGGTGTCTCGGCCTCGTTGAGACACCCTGGGGTGTCTCCAGCCCCGGAAATTCTCCGTTACACAGTTTTAACCACCCGGAACCCCTTTGTGCCTATAAATACAGCCCCAGGCCCTCATTTTTCTAGATCTGGAATTCTCATGCCTCGGCGAAGGCCTGCCGGATTGAAGACTTAAAGTACACAGATTTCAGAGAGGAGGAGGAGTTAGATCTGCAGCCCGGTTCGTTCCTTAGGATTATCTCGTTGCGGTAATCTTAAGAAGAGTGATTATCTTGCTTCGTCGAGATAAGAGCTACAGTTTCTCGATCCCTTCACGGATAGATGAAACTCTGTCCAAATATTGATCGTTCGGTGGTCCACGGACTAACGCGTCCCCGTCACAAGCCAAGATCCCACGCAAGCAGCGGGCGATAAACACTCGTTGCGTTTGTTTGAAGAGAATTATAATTTTTTTGTTTTCACTGTGTAAAAGTCTTATAAAAAGACTGATTTTTGTATTCGTTATAAACGTCTGAAGTTTGTAATGAATCCCGCAATGAAACAATCAATTTTCACCGCAAACACTCACCTTCACTTTCTACCCCTATTTATAATCTAAAACAACTATTATTGGCCTTTGGATCAATTTTGAGCTTAAGAAACTAAAACCAACCACTCATTACATTCTTTTCGGCACTAATCGATTAACTTTGTTACTGTTCTACCATTGCTTTACTAAAATGACCATATCTTGAGTTCTACAATTCTGATTTGACTCAAAATTAATTTGCTGGATTCGTAATTGAAAGATGGACAATATTATATAGTTCTTAGCTAGACCAAACAAACCTATCCTACACATTTACACTTAAAATACGTTATAACACATCCAACGATGAGCTACCATGATCATTTTTGCTCTAATTTTCTTGGGCTTTTCTTGGCTTCCTCTAGACTTCTAGTAGGTTCCAAGTGGAATTATATTGGGCTACTTTTAGCTCTTATTTGATAAATTATTTATTTCCTACAAATTCATAAAATAATTGATATTAGCAAGTATATTTATTCAATAAAATAGATAATGATGGTATAAAAGTGTAATAAAATGTACTGATCAGCAGCGTAGGTGGTGGTAAGAGGACCTACTGATAATCTTATCAACACTCCCATGTCCAGAATTCAATCCCGTTTGCCTAATCTGGAATGTGTTAGTCTAAGTGTGTAGACCTAAAGCTGAATCAAAAAGACGAAGAAAATAGGATTGACGCGGTTCGGTCGACTGACGAGGTGGATCCGGTCTACCACGACGCTTGTAGGAAACTAAGAAGAAATCCTCACTCTGTCTGGTCAACCGCAAGAGCTGGTCCAGTTGACCGCGAACGTGTACCAAAATCCTGTAGGAATTTGGCGCTCTGGCCAGTCGACCGCAGGATGTGACCCGGTCGACCAGAGTCGGGTTTTGCTGTTTCCAAATCTATTCAGGATTCTGTTTTGATCTGGGATCCTATATATACCTAAACATTTTAGGGTTATTAGAACACGTGAAAAATAGGGGTTTGAGAGGATTCTTTCAGAGAGATCTCAGAGAGATAAAAACCTATTTGTGAGCATTGTAATCTTCTTTAATTAATCAAAGAATTGTGTGATGTGGCTCATGAGGATGTAGGCACGTTGCCGAACCTTGTTAAATCTTGTGTGTTCTTTCTTGTTTACTTTTCTATAGTTTTATCTTTTATTTGCGGTGATTTTCCTACTTTCCTACTCTCAAACACAAAGTCCAGAAGAGTACGGATTCAATTTGATTGTTTCGAATCCTCAACAACTAGTATCGGAGCTTCGTTCAGAAGGTTTGTGTGAGAGCCATTATAGAGGAAAGAAAATCTAAGATCGAAAAGTTTAACGGCTCAGACTTTGCCTACTGGAAGTCGCAGATGGAGGACTATCTGTAACAGAAGGATTTGTACCGTCCGGTGGTTGGCAAAGCTAAATGAAAGAAGAAAGAGGAATTAGATGAGGAGTGAGAGATACTAGATAGGAAGGCTCTAGGGCAAATCTGGTTGTCACTCGCCAGGACAATCACACACAATATATTAAAGGAGAAAACGATGGTAGGGCTTATGGAAGTGTTCGTGAAGATGTACAAGCAACCGTCAGCCGCAAACAAGGTGCATCTCTTTAAAACACTCTTCAACCCGAAGATGGCAGAAGGACACTCCTTCACGATGCACCTCAGTGAGTTCAACATGATTGTTGATCAATTTATCTCCGTAGACATAACATTTGATGACTAAGTGCAGGCCCTATTGATTCTATCGTAGCTGCCGGATAGTTGGGCAGGTTGTGTGACCGCAATTAGCAATTCAGCGGGGAAGGAAAAGTTAAAGTTGAGAGAGATTATTAGCATGATTCTATCCGAGGAGGTTAGAAGAAATCCTCCGAATCAGAAGGTTCAGGATCAACCCTAAATCTCTAGCAGAGAGGCAGAAGCTAGAAGAAGGGTAACAAGAATAGGAATCGGTCGAAGTCAACCAAGAAGAGGTCAAACTCGAAAGTGAGGCCTATCGAATGGAAGTGTTGGAACTGCGGCTAGGAGGGCCATATGTCTTCAGCCTGTAAAGCACAATAAGAAGGATGCGAATGAGTAGGTGGCTCATCTCATGCAAGATGCCTTGATCCTTGCTATGAATAACGATTCTGATTCTTAGGTTATTGATTCTGGAGCCTCGTTCCACGTTACTGCTAATAGAAAGCTTCTTCATAACTATATAGTAGGAGACTTTGGGAAAGTATACTTGGGGGATAATGAACCATGTAGTGTTGTTGGAAGAGGTGATGTGAAAATACAGTTGAATGGTTCTAAGTAGAATCTGAAGAATGTCAGACACGTACCGAAGCTAAAGAGGAATCTTATTTTGGTTAGCCAGCTTAGAGTGGAAGACTATGTTTTAACATTCACCAGAGCTTCGTAGAAAATCTCCAATGGCACGACGGTGGTTCCTCGAGCAACAAAATAGGAACTCTCTACCTCACCTCACATGCGAGTGACACCCTCACAATTACAGCTGGCAAGAAGATTGTAGATCTGTGGCACAATAGGCTGGGACATATGAGCTAGAAGGGGATGGAAATTCTATATTCACAAGGAAAGCTAACTAACATCGATTTAGTGGAAGTTGGTGTTTACGAGGACTCTATCTACGGGAGGCAGAAGAGAGTTAGTTTCAGAAGGGTGAAAGACCACCTAAAGCTCAGAAGGTAGAGCTTGTTCATGCAGACGTATGGGGTCCAGCTAGTGTGTCTTCTTTTGGCGGTTTGACGTACTATATCAACTTTATCAACGATCACTCGAGGAAGGTGTGGGTATACTTCATGAAGCACAAGTCAGAGGTGTCCGGGATCTTCAAGAAGTGGAAGTCCATGATAGAGAACAAGACAGATCTAAAGGTGAAGTGTCTGAGATCAAACAACGGTGGAGAATACGAGCTGGAGGAGTTCAAGAGGTTCTGTGCTCTAAATGAGATTCGTTTGGAGAGGACTACTCTAGGGACACCGTAGCAGAATGGCGTTGCAGAAAGGATGAACATGACATTGATGAAGCATGCCAGGAGCATGCGATTACATGCAAGTTTACCTAAGACATTTTGGACGGATGCGGTGCATACGGCAGCTTACTTGATTAATCATGGGCCATCAGTTCTATTGGATTTTGGGATTCCAGAGGAGATTTAGAGTGGTAAGAAGATCAATCTCTCACACTTGCGAGTATTTAGTTACGTGGCATATGTTCATATCAGTGATCATGTCAAGGACAAACTAAAAACTAAATCACAGAAGTATACATTTTGGATACAGTATTGATGAGTTCGGGTATCGTCTTTGGGATGAGAAGAATAGGAAGATCATTAGAAGCAGAGATGTGATATTCAATGAGGAGGTGATGTACAAGGATAGGGACAATGCCAAGGATAGACAAAACAACGGGAACAACACTAAGGATATAGATAAATCCGAGTATATGAATTTGGAGGAGCTTCCAGATGGGGGGATAGTGCTAGTTCTGACCGAAGAACGAAGGAGACTCCAGGTGCAGAAGCTACTACCCAGGACGTGGAGCTTAGGAGATCATCCAGAGTACCCAAGCTGAATTCCAGATATCTCTCATCACTTAATTACTTACTTTTGATAGATAGCGGAGAGCCGGAGTACTATGAGGAGGCTATGCAAGTTAGTAAATCTCAACAGTGGGAGCATGCGATGCAAGAAAAGATGGATTCTCTCCACTCGAATGAGACATGAGAGTTAGCTCAACTACCTATACAGAAGAAAGCCTTGCATAACAAATGGGTCTATCGGGTCAAACAAGACAGTGATGGAAGCAAGAGGTATAAGGCCAGATTAGTTGTAAAAGGGTTCCAATAACGGGAAGGAGTGTATTATATGGAGATATTTTCCCCCGTTGTGAAGCTTACAACCATCAGAGTGGTGTTGAGCTTAGTAGCTAAAGAAGATCTCTACCTTGAGCAGTTAGATGTGAAGACTGCCTTTCTTCATGGTGACTTGGATAAAAAAATCTATATGAAACTGTTAGACCCTAGAGGGGGGGGGGGGGGGTTAGGGTCTTATGCTAATCTAATCTGATTAAATGCCAATTAAATATAATTAATAAGTTATCCTAGCAAGTATGAAATACCATAAGATATATGAGCTAGGATAAGCAATATAAACAATGAGATATATCCTATATGATAATATATATATGCAAGGATATATAAACTAACACAAGGGTAAACAATATGAAACAAGATAGAGGATGATATGAATAATGAGACAATGACGATATGAGCAATGAACACAAATATAAATAAACGCCAAAGCACATTCAAACACACAATATGATCACGGAGTTCGGACCTTCCGTCCTACGTCTCCGCACCCCACTCCCGGGGAGAAATCCACTATCACAACCGGGTTTTTTACGTTCACCCGAATAACGTTTACACCTCACAGTGTCGGTTTTCAACGCTCACCGATCAACGTCACTCCTCACACTCGGTTTTCTAGTTCACCGAAAACTTCACAACACACTCGGTTTTCTAGCTCACCGAAAACCTTACACCACTCACAATGTAACAAATATAAATTTGTTCTCTACAATAGGTGAGAACTCAATTAAGCACAACTCAATGTTACAATCTCTCACAACCCTAATATACTATGTATGCAAATACAATAAGCTCAAGTGGGTGTGTGTAACAATGAGATAATATAATCAAATCTAAACTCAATATAAAAACTAGCTTTAAAGAATGATAATCAAATAACTAAGTAAATGTAAAGCTAGATAGAGTTTAGAAAACTTCTCCAATAGATGACAAGATGGAGAGATGGAGATTAGAGTCCAAATAAGAAGATGATCTCCTCCACTTGTGAAAATAATCTTCAAACCAAACAAACACTAAAACACACTTAAACCCTTATTTAAAACTCTTTAAACTTGTTTAAAACATTTCTTGAGTACCTGAAAAGAGATCAGCAATTGGGTATTTATACCCACTCAAGATCTCAACAAAAACCCCAAACCAAATGACAAAACAACCCCAGACAAATCAGCTCAGAAATAGCCGTTAGGAGACAACGGCTCTATTGTCGGTCGACCGGAAATTCTGTCGGTCGACCGATGGAGAGCAAAAACACGAAGACCAGCTCTGAACAATCGTCAGTCGACCGGTGCGGTCGACCGATGGAGCTTTCGGTCGACCGACAGACTCTCTATCACTCAGTGATGAAAGATCAAATGATCGGTCGACCGGTGCGGTCGACCGAAATCTGACACATGAAAAAAAAACCTGTTTTGCTGATTTTAAAACACTGTTTAAAAATATCAAATAAATTCCAAAAAATATAAAACTTTGGGGAATGATTGTAGACATGATAATAAACATGCTACAATGACTGGTTTCGAAAAAGGACTTCCCAAATGAAAAATATCATCATTTTGCAAAATAGTCCAAAACACAAAAATGTAAACATGTGAATTTTGACATTTTGGCTAAACCAACTTTTGAAACTTTACAAAATTATTTTATAGACTTGAAGAAAGATGTAAACTATTGTTATGAAGTCTATAAACAATGAATGTAGTATTTTATCAAAATACACATATAATGCACTAAAACAAATACACATATAATGCACTAAAACATGATTTCATTTAACTAACTAAAATTGATATTGATGAAATCATATATATACATATGAGTATGAAACAAAAAATATGTTTTCTAATTATATTCAATTGTTTCATAGTAAAACTTGAAAACTATCAAACCAAAACATATATGTATATATATAACTATATATATACAAAAACCAAAACGTGTATGTGTGTATATGATTGAGCTTAAAGTACTAACACACATAATATAAATTCCTAAACTAAATTACCCAAGCAATGATCTTGATCTTCAATAAGCTTGACTTGGTAATCTCACGGATGAAGCTTGAACTTGGATCTTGAACTTTGAATAGCAAGGCTTCACCGACATTCCGCCAACCTCCTTTGGATATGATCGTTGAAGCTCTATTCCATCCATCCTCCAACAACGTTGTTTGTCTACAATACATAGGAATGCACAAACACTAGACAAACAACATTAGTAGTAAATTGTTTGTAAATCATCATCAAAACAAGAAGGCCAACAGAAACAACCTATTGGCTTCATTGAAGAAGAAAAGGAAGAGATGATGTATAAGCTCAAAATGAGCTTGTACGGTTTGAAACAGGCTCCGAGACAGTGGTATAAGAAGTTCGACAACTTTATGCAAAGCAATGGCTATGAAAGATGCAATTCAGATCATTATTGCTACTTCAAGAGGTTCGAGTCCAGCTATATCATGTTATTATTGTATGTTGATGACATGTTAGTTGCAGGATAGTGTTTAGAGGAGATAAACAACTTGAAGAAGCAGTTGGCGAAAGATTTTGCTATGAAAGATCTGGGTGCACCGAAGCCAATTTTTTAGATCAGAATCAGTAGAGATGAAGCTGAAGGGATGTTGAAGTTGAGTCAAGCTGAATACATCGAGAAAGTACTTCAGAGGTTCAACATACAGAATGCTAAGATTATTAGCACGCCCATTGGAAGTCAGTTCAAGTTATCTGAGAAGCAATCACCCAAGACATATGCAGAGAAAGATCATATGAGTAAAGTGTCATATTCATCAGCCATTGGTAGTCTTATGTACGCGATAGTTTGCACAAGGTCGGATATTGACCATGAAGTGGGAGTTGTAAGCAGGTTTGCAAGCAATCCAGGAAAGCAGCATTAGGAGACCGTGAAGTGGATATTACAATACTTGAGAGGGACTATGGGCAAGCCACTATGTTTTAGGAGGAAGAATTTGGTACTACGGGGATACGTGGATGCGGATTTCACCAGTGATCATGATATGAGGCGAAGTACCACAGGGTGTGTTTATACCTTGGTGTCGATAGTAGTGATCTGGGTCTCACGTCTACAGAAGATTGTAACATTATCCACAACTGAGGCAGAGTATGTCGCAGAGACTGAAGCCAGCAAAGAGATGATTTGGTTAACCAGGTACCCGGAAGAGTTGGATCTGAAGCGGGGGAACAGAGTTCTTTATTGTGATAGACAGAGGGCTATACACCTGTAGGGTGAAAATTTGATTCTTCCGAAGGAAGGAGTTTCGTTTGTATTTATAAGAAAGCTTATTACAAACTAACAAATCAAATGTTTACAACAGAAGTAGAGGGAAGGCCCTCTTTGTTTTGTGTGGGGACTTTAGGTGGCTATAGGACGCTTCGCTCGATGGTCGGGTCGAGTCTGCTTCCCTTGGACCGTTTGAATGAGGTTGCTGGAGAGCTTCAGTTCTCAGTAGAAGCTCGGGGCAATGGAGTTCGGGTCTGCTTGGTTCGTCGGCGATCGGAGCTCGGAACTAGGCAACAGTGCTGTAATGCAAGGATTTGCTAACAGCTTGGTCTCAACTCTTTTTTCTCCAAGTTTTGCGACCTCTCTTCCATCGTGCTGGAAGGGGTTTTTTAAATGAAAGAAGGACAGCTTGATTTCTCCTTGAATTGTGGGATGTGACCACATCCTCTTCAGAGACGTCTCGCCGTTCCTCGATACCATGAACGGTCATTCCAGGGATTGTGTTCTATGTCCTGTCACCTACGATGGGAAGGCCCATTCTTGTATGTGAGGCAACAAACGACTGCTATCCGAGTGGATTTGACCAGCATTAATGAACCGCATTTATGAGTTCGCAGATCGATGAAGTGTCTGTCCGATCACTTGTACTGTGCGTGACCGCCCGGCGTGCTTTGAGCACGACGCTTTCTCCTTTCCGGTCAGGAGAGGCGGTGAAGTAGGTGTACAGTACTCGAGTGGGTCTAGCCAGCTTGCCGAGTGCCGGCGGATCCAGCTCTTGGCTCAGACATCCGAGGTGAGTCGCATTTATGAATGCTCAGGTTGACTCGACACCTGTCCAGCTCCTTCGCGCTGTGCGCACTGTGGGCGGCCGTTTGACGGTCCTGGGGTACTGTGCTCTCTCTCCCTTCGGGTCGAGAGAGATGGGAAGGTCCATCTCAGCACGTGGGGTAGTGGATACCCAGCTGTACTGACGGTTTTGGGGCTTGCTGGCGGATTCGACTCCGAACTCGGGCAGGCGAGTTGAGCGAAGAGCGAATTTCCGCCATCCTGATCGACCCTGACTCATGCTGGCGAGTCGACCGTTAGGCGAACCTGGACTTGAGTACAGTCGACGTCTACGCAGTTTAGGTCCGTGCCAGAGAACTGGGCATGCGAACTCTTCTCGTAGGCAAATTTCCTGTAGACCCATAGAGGTATTTTTTACCGTCTACAAGACCCCCTTCAAAGTTTTCAGACCTAAACTGGCTTGCGTGTGGTCTGGAATACTTTGAATGAAGAAATTGTTGGCGAAGCAAGTGCCTTCGATTTCTCTTAGGATTTTTAGCAAATCCTCAGCTATCAACGGGTTTGATGTGCCTTTACCGATTACCGTTTGAATCGGGCTAGCCATACTATTCTCCTCAGTATGATGAGTTGTCGAACAGTTTCTCTTAGGCTTAATGCTAAGATTTCTGCTCTAACCCTTAGCCATCTGGGGCGTGGGTTTCAACCGTTTAAGCAAGGTCATTCTTTTGGCTTTGTTCGTAATTTTACCTTTGAGGGCGAATGCATCGTCAAGGCGAAATTAATTTTTGAGAGCCAATTCTCGCGCGACTCGTGGGGTTATGCCCAGTATTTGCAGGCGAAACCCTTCCTTTTGTAGGCGGAACCGGATCTGACGGGAGATGAGCCACGTGTCTGCTGATAGAGCCTCGTGCTTCCCAGCTAAGACATTGGATCGTGGCGATCGTGACTTGACAGCACGATCCTCGTGCGTTTCGCCCTGCGACGTATCGTGGCCGTGGTTCTCGGACTCAACCGTCGGATTCAACCGCCAATCTCGGTCCCTTCGATGCACTGAGGGTGATCTGGGCCGTCGAATTTGATCGTGGCCCCGTTTCCTGTCTGTTAGGGTTTTCGCCTTTCGAGGGCAGTCGTGGCCACGTGGACAACTCCGCCCTTCTAAATCAGCCGTTTTCCTCCATTGGGAGTTACCGTGCTTTCAAATCTTGAAAGGGAACATCCAAGGAAAGAATTCCCGCTTCCTCTTACAATGGCTCCGAAACCTAAGAGGTGCAAAGTGAGGGGTGCAGGTCCCGGACGTTACTCCGACCGTCTCTCTGCCGGCATGCCTGCTGGTGCTCTGGAGTCGTGCCCAGGTACGTTGATGGATTCGTTGGGCGATCCCTTGCAGGCCTTAGGCGTCGGATTTAGGGAGATGAGTGTTGCTTATTTCCCCGATTTGGGGCAAAGTTTGCCCTATTTTGCCTTTAGAGGATGAGTACTGTCCCCGCGGGCGAATTCTCCAGTGGGGAGGAGACGAACCCCTTTTTCGTAAGGCGAGTTCGGCCCTTCCCATTAGAGGGGAGTGTAGTCCTGTAGGGGCAGACTTTATTCGAAGTGGGTTCCCCCTTGCGATTTCGCCCTCCTCTGTTTGACGGGCGATTTTGCCCCTACAGCGGATTTTGTCTTGATTGACCTTCTTCTTTTCTTTTTCTTGCAGCGACCTTTTCCGATGAGGCTTTTCCAGAGGGTGTGGCTGTTGGCCATGTCGGGGCTACGAGCTACGCAACACCTTCTCGGTTTCCCTCTTTGGCTCCAGTACCCGTGTTCACCGCT
>NC_033803.1:12907762-12929610 GCF_001876935.1 Asparagus officinalis | reverse complement strand
TGGGCGTGTGAACTCTTCTCGTAGGCAAATTTCCTGTAGACCCATAGAGGTATTTTTTACCGTTTACAACACCTTGCCAAGAATCCAATATATCATGTCAGAACGAAGCACATCAACGTACGATACCATTTCATACGCTCGCTGATTGAGGACGGGAATTTATAGGTAGAGAAGATTTTGGGGAGTCAAAATCCTGCGGATATGTTGACAAAAGCAGTGACCATCAAGAAACTAGAGTTGTACGCAACTTCAATTGTCCTTCACGCGTTGGAGATGAAGACGGAGCCACACCAGGAGGATCGGCGGGATCGTCGGATTGATAATGATTGAAGAATGGGTTTTTCTTTTCCATGTAGGAGAAGATGCTTGCGAAGAAGTCAGAAGTTCCGGGAGAACTTGTTGATGGCGTTTTTGTCTCCAAATGGGAGATTGTTAGTCTAAGTGTGTAGACCCAAAGCTGAATTAAAAAATGAAGAAAACAGAATTGACGTGGGTCGGTCGACCGACGAGGTGGATCCGGTCGACCGCGACGCCTGCAGGAAACTTAGAAGAAATCCTCACTCCGTCTGGTCGACCGCGAGAGCTGTTCCGGTCGATCGCGAACGTGCACCAAAATCCTGTAGGAAGTTGGTGCTCTGGCCGGTCGACCGCAGGACGTGACCGGGTTGACCGAAGTCGGGTTTTCCTGTTTCCAAATTTATTCAGGATTCTATTTTGATCTGGGATCCTATATATGCCTAAACGTTTTAGGGTTATTAGAACACGTGAAAAAGAGGGTTTTGAGAGGATTATTTTAGAGAGATCTCAGAGAGATAAAAACCTATTTGTGGGCATTGTAATCTTCTTCAATTAATCAAAGAATTGTGTGGTGTGGCTCCGGAGGACGTAGGCACATTGCTGAACCTCGTTAAATATGGTGTGTTCTTTCTTGTTTACTTTCCTGTAAGTTTTATCTATTATTTACGGTGATTTTCCTACTTTCCTACTCTAAAAACCAAGGTCCGGAAGGGCATAGATTCGATTTGATTATTTCAAATCCCCAACAGAACATAGGGATGTGAGATGGGACCCACACACCTTAGTTTTACGGGGATCAAACTCCGGATTTTTGACCCGAGGGATTCTCATACATTGCCAAGGTTTCCATTGTATTACAAATAAAGAGAACGTACTAACTGGACTGAAGAGTCTATAAGATGACAAAAGCAGTGGCGACAACATAACAAAAGAAATTCAATATTGGCATGCAAAGTCCACGGATAAAAAAAGAGCTGATCATTTTCTATGTTACTTGCTGCTCAAGGATTTGAATCCCAATCCTTTATGTCAGCAAGAAATCAACTCCAAGTTGCTATATATACAAATGTAACTAACATCTTTTCATACCTGCAAAAAGAATGGCAACATCAAAAATTGTAGGAGAGGATGTGAAACTATTAGGACACTGGGCAAGCATTTTTGTGGTAAGAGCACGGATTGCTCTTAATCTCAAAGGGGTTTCCTATGAGTTCCTTGAAGAAGAAATAGGGAGCAAAGCAGAGCTAGTGAAGAGTGAGCTGCTTTTAGAGTCAAACCCTGTATACAAGAAGATCCCAGTGCTCATTCATGGTGGAAAGCCTATATGCGAGTCTTTGATCATTGTTCAGTATATTGATGAAGCTTGGGACAGGAGAGGACCATCCATTCTTCCCTATGATCCCCATGATCGAGCCCTTGCTCGATTTTGGGCGGTCTACGTCGATGAGGTAAAGAAAAGATTTCCGAGTTTTGTCATGTTCATTGAAAACAAATTTCATTTAGTTCATAAATAGAAATCCTATTAAAGTTTGAGTTGATTTCAGGTAACAATATATCAAGGTAATGTTTATTCATAATATTTCTTTTTATGTAAGAAAATTAATAAATCATTTGGTAGGCTCTGTCCGCTGGTTAGTTTATACGTCAATAACTGTTTATACTTGAATCAGTATAAAATAAGGGGTAATTAGAACTTAAATACCTTGTAGTTCCCTACCTTTGCACAAATCTCTAAGCTCTTCTCACATTAATCTAATTCAAGGATAGACAGTCTTTTCTGCGTTACTGATCAAGTGCACAAAAAGAACTAGATAGTTTCTTCATAAACTCTGAAGTAAACTAATATTTCTGCATAACCACTTTATCCCATAAGTAAAAACTTCCATTTTCTGCATAACCACTTTATCCCATAAGTAAAAACTTCCATGGAATAATTCTCAGTTTATTACCCAGTGGATTGTTTCCTTTTTCACGATGCTGAGAGCAAACACTGAAGAAACCAAGACTGAAGCAACAGAGAAAACCATCACAGGCCTGCGCAATTTAGAGGAAGCATTCACAAAATGCAGCAAAGGGAAGCAATTCTTCGGAGGAGACGCCATTGGCTACCTCGACATCGCTCTCGGCTGCAACCTGGGTTGGATCAAAGCAGCTCCAGAGTTGAGCAGCGTCGAGCTTCTTGATGCCACAAAGACTCCGAAGCTAGCAGCATGGGCGGAGCAGTTCTGGGCCCAGGATGCAGTGAAGGGAGTGCTGCCGGATGCTTCAAAGTTTGTGGAATTTGCTAATATGATCCGGGCTCGAAAAACAGCATAGGGAATAGAACTATGTACGATGCAATGTCTTGATTCTAAATAAGTTACAAAGACATGATATATTTGTTAAGTACTACTTTGCAATAAAAATTTTCTTCAATACTGCACGGTGCCTTTTCGTTGCAAGACAACCTGTAGGGTGTTTTTAGAGGCTCTCGCAAACAAGACTACTGCAAGTTTAACTCAAAAGTAGATATACCAATTCCATGTGGAGGTAAATTGTGGTAATAGTGTCAATTTTTCATAATGTACTCTCCCTGGATATCATCTACAACATAACTGATCTCCGTGCCAAGAAACACTAGGTATCTGTAGGCGTCAAAAATTACCTATAGGTTCTCGCACTTAGTTCAAAACAGAGAGAAGATGATGAATGCTATTATCCGAGTCAGAGATGATTATCCAAGTCAAAGAGGATCATTCAATACTGTAAAAATAAGCGAAGGAACGCACGTAAAACGTCAAAACGTGTGAAACAACGAAGCAAATACAATCAGGAGGACTCTAGAGTGACCTGCACAAAGAAGTAAAATTTTGACCATGATGAGATTTGAATCCAAAAAATATCAAAAGGAAAAAGTTGTAGCTCTCTTTGTTAACTTGCCAACGCATTTTTAATCATTTCATTCCGAGATTGGACGAGAAAATTAAAGCCAAAAATACCGAAGACAATATAAACTATCTCGGAAAATCCGAGTCACCTCAAAGTGACTCGAAAATTCCGAGTCACTTCGGAGTGACTCACGCCCAGGTCAGCTCCCAACGTGTTTTCTAATAAGATTGACATATAGAACTCCTTAGGGTCATTCATAAACATGTGTGGTTATCCTAAACATGTGGAAGCTGTTACACAACCGAAAACCCACATAAACGGATAATAACGGTTGTTCTTCGATCCTATCTACAAACACGATATTTAAAATCTATAAATACACCCCTAACACCCTCATAAGGACAGATCTGAAGGGAGCCACAGATTTTAGAGGAGCTAGGGCGAGGTTCTGACGAATTTGAGAGAGGCTAGCGAGATCTTGGCGAATTCCTATGCGTAAAGAGTGGATTTCAAGAGATCTGAAGTCCGTTCCACCTTTCCTCCAGATCAAACTTGATTTTGATTTCGAGAAGAGTAGTAATCTCGCTTGGTCGAGATTATTTACTTTTACGAATACTTCCTTTATGAAGCAAGAGCATTGAATTTTAATTCTGTCAATCGGATCTGATCTGTGATGGTCCACGAGCTAACGCGTCCCCGGTACAGGCAAAGATCCCACGCAAGCAGCGGGTGATAAACGTCCTCTGCGTGTGTTTGAAGATAGTTGTATTTTCTTATTTTATTTGTGTAAGTGAGTAGTCTTATAAAAAGATTAACTCTTTTGAATTCATTCTAATCGATAAACAATTGTAATGGATTCTACAAATAAACCAACTTTCGACACGAACACCTGAGTCATCAGATCTGAAGACCAATGAACCTTCTTGAGGGAAGTGGCCTTCCTACGCTTGCAAGAAGAGGAATATCTGAAGGAGAAGGAGGAGATGTACTCCTCAAACTTCTGCTGGTCGAACTCGTATTCGACCTCTTCATGCACACGGATCTTGATCAATGACTACGACACGACAGCCTCGACAGCGAGGTTCTTAGCTCCCACTATGGTCGCCAGCGTGTTCGCATTGAAAATCGGTTTTATTACAAAATTTTTTTATATTCTATCTCCAGATGCAAAAGAAACTGAAAGTGGGATCTCCACTTTGAGAATCTTAGAAGGTGAAACTAAAAGTGAGATCTCCACTCCAAGAATCAAAAAGATCTAGATAACCCTAACTTTTATAGGATTGGTCACCCAATCTGAGTATGAATTTCTCATTTATCGAGATGAAAATCTAATTTTGGTCCTAACTGTAAAAGGTTTGACCAAGTGGGAGCTTGAGATAACCCTAACTTTTATAGGTTTAATCGTTCAAATTGGGTGGAGGCCTTTCGTTTATCAAAAGGGAATTCCAGTTTTGAAAGTGGACCTCTTGTTCATTGAAGGAATCGAGAGGGGACTTTGGTTTTGGTCCTAACTATAGGAAGGTTTGACCAAGAAACAGCAGGAGTGAAGATACAAATAACAGTGGGAATGTTGACTTGTACAAATTACTCAGTGGGGGTTTTCGGTGTCAAGTGACAAGGACTTAACATGAAGAGGGAGGTGTCGTGCTAGACCCTAACAGTGAGAATGTTAAAGGCTTGGACACTATGGGAGTTCGGGTGGATTCAAACACGAAGAATTTTGGTGGACCCACCGTCATTTGGTTTGATTGGTAAGCGATTTTATGGTGGAGGATCTTGAGTCATTAAGCACTCCACAATTTAACTGTGGGGGTTTCGTGAGTAAAGATTGACTAGATTAAGTCATTGAATCTCATCTTAACGAAAGAATGCTCTGAAAGTCACAGTAGGGGGTTTTTTAATTATCTTGGAAATGATTAAATAGCAACAGTGGGAGGTTTTTAATCATTTTTTATCATGATTAAGAATAAATTATTCTGATGACCGGTTTTCACCTTGAATGGTCAGCTGGTCTCGGGTTATCCTTAAGAATATTATGAATAACATTCTTTAGGAACATCCCGTTGAAAATAAGGGAAACAGTTTATCCTCTTATACCCATTGGAGGTGGGGGAAGTAGTTTAACCTCGTATATCCTGTCGGAGGAATGGTGCCATCCTCATTTTGCTTGTTTTTCCATTATGATGCCGGCGTCAACCAGGGCTTGGATTCTGTCTTTGAGAGTGAAGCAAGTCTTGGTGGGATGGTGGATCCTCCTATAATATGCACAATACTTTGGATCCAAAGTATTATTAGCTTCCTCCTAATTTATAACCGGTGGCAGCGTGATTTTGTCGTTAGCGAGGAGGTATTTTAAAATTATTGGAACTTCATCATCTTTGAAAGAGTATTCTTTCTAGAATCTCGGATTAGGAGTCCTTTGTTGCTTCCGAGGTTGCCGTTGTAACATTTGATTTACATCGACAGCAGTTTCAGGTGTCTTAACTGTCGATTGTTCTCCCTTGAGCTTCTTTCTTTTAAGGAAGCACTCAACTTGTTCTCCATATAGTTTTAATTCCTTCCACGTGATTGAGGGGACAACCCCCACAACCATGAGGACATCGAGGGAGAGATTTTTATGGTAGGTCTGGAATATGAACTCCTCTGTGATCGGATCTTGGTAGTTCATCGCCTTGCCTTGGAAGCGTTTGATGAATGTGTCCACTGATTCTCCGTCTTCTTGCTTCTCATATAGAAGAGCTCCAATTAACATTTCAGTGTCATCATCAAAGAAATTATTGAGGAATGAGCTTTCCATATCATCCCAACAGTTGATGCTCACTGACTTGAGAGGTCGATACTAATCGAAGGCGTCCCCACGAAGGGTGCCTACGAATGACCAGACCATCAAGGGTCGTTGCTGGAAATTACTCTAAGATGAAATTGAAATAGATCAAGTGTTGAGTGGATGAGCCTCTCCCGCTGCATCCTCTCTGTCCTTGAATTCGTGTATAAGAAAGTATTTATAGAGATAGGGGCCCCTAACTGTTGAAACGGAAGCAAAATAACCAACCCGCTGCATCCTCTTTGGGCGCGTTAGTCACTGCTGGTGCGGCCTTTAGCGCGTCAGAGTGTACTGTCACGGCTGACGGGGCCGCTCCACCCATGTTCGTAACTGCTTATAGTTGTATTAGTACACGTTTTCTGCAAGTAGTGGGCGTATTTTCTGGGTATAACTACTCCTCCACATCACTACATGTTCTTTCTCAGTTATAGACCCACGTAGACCCCACTACGATGCCAAAACCGTCAGCAAATCACACAAAGATACCACGTGAATACTCACGCCACCCTCAACTACCGCGCATATGCACGCTACACTCGACTGTCGCGCATATGCGCGTCAGTATTCACTGCCACGTCTATGCGCGTCAGCGATGACTGCCACGCTCGCATAAGTCCGTGTACTTTGTTGCGAGTGTTCATATTGTTGTTCCACATGTTCTTTTGCTTCTTATGGCTTTGGATGACCTATTCTAACCTAGATAATGACATTTATTGTCTTCTCTTTGTCTTGAGCTGTATTTGGATATCTATAAGCATTTTTAGACGTCTACAGACACCTAATCTCAGGGTTGTCGTCCAGCCTCAAGACTGCTAAAGACCTAGTCAACTTCCAAAAATTCTAGGCATTTAACTCCTTAGTCGAATTCTAAGCCCTTGGTATATTTTCAAGAATAAACCCAAGGCACCAACCCTATGGTCGACTCCTACAGTCACCTCTCGACCATATGGGGATATCGAAGATCTAGGTACCTACGTAAGACCAAGGCACACAACCTTAGGGTTGTCATCCATCCTCAAGGCTGCCAAAGACCTAGTCAACTTCCAAAAGTTATATGCATTCAACTCCTCAGTCGAATTCTAATCCCTTGGTACCTTTTCAGGAATAAACCCAAGTCACCAACCCTATGGTCGACTCCTACAGTCGCCTCTCGAACATATGATGATATCGAAAACCTAGGCTCCTACGCAAGACCTAGGCACCCAACCTCAGGGTTGTCATTCTGCCAAAAGATCTTCATGTTAGTTGTCATTCTGCCAAAAGATCTTCATGTCATTCTACATAAGCCTAAAGTGCAATTTTTGAATGCTTGGATGATCACTCCTGGACACACAAATTTGAACGCCCAATAGCTAAGTTTTATCAAGTCTCTCAGCCAATATAAGGCGTTAGGTGGATCAGTCATCTCGACCCCCTAATATATGGATCGACACATTAAGATTGACTCGCCCCAGCTAATATTTAGCTCTCTTAATAAGAACAATGCTATAGATTATTCAAGCTAAAACAGAAGCAAAGAGCACATGAAGGCAAAATCCAGAATGGAAATAAAGTTGATTTTCATTCAGAAGAAACTTCATTACAAGCTCTCTAAAAAAAAAAGAACAACAAAAGAAGAAACGAGTCCTCAGAGCTCTTGGCCAGACCCGGGAGTAAGGCTCGGTGGCCTCCTGTCGGCAGTAGTAGCAGAGGTTTCCCCAGGAGTCTCGATAGTCACGGCGTCGTCCCATGGTTCATCCTCATTATTACTTACTGTCAAATCCAACCACCCTCCACTCCTCTCAACGTCTCTCAAGAGATCAAGACAGCAAGAGACGCGGGAAGGATAGAAGCAGTCGGGAGAAGGATGAGAATGGGAAGGTACCAGCGAAGCAAAGTAGTCGACTCCAGCCTTGCATGCTAAAGCCACCTCCATTCGACCAATGACACCATGGCGCCATTCATAAACTACTTTCTTCCTGTACTGATCTGAGTCCAGGCGAGCAAGCTTATCCTCCAAATCCTTAACAATTGTCTCGGATGCTTGGTTCTTTGACTACTACTCCTCAAGATCCCTCCTCAACTTCTCGAAGGAAAGGCAACTCAATCGAGCCTCCACCTCAGCCGTTGCCCTGCGACACTTCTCGAACTCAACCTCTGTCTTTAGAAGAGACACTTCTCTTCAGAGATCCTTTATAGTTCTAGTATGTTTGGAACATTGGATTTGATAGTCCCTCAGAAGTCTTTCTCTCTCATCCAGCTCCCGACGCCAAGCACCCTCTTTGTGAGACAACTCGGCCTCCAAAGTAGCAACCCTCTTCTCTGCCTCTTCCTTGGTCGATCTCTCCCGGGCCTATTCTGCCCGCCATTCTAAAGATGGCTCATGCATATGTTCGAGGCGGTTGAACAAGGCCTGTTCTAACAAAGTCGCCCGAGCCAAGCAAGCTTGGAGGACCCGATGAATGCCAGCACTTGACATCTCCCCCATAATCCTCTCACTAGCACCATTCTCCTCGTGGTCTGGTGGAGTTCCAGCTCTCTCTTTGATGTTCTTGATCCCTACAGGCTCCTTGCCAGGGCAGCGAGATGACTCAGGCCTAGAGCTAGGGCCAGTTGACTCCCCAGCTTGAGCCCTATTTTTGGCAGCATCAACTGCCAGGGCTGTTGTCTCCTTACAAGGAGAAGACTCCTCTACCAGTCCTACATTTCCCAAGTGGTTAAACTGAGTAACCAGCCAACCTATTCTAGCTAGCTAAGGCCCCACAACCGGTCCGGCTGGACGTCGCCTGTCGATCCTCATCATCCCCTTAGTTTGGAGGCAATTTCGGCCGTGTGAGGCATCAAGCATGCCACTTCCTCAGCTCCAAGAGCTTCCCTCAATCTCTTTTGGGGCCTAGCAGCAGAACCTGATCTCACGGCCCCTGCGTCCCTCTTGTGATTTTCCATCAGCGGAATAGCAAGAGGACTCACCCTCACCTAATCACCATTGGAGGACAAAATCATGGATACGCTCGCTGCTCAGAGAGACACATAATCAAATAGATTGTCCCTCTCTTATAATCCGGCATAGGAGTGGAACCCCTCCAAGTCCCCTATCTCCGGATCGCTAAGGGAAACCGGACACAACGTATCCATATTCGCCTCCAGCTAGTCCGAGCAGGCGAAGACGCTGTCAGTACCATAGACCCAAACATATCACCATTATTATGGTAAAAGTAGCGTGGGTCCCATTCAAACGACCCAACGCTAATCAAATATCCAAGCAGCCTCAGGCTTGGCTGAACTCCAATACGGTGGCAGATGACTATGAAGGCCACCAAAGTCCCCACCGCATTTGGATAAAACTAGAAAGGAGAAACTCCCAGAGCAATGTGCACCTCCCTAATAAAAGGGTGGAGGGGAAGCTATAGACCGTATTCCAGATGAGCTAGGTATAACGACATTCGAATCTCACCATGGCTATACACTGGCTCACTCATCTCTGGTGCCGCCAGTGTGAAAGTCCTAGGGATGTCGTACCGATCATAAATCCCCACCAGATCATCCATGTAGGCCCTCGAATGGATGAGTAGAAGGGCAACGAGCTTCTCCTCACTATGGCCAGTAATCAAAGCTTGAGACGCCATTAAAAGTTTCCTTCTCTTAAAAAGCTTAGAAGGATGTTGAATATGTTTTAGAGCAAGAGTTTATAAATAAATCTTCTCAACCCTAGCAAAGCTATTTATAGAATTCTAAAGGGCCACATGGGTTAATCTGAAGGGATGTGGTGTTCTTGAAGCAAACGACTAAGATCACCTGGAATCTCAACCGTTTTACTCGAACTGAAATTGTGGTTCAAATCCATAATGACATCAGCCAATAAGAACGAAGCCATGTCAGACAAAGGGGCACCTGATGATATCAGCTACGATAGATAGCAGAAGCTCTTCAGTTTCTCATTTGCAGTGGATTTATAAGGATAGGAAGCTTATCTTATTTCACTCGGACCCGGCTCAAGCTCACCCTAAGTGAAAATGGAAAACTGTTATGGTGATCTCATTTGCTAAAAATGCAATGCATAGACAAAGGGCGGATGGACGTATTTCTAAAAGCACGGACCTAATTAATTTGGCGGCCTAAGTCCAGTATAGGTACTTATCCCGCTGACTCATCGAATCTATGCTATCCATGTCGACTCGAAAGGTGGGATTGTAGGCATCTAAAATTACCTACGGGCCCTCACACGCAGCTCGAAGCACAGAGAAGATGATAAATGTTACTATCTGAGTCGCAAAAGTTTAATCAACGTCGATAAGCGCATGAAGTGAGTCGACGAACTATGTGAAGCAACGGAATTACAGAATAATGAGAAAATGAACTGATCGGGAGCTCCGCGTCACTTAAAAAGGATGAAATACCTCCTATGTCCCATCCACTCCACATATGATTCAATCATGAGAACCTGTAGATCTCTTCATCAGCTTTCCAACGCATCTTGAACCACTTAATTCTGAGTCCGGACGACAAATTTACGGTGGAAACAAACTCAACGTGCCAAAACCAGAAAAAGCCAAACCGAGACACTCTGTGGTGTCTTGGCTTGGCCAAGACACTTATAAGTGTCTTGGCCAAGCCAAGACATCACGGGGTGTCTCGATTTGGCTTTTTCTGGTTTTGGCGCGTCGAGTTTGTTTCCACCGTAAATTCATCGTCCGGACTCGGAATTACGTGGTTCAAGATGCGTTGGAAAGCCGATGAGGAGATCTACAGGTTCCCATGATTGAATCATATGTAGAGTGGATGGGACATAGGAGGTATTTCATCTTTTATAAGTGACGCAGAGCTCCCGATCAGTTCATTTCCTCATTATTCTGCAATTTCGTTGCTTCACATAGTTCGCCGACTCACTTCATGCACTTATTGACATTGATTAAGCTTTTGTGACTCGGATAGTAATGTTCAACATCTTCTCTGTGCTTCGAGTTGCGTGTGAGGGCCCATAGGCAATTTTAGACGCTTACAGATACCCCCTCCAAAGTGTTTCAGCCTCATTCTTTTAAAGAGGAGGTTGGAATACTTTGGATATGATAGGTCCAACCTTCAGTCAGTATAAAAGGACCTATAGTTAGCTTTGATTCTTAACTCCTTCGATTTTTAGTCTATTTTGATGAATAGCTGAAGTTCTTCCGGCACTGCGTTTATCGTCTGGCCGTCGTCGAAGTTTCGAATCAAAAACTGGTGAGTTGATTTTGGCTCGTATCGTCGAGTTGACTTTGAACTGACTATCACCATTATGATATATTGACTCACATTGACTTTCTTCGCAACGCATTGACTGGCGTTGACCTAGGGTTACGCATTGACCGACGTTAACCTAGGGTTTCGGATCGCGCGACGTTGACATAGTTTATACTCGTACGTTTGCTGGAGTATACACAGTTTAAACTCTTAAGGTATTGGAGCATGGCGGTCCTAACAGTTGGGGCTGCAAGACCAACTATTAAAGCTGATTCGACTACAAATATGGATCTTATCCCGAAGTTGTTAGATGCTCAAGTTACGAGACCAACTAATGAAGCTGATGCATCAATGACTCGCATTTATAGAATTTTTGGCAAATTCTCAGCCATCAATGGGTTTTATTAGCCTTTACCGATTACCGATTGAGTCGGGCTTGCATGCGGATTGTTTAAGTCCGTTTCGCATGTGACATTATGCTAAGAGAGTTAACTCTCTTAGTGCTACGATATTGAATACGTAGACTTCGTCTTTCTTACGGGAATAGACTACCTAGCAACGCGTGTTAGACGCTGATCTTATCCCTACTTAGGCTTCATGATAAAATTCTCCAGACTAGAATTCTGGTGTCTTTTTTAATCGGTGAAAGACTAAACCGGTAACGCGTGTTAGGCGTTGATTTATCCCTACTTAGGATTCGGGATAAAATTCCCCTCGCGTGTGAAGCACGGATTTTGGTGTTATTAATAACAACCTGTTACAATGTCAAATATGTGGGCTTTTGTCCTTTTTACGGTCAAGGACTAACCGGCAACGCGAGTTAGGCGCTGACTTATCCCTACTTAGACTTCGGGATAAAATTCACCAGACTAGAATTCTGGTATCTTTTTCAATCAGTGAAAGACTAAATAGGCAACACATGTTAGGCTTTGACTTATCCCTACTTAGGATTCGGGAAAAAATTCCCCGTGTGTGTGAAGTACGGATTTTGGTGTTATTAATAATAACCTGCCATAATGTCGAATATGTGGGCTTTTGTCCTGTTTACAGTCAAGGACTAACCGACAGCATGTGTTAGATGCAGACTTATCTCTATTTAGGGTTTGAGATAAAATCCCCCGTGCATGAAATGTACGGATTTGGAGTTGAGAATTATGTCTTTTCTAAAGGTAAAGACAAACCCAGAGCGGGAGAGGAAGAATTTTATATTCTATCTCCCAAAACTAAAGAGAAAGAATTTTATATTCATGGAAGGAATCGAGAGGAGATTTTGGTTGTGGTCCTAACTGTTTAAAGGTTTGACCGAGATGGCAATTTAAGACGACCCTAACTGTTTAAAAGTTTGATCATTCAATTTGTGGACCTCTCGTTCATAGAAAGAATCGAGAGGGGATTTTGGTTGTGGTCCTAACTGTTTAAATATTTGACCAAGATGGAAATTTGAGACGACCCTAACTGTTTAAAGGTTTGATCGTTCAATTTGTGGACCTCTTGTTCATAGAAGGAATCGAGAGGGGATTTTGGTTGTTGTCCTAACTGTTTAAAGGTTTGACCAAGTAGACAGTGGGAGTGGGGGTAAAAATCACAGTAGGAGTGTTGACTTGCACAAGTCGCTCAGAGGGGGTTCCTGGTGTTAAGTGGCAAATACTTAACACGGAAGGGTTTGATAATCGTTAATGATCAGGAGATTAAAATTCTGAATACTATGTCCAGACTCTAACAATGAGAATGTCGAGTGCACAGACGTAGCGGGAGTTTGAGAGGGAGTTTATTATTCATCACCTTCTTGTAGTGACCGGGTTATCCCTAAGAATACACTATATAGAATTCTCTCGGGAACTTCCCGTTACATGAATTATCCATCCCCAGCTTTTTCGTTAAACTAGGTCTTACATTGTACTCAGTTGCATAACTGGGTTATCCTTAAAAATACCAGGCATGGTACTCTCCAGGAACTTCCCGTGAAAGAAAGGAAACAGTTTAGACTCATATACCTATTGGAGTGTCAGGGAGCAGTTTAACCACTTATACCGGTTGGAGGATTGAGAAGCAGTTTATGCTCGTATACTCTTCGGAGTGTGAAGGAGCAGTTTGTACTCTTATACTTTTCGGAGTGTGAAGGAGCAGTTTATACTCTTATACTTTTCGGAGTCTCGAGAAGCAGTTTATACTCGTATACTCTTCGGAGTGGTGCACTGTCATTCGGCTTATTCTAGCTTTATGGCGCCAGAGTCGATTATAGCTTGAATCTTATTCTTTAGACCGAAACAAACCTCAGTAGGATAGAGAACCCTCCTGTGATATGCATAATAGTTTGGGTCTGTAATCCTCTTAGCTCCCTCCTGATCTTTAGGTGGTAACTCAATCTCACCGTTATTCAGGAGGTACTCAAAAATATCTGGAACTTCCTCATCCTTGAAAGAGTAGTCTTTTTGGAGTCTCGGATCTAGAGTCCTTTGCTGTTTTTGAGGTTGTTGTTGTGACATCTGATAACTATCACCGGCAACCACAGGCAATGACCGCTGGCTTCTTTCAATCTTCTTCCTTCTGAGGAAGCGTTCGGTTTGTTCGCCGCGCACATTCAAGTCTTTCCAAGTGTTGGACGGTGCGACACCTATAACCTCCAATATCTCAATAGATAGGTTGTTATGACATGTTTGGAGGATGAAGTCCTCCATGATCGGATCTCGGCAGTTCATCGCCTTATTCCGAAAACGTTTGATGAAGTCGTCGACTGTGTCTTCATCTTCCTGTTTCACCTCAAAGAGTGTCCTGATAGATATCTCGGCGTCGTTGTCAAAGAAGTTACCGAGGAATGAGCTCTCCATATCGTCCCAGCTATTGATGCTTCTAGGCTTGAGATGGCGATACCAATCGAAGGCAGGCTCACGAAGGGTGCCAACGAATGACCGAACCATCAATGCTTCATTACCGGAGATCGTGCCCAAGTGGGACTTAAAGTAGATTAGATGCTGAATGGGCGAGCCCTTCCCGTCGAACGGTGTGAAGTTGATTAGGTTGAACTTCACTGGACACGGGATCAAATCTCACTCTCTTGGGTAAGGACACGGAATGCTGGTCTTCTTTACCTCTCTAGTAGATATTAGAAGGTTAGTTTTGCTCTCGAGGTCTTTCATCTTCTTGTCCTCGTCTGTATCATGTTTTGGATGATTTCTAAGAGGAACAATGTAGTCACCCCGACATTATTATCTTTGGCGGGACCACCCCCAGCGTTGTTATCTGTAGGGGGTGCATTTGAACCACCCCTAGTATTTTTGGGGGATGCGTCGGCCATGATGATTTTGTCCACTTCTGGATCGCTGTCAACTATGGCGTTCTGGGTGCGGCGGCTGGATTCACCAAGTTGATTGGATAGAGCCTGCATTTGTCGATCATGCTCTTCCTTCATCTGTATCATGGCTATTTCCAATTCGAACTTGAAGTTCTCTTTTTGCTTAGCCAAAGCATCCTCGATGATCTTGGTCATTTGTTCAGCGTTGATCATGAACGCCCCACGAGATTGTCCTATGCGGGACACCGTAATGTCAGAAGCGATGGCAGAGTTCACATCTGATGCTTCATCATCTGAGGATAATCCGCTATTCATCCTCCGATTGTTCCTACGCATAGTAGTTCCTGCGCGTAACCGAGTTATACGTCGGGATACGTCTGAAAAATAACCTGAAACTTCGCGTTGACTTCCCTTTATCAGCCATATTGATAGTGACCTCTGGGAGTTTGTTGTCTTGCGCAACTGATCTTTTTCTACGGAAACGCCTTGGCTTAGTTTCCGACGCTTTATAGGAAAGCCTTTGGAATACCGAGACCCTCTGTGGAGCAGTCTTGGGGTAGCTACACGCTGATAATACTGCCCTAATAGCTTTGGTACACGGACAATAAGAATCCGCTTTCTGGGTACCTCTCTTTCGAGATTTATTCGTACCCCCAGTCCGATAGTACAACTCATCGATGTTGCGGTCAAAGTAACCTATCGGCTGTTTACATGAATTCTCAGGTATAATGCGTTCGTCTGCTTGACACGTTTTCTTCTGAGTAAACAACGCCTTGTTGGCGTCTGCATGAGTCACTCGTTTGGAATCACACTTTTCTGAGGGTGAAACTTCAACGGGCTCCTGGCCTTCGACTCGCAGTCCGATACGGCCAGTTGCTGGAATTTTCTCCTTATGAGAAGGCTTCATATGGTCATGAGGGCGCATGCAACCCCCAGCTCGTTGAGTTGCTCGGGGTTCATTCACTGTGCCTAAGCGTTCTTTAATAGGAGTTTTGCCTCGATCTTCATGTAGAGGACCCATGCGAGCCTTCAATAGAATTCTTGATTTAGAGAGATCCACACTGTAGTCGGGCTTCACCGGAGGTGCGGGAGCAATAGGAGCAGGATCTGAAATTAACGAAAGCTGGAGATCAGCCTCGGGTGCTTTTTCCTTAGGCACTAATTTGGCCTTTGACATCCAAACTTGCTTAGATCTTGGTGGCTTTTTGACCACCTTTTCCTTCTTCAACTCCTGTGCCTTCCGCACAAGGATCCTTATCTGTACTAGCAGTGCACGGCGCTTATGGATACGCTCATCAAGAGTTGAACGGATCTTTTTGACACGAACCCATTCATTGGTTGCTGGTTTGGAGGAGGAGGCATTTGCTTGCTGCTAGAACATTTGGTGCCTTCTGAGTTTTAGATCCGCATCATAGCAGGTCCTGTCAACAGGCTCCAAAGCCTTGGCAAATTGGCGCGCGAGATTTTGACAACGCCTTTGACAAGCCCTCCTCATCAGCACTGGTGCACTTTCAACATGCAACTCATTGACTTTCGAGGAGTCGTCACGAACATTGGATCTGGTTTCTTTAGGGCCGGCGGATCGTTGCGAGGTGCAACTGCAGCAGCGATGGCGGAGAGATCGTCTTCTTGGGTCTTTAGATCTGAAGATCAGCGGATCTTCCTGGAGGAGGAGGCCTTCCTGCACCTACAAGGAGAAAATTGGTTTTTTCATTAAGGTACTCATTACACTTGGAAGTGTCTTGGCTTGGCCGAAATACTTGGATGTCTTGGCCAAGCCAAGACACCACGGGGTGTCTCGGTTTGGCTTTTTCTGGTTTTGGCGCGTCGAGTTTGTTTCCACCGTAAATTCGTCGTCCGAACTCGAAATTACGTGGTTCAAGATGCGTTAGAAAGCCGATGAGGAGATCTACAGGTTCCCATGATTGAATCATATGTGGAGTGGATGGGACATAGGAGGCATTTCATCTTTTATAAGTGACACGGAGCTCCCGATCAGCTATTCATCAAAATAGCTTGAAGCACAGAGAAGACGATGAACGTTACTATCCGAGTCGCAGAAGCTTAATCAATGTCGATAAGCACATGAAGTGAGTTGATGAACTATGTGAAGCAACAGAATTACAGAATAACCAGGAAATAAACTGATCGGGAGCTCCGTGTCACTTACAAAAGACAAAATGCCTCCTATGTCCCATCCACTCCACATATGATTCAATCATGGGAACCTGTAGATCTCCTCATCATCTTTCCAATGCATCATGAACCACGTAATTCCGAGTCCGGACGACGAATTTACGGTGAAAATAAACTCGACGCGCCAAAACCAGAAAAAGCCAAACCGAGACACCTCGTGGTGTCTTGGCTTGGCCAAGACACTTATAAGTGTCTCGGCCAAGTTGAGACACTCTCAAGTGTCTTGGCCAAGCCGAGACACTCTCAAGTGTCTTAGCTTGGCCAAGACACTCAGAAGTGTCTCCAAGTGTCTCGGCCAAGCCGAGACACTCGTGGGTGTCTGCAACCCAAAAATACTGTTTTTGCTGTTTTGAAGCCGTTTTTCGACCGTTAACTACCTAGATTTGCTCCAACTGATCTGATAATGTGGTTAAGTGGTTTCAACTGAAGATAAGAGGGGATCGACCGTTCTTATCCGAATACAGGGCACCTGAAGCCTATAAATACAGCTCCAGGGCCTTCATTTTTCAAGATCTGGAATTCTCGAGCGTTGGCAAAGCCCTGCCAAATTGAGGACTGAAGAGCCACAAATTTCAGAGAGGAAGAGGAGAGATCGGATTGAGTTCGTCAGCATAAAGAAGAGGACCTTGTCAGATCTGCAGCCCGGTTCCTTCCTTGAGATCGCGTCGTTACGGTGACCTCGAGAAGAGTTGTTATCTCACCGTTACCGAGATAACAACTTCGGTTTCTTGATTCCTTCACGAATCAACAAAGCTCTGGATCTGATTTGATCATTTGGTAGTCCATGGATATTAACGCCCCCATCACAGGCCAAGATCCCACGCAAGCAGAAGACCGATAAACGATCTCTACGCTGTTTGACGAGAATTATATTTTCATTGTGTAAAAGTCTTATAAAAAGACTTTCTTTTTGTATTTTCATTGTAATGACTGAAGTTGTAATGAGTACCTTAATGAAAAAACCAATTTTCTTCCCAAAGAAGCTGGCTACCACAGTGGGAGCCAACAGCTTCGCTACCGAAGCTGTCGTGCCGCAGCCAACGATCAAGATCCTACCACAGTGGGAGCCAACAGCTTCGCTACCGAAGCTGTCGTGCCGCAGCCAACGATCAAGATCCCAGTGGCTGAAGAGATCGAATACGAGTTTGACCAACAGAAGTTCGAGGAGTACGTCTTCTCCTCCTCCTCCAGATCCTCCTCTGCTTGCAGGTGCAGGAAGGCCTCCTCCTCCAGGAAGATCCGCTGGTCTTCAGATCTGAAGACCCAAGAAGACGATCTCTCCGCCGTTGCTACTGCAGTTGCACATCGTAACGATCCTCCGGCCCCCAAAGAAACTAGATCTAACGTTCGTGACAACTCCTCAAAAGTTAATGAGTTGCCCGTTGAAAGTGCACCAGTGCTGACGAGGAGGGCTCGTCAAAGGCGTCGTCAAAATCTTGCGTGCTAATTTGCCAAGGCTTTGGAGCCTGTTGACAGGACCTGCTATGATGCGGATCTGAAACTCAGAAGGCGCCAAATATTCCAGCAGCAAGCAAACGCCTCCTCCTCCAAACCAGCAACTAATGAATGGGTTCGTGTCAAAAAGATCCGTTCAACTCTTGAGGATCGTATCCATAAGCGTCGTGCACTGCTAACGCAGACAAGGATCCTTGTGTAGAAGGCACAGGAGTTGCATAAGGAAAAGGTGGTCAAAAAGCCACCAAGATCTAAGCAAGTTTGGATGTCAAAGGTCAAATCAGCGCCTAAGGCAAAAGCACCCGAGGCTGATCTCCAACTTTCGTCAATTTTAGATCCCGCTCCTATTGCTCCCGCACCTCCAGTGAAGCCCTACTACAGTGTAGATATCTCCAAATCGAGAATTCCATTGAAGGCTCACCTAGGTCCTCTACATGAAGATCGAGGAAAAACTCCTATTAAAGAACACTTAGGCACAGTGAAGGAACCCCGAGCAACTCAACGAGCTGGGGGTTGCATGCGCCCTCATGACCATATGAAGCCTTCTCATAAGGAGAAAATTCCAGCAACTGGCCGCATCGGACTGCGAGTCGAAGGCCAGGAGCTCGTTGAAGTTTCACCCTTAGAAACGTGTGATTCCAAACGAGTAACTCCTGCAGACACCAAGAAGGTGTTGTTTACTCAGAAGAAAACGGTCAAGCAGACGAACGCGTTATACCTGAGAATTCATGTAAACAACCGATAGGTTACTCTGACCGCAACGTCGATGAGTTGTACTATCGAGCTGGGGGTACGAATAAATCTCGAAAGAGATTTACCCGGAAAGCGGATTCTCACTGTTCGTGTACCAAAGTTATCAGGGCAGTATTATCAGCGTGTAGCTGCCTCAAGACTGCTCCACAGAGGGTCTCGGTATTCCAAAGGCTTTCCTATAAAGCGTCGGAAACTAAGCCAAGGCGTTTCCATAGAAAAAGATCAGTTGTGCAAGACGACGAACTCCCAAAGGTCACTATCAATATGGCTGATAAAGGGAAGTCAACGCGAATTTTTAGTTCTGTTATTTTTCAGACGTATCCCAACGTATAACTTGGTTACGCGCAGGAACTACTATGCGTAGGGACAATCAGAGGATGAATAGTAAATTATCCTTAGATGATGAAGCATAAGATGCGAACTCTGCCATCGCTTCTGACAATATAGTGTCCAACATAGGACAATCTCGTGAGGCATTCATGATCAACGTTGAACAAAAGACCAGGATCATCGAGGATGCTTTGTCTAAGCAAAAAGAGAACTTTAAGTTCGAATTGGAAATAGCCATGATACAGATGAAGGAAGAGCATGATCGACATATGCAGGCTCTATCCAATCAACTTAGTGAATCCAGCCGCCGCACTCAGAACACCGTAGTTGATAGCGATCCAGAAGTGGACGAAATCAACATGGCCGACGCACCTCCCAAAAATACTGGGGGTGGTTTAAATGTACCCCCTACAGATAACAATGCTGGGGGTGGTCCCGCCAAAGAGAATAATACCGGGGGTGACCACATTGTTCCTCTTGGAAATCGTCCAAAACATGATACAGACGAGGACGAGAAGATGAAAGACCTCGAGAGCAAAATTAACGCTCTAATGTCTGCTCGAGAGGTAAAGAAGACCAGCATTCCGTGTCCTTACCCTAGAGAGTGGGATTTGATCCCGTATCCGGCGAAGTTCAACCTGATCAACTTCACGCTGTTCGACGGGAATGGCTCACCCACTCAGCATCTAATCTACTTCAAGTCCCACTTGGGCACGATCTCCAGCAATGAAGCCATGATTGTTTGGTCATTCGTCAGCACCCTTCGTGGGCCTGCCTTCGATTGGTATTGTCGGCTTAAGCATGGAAGCATCAACAGCTGGGACGATGAGCATATTAGAGCAAAGAAGCTTAAGCTTTTTGGTGAACTGGAGTAAGAGAGAGTCTTCATTCCTCATAACTGATTCTAAAGCTCTTAGTGATTCCTAGAGATCTAAGCTCTGACTTGATCTTTGGAAGAGTGAACATCTTACATCGATAAGATATTCACTTCAAATTCTACTTCGATAAACGAAGAAAGAATCCCTAAACCCCCTTCACAATTTGTGATTTAGTGGTCCATGAGCCAAAGCACTCCCAGCACAGGCAAAGTCCCACAAAACAGTAATCGATAAATAATTTCTGTGTTATTTTCTAGAGAGTTATAATTTTTCTTTTATTGTGTAAAATAAGTCTTATAAAAAAACTATTTTCTTTTGAATTCATTGTAATCGATCGAAGATATAATGAATTCCACAATAACATCAACTTTCGACGAAAACAAACTGGCGACCACAGTGGGAGCTAACGGTCTCGCTGCCGAGACCGTCGTGTCGCAGCCGATCAAGATCCAAGTTGAATCCACGGTCGAGTACGAGTTCGACCAAACCAAGTTTGAGGAATATCTCTCATCATCATCTTCAAGATCTTTATTGTCTCGTAAGTACAAGAGGATCTCACCATTGAAGAAGGCTTACATGCCAAAGAAGGCCTAAGGTGAAGACTCTCACCCAATCGTTGCCGAGGCCTCCCCTCGCAACTAGGGGTGAGCACGGTTCGGGTCGGGTCGGTTTTTATCAAAATTTGAACAACCGAACCAAACCACCTACAATTCAAAACCGAACCGAACCATTGCAAATCGGTTCGGTGCGGTTCGGTTCGGTTTGTTCGGTTCTAACTTCATCAAGTATAACTTCACTTCAATTTATCTTTTATATATTCTTATTACCCTATGCCAGCATGTATTTATTTTTTAACTTCACTTCAATTTATTATTCTTGCTCATGTATGTATATTGTTTTTAAGTAAAGTAACTTGTCCTTTTGGATTAAATACTAGACTCTGACGTTGTAATTTTTTAGTAACGGACTTGCTTTGTCTTTGGGTAAATGGGTAGGGTTTGAGGCAAGGGAATATATTCGGTTGGTTCGGGTCGGGTCGGTTTGAAAAATTGTCAACCCGACCCGAACCGTCTTACTCATAAAACCGTTTTTTTCGGGTCGGTTCGGGTCGGTTCGGTCGGTTTTTTCGGTTTGAACCGAACCGTGCTCACCCCTACTCGCAACATCATCCCGGCGACCCCCAAACCTGGAAGCTCTGCTCACAATGATTCCTCCCTAATTAAGGAATCGTTCGATCAAAGTTCGCCAACTCTGACTAAGAGGGCTTGTCAGAGGCAACGCCAATGCCTCGCTCGTCAAATGGTTAAAGCATTGGATCAAACCGATGGGGTTTGTTATTACGCGGACCTAGAGTCAAGAAAGCATCGAGTGGTCCAATTGCCTCAACGACAAACCACTCATATCTCTGCTCAACTCACAATGAAAGAATGGACTCTTGTCAAAAGAGCTCGTTCGACCCTCAAAGATCGTATGCAAAAACGTCGTGCAAACGCCGCTCGTGCTCGTGCCCTTCGTCAACAAACGCAAGAAGGGAAGAAGGAAATGATGTCTAAGGAAGCACCAGAGAATCGCTGAGTGTGGATCCCCAAATCCAAACTCGTACGAGAATTAGATCAGCAGGATTCATCCTTCAACCGCGACAGTGTCCACTACCGCGACACATCCTTCAACCGCGACAGTGTCCACTATCGCGACAAATCCTTCAACCGCGTAGTTTTCACTGCCGCGACACAACTTCCAACCGCGACAGTCTCTACTG
>NC_033803.1:12875466-12907752 GCF_001876935.1 Asparagus officinalis | reverse complement strand
CCTTCAACCGCGACGATCTCCCCTGCCGTGGTCAAAGAGAAGCTCCCAAGAGTTCCCCTTCAGCTCCGTCAACGTCCGTTCCTGGTCCGTCTACTACAACCATATCTGTTCTATCATCAGGGAAGCCACAGTTCAGTCCTAACCTGTCAAAATCCAAGATCACAATGGCGGATCGTCTTAGTCCCTCATCTGACGATCGAGGCAAAACTCCAGTTAAAGAACGATTGGGTCCAGTGAACGAACCCCAGGTAAATTTTCACACTGAGGGTCGTAAATATCCTCCTATCAAAACAAAACAAGCCCAAAAAGAGAAGATACCAATTCACTCTCGCTTGGGGCCTGTAAAAATTCCACACCCACAGGGGGTGGGATATAAACAAATAACTTTGGATCACTTAGGGGCAACTACAAGTTATCCTAAGCATGACAACAAGTTCAAAAGCAAAAGATAGGTTGCTCTAATCATCATATTAATGAGTTGTACTATCAAACCAAAGGAGGAAATAAGTCTCGAAAAAGGGTTGCTTAAGAAACGGAGTCTCATTGCGCATGCGAGAGGCTCATTAAGACAGTATTGTCGGAATGCGGTTGTTCTAAAGCTGAATCGCCAAGAGTTTCTGTGTTTCAGAGACTTTCCACTAAGACGTCAAAACCCAAGGTGAGACGTTTTAAGAAGAATAAACCCATTGTGCAAGAAGATGAACTTCCAGAGGTCACTATCAATATGACTGATAGAGGAAAGCGACATTCAGTCAACCTTGACCCTGATTTCTCTCTAGGAGGGAGAGTTGAGCAGGGTCTATCTCAAAGAATGTCACGACTCTAACGAAGAGCCAGTCGACGCCAAGATTATAGGAAAATGCATGAAGGGTTATCTTCAGATGAGGAACTCTCAGATACTTGTTCTGCAGTTGCCTTTGATGATATAATATCCAGTGTAGGACAAACCAGGGAATCATTCACAATCACCCCTGATCAGTTTGCTCAAATGCTTCAAGAAGCTCTAACCAAACAACGTGAAAAAATTAGAGCTGAGATGAAGACGGAAATGGAGTTGGCTATTCAACAAATGAGAGAATTACAAGCTCCACGGCTTTAACCTTCTGAGTCTAGTCAGCGAGCTGAATCCAGCCGCCACACTCAAAATGATGTAGATGACAGTGATCCAGAAGTTGATGAAGTCATTTTTACTAATGCACCTCCCAATAACAATAACGCTGGGGGTAGTTCAACGGATCCTCCCAACAATAATGTTGGAGGTAGTTCAATTGCACCTCTTAATAACACTGGGGGTGGCCCAATTATTTGTCCTCACCATCACTCAAAGAGAGATGAAGATGAGGACAAGAAAATGTAAGACCTTGAAAACAAAGTCAATGCTTTAATGTTCACCCAGGAAGTAAAGAAGGCAGGCATTCCGTGTCCCTATCCAAGAGAATGGGATTCAATACCGTACCCGACAAAATTCAATCTGATTAACTTCACACCGTTTGACGGAAAGTGCTCACCTACTCAGCACTTGATTTATTTCAAGTCTCATTTGGGCATGATCTCTGGAAACGAGGCTTTGATAGTCTGGTCATTTGTTGGCACCCTTCGTGGACCCGCCTTCGATTGGTACCGACGTCTGAAGCCTGGGAGCGTCAACTGCTGGGATGACATAGAAAGTTTGTTCCTCAACAATTTCTTCGATGATGACACCGAAGTGTCAATCGGAAACCTTCTGGATGAGAAACAAAAAGACTGAGAGTGAGTTGATAATTTTGTCAAGCGCTTCCGTAAGAAGGCAATGAATTGCAGAGATCCTGTCACAGAGGAATTCATCTTGCAGACATGCCACAATAATTTCTTCATTAATGTCCTGGAAGTCCTGGGGGTTATACCATCCAAAACCTGGAAAGAGCTAAAACTATGCGGCGAACAGGCCGAGCGCTTTCTTAAAAGAAAGAAAGCTGAGAGAAATCAACCGACGGCACCTACAACCACTGTGAATGCCAATCAAACGTCACAACCTCAACCCCGAAGGCAACAGAAGACTCCCGATCTGAAGTTCCAGAGGGAGTATTCTTTCAAAGATGATGAAGTTCCAGCCATCTTGAAATACCTCCTCGCCAATGATAAAATCGAGCTACCACCTATTAAAGATTAGGAGGGAACTAAGAGGATTACGGATCCAAACTACTGTGCGTACCACAGAAGGGTTCTTCATCCCACCAAGGTTTGTTTTGGACTCAAAAACAAAATCCAAGCCTTAATTGACTCCGGCGTCATAACGGTGAACCAAGCCAAATAAAGACGACCTTTACTCCATTGGGTACACGAGTATAAACTGTTTCCCCTAACTCCAAAGAGTATACGAGTATAAACTGCTTCTCCATGTAACTCCGAAGAGTATACGAGTATAAACTGCTTCTCCATGCACTCCAAAGGGTATATGAGTATAAACTGTTTCCCGAACCTCCGACTTATATAAGAGGTTAAAAAACTGCTCACTTAAATTACGCACTCCAATAATATAACCAAATATGATTAGACTCAGGTTCATCTAAACGCTGGGGGTGGATATGAGGTTATCATGGTTGAATACGAAGGCAGAAACAAAGACCTGATTTTGTATCAAGAACAGCAACATTGCTCACAAACGAGAAGTTCCTAAAAAAGTACTATCCCTAGTACATTCAGGGTAACCTATTTAATTGGAAGTTCCTGGAGAATGCTATATATGGTATTCTTAAGGATAACCCGAAACTAATTGATTATTCAAGGTGAAAACCAATCATCTAAATAATCCACTCTTAATCATGATAAAAATAATTAAGAACCTCCCGTTGTGGCTATTTAGTCATGTCCAAAATGATTAAAACCTTCCCACTATGATTTTTAGAATAATCTTTCATTGAGATGAGATTCAATGACTTCATCAAGTCAATCTTCCTTCATGAAACTCCAAAATCCTTCAAGGATGAAGCATGTCCCATTTGATTTTCCTTCATCTGATTCTTGGTTAGTTTCAATCGTCGGGATCAATTTCGCCAACTCCCACTGTGACTTTCCAAGCACTCTTTCATTGAGATGAGATTCAATGACCTCATCGAGTCAGTCTTTCCTTACGAAACTCCTACGATCTAATTGTGGAGTGCGTGATGATTCACAGTTCTTCACCATAAAATCCCTCACCGATCAAATTAATTAATGGTGAGTCCACCAAAATGCTTCGTGGTTAAATCCACCCAAACTCCCGCTGTGTCCGAGCCTTTAACACTCCCACTATTGAGCTCTGACACAACACCCAAAATTTAAATCCATGACAATTAGCAAACCCCTTTTCGTGTTAAAGTCTTGTCACTGGTTACCAAAAACCTCTTCTAAGTGATTTGTCCAAATCTACATTAATACTGTTATTTGTACCTTCACTCCCTCTGTTTGCTTAGTCAAACCTTTAAACAGTTAGGATCAAAGCCAAAATCTCCTCTCGATTCCTTCCATGAACGAGAGGTCCACAAATTGAACGATTAAACCTTTTAACAGTTAGGATCGTCTCAAATCCACATTTGGTCAAACCTTTAAATTGTTAGGACCAAAGCCAAAATCCCTTCTCAATTCCTTCCATGAACGAGAGGTCCACAAATTGAACGATCAAACCTTTTAACAATTAAGATCGTCTCAAATTCCCATTTGGTCAAACCTTTAAATAGTTAGAACCAAAGACAAAATCCCCTCTCGATTCCTTCCATGAACGAGAGGTCCACAAATTAAACGATCAAACCTTTTAACAGTTAGGATAATCTCAAATTCCCATTTCGTCAAACCTTTAAACAGTTAGGACCAAAGTCAAAATCCCCTCTCGATTCCTTCCATGAACGAGAGGTCCACAAATTGAACGATCAAACCTTTTAATAGTTAGGATCATCTCAAACTCCCATTTGGTCAAACCTTTAAACAGTTAGGGCTAAAACCAAAATCTCCTCTCTATTCCTTTCATGAATGAGAGGTTCAAAATTGAATGATCAAACCTTTTAACAGTTAGGATCGTCTCAAACTCCACTCGGTCAAACCTTTAAACAGTTAGGACCAAAATCGGAATCACCTTTCGATAAATGAAAGGTTTCCACACATTCCCCACTCGGTCAAACCTTTAAACAGTTAGGACCAAAGTTGGAATTCCATCTTAATAAATGAGAAATCCACTTTTAGATTAGATAATCAAACCTTTTAACAGTTAGGGTTATCTAAATCTTCTCGATTCTCAGAGTGGAGATCTCACTCTTAGTTTCACCCTTCAGATTCTTAAAGTGAAGATCCCACTTTGAGTTTCTTTTGTAACAGGAGATAGAATATAAAATTCTTCCTCTCCATCTTCGGGTTCATCTCTACCAACAAAAAAGAGACAAGAAGATAGAATATAAAATTCTTCCTCTTCAGTATCTGGTTCATCTCTACCAACAAAAAAGAGATCGGGAGATAGAATATAAAATTCTTCCTCTATAGTGTCGGGTTCATCTTTTTACCAAAAAGACGTAACCCATTAACATTTTCAAATCCACATTTTATACATGGGGGACATTATCTTAATCCCTTATTAGAGATAAATTTACGTCTAACACACGTCGCCGGGTGGTACGTTCCTGTATTAATGACAAAGTCTATGTATTCAACATGATAGCACCAAGTCTAAGAGAGTTTATTCTTTTAGCATAACGTTACATACAGAATGGACTTAAACAATCTGCATGCTAGCCCGATTCAAACGGTAGTCGGTAAAGGCTAACGTTACATACAGAATGGACTTAAACAATCTGCATGCTAGCCCGATTCAAACGGTAGTCGGTAAAGGCTCATCAAACCCGTTGATAACGGTAGTCGGTAAAGGCTCATCAAACCCGTTGATGGCTGAGGGTTTGCCAAAAATCCTATAAATGAGATAATCACTGACGCACCAGCTTCATTAGTTGGTCTCGTGACTTGAGTATCTAACAAACTCAGGATAAAATCCATACCTGCAGATGAACCGACCTGAATAATTGGTCCTGCAGTCTCAACACTCAGGACCGCCATGCTCTAACGTCTTAAGAGCTTAAACTGTGTAGACTCCAGTAAATGCACGAGGATAAACTGTGTTAACGCCTGTCAACGCGTTAATGATTTTCGCCAAAATAAGGTTAAGGAAAAAAGTCCAATGGATGATCTCAGGGGATTTAATTGCTATCCAGATATGAATTCCCAATGAAGACAATTAGTTCAACACCAGTTCAACGATAAGAGCTAATTCACAAATCAAAACATCAGTTTCAGTTCAAGATTTCGACAACGGTCAAACGATAAACGTAGCACCGGAAGAAATTTAGCTATTCTACAAAGCACTGAGTAGACTAAAAGATGAAGAAGTCAAGAGTTGAAGCCGTTTACAGGTCTTTCTACACGATCTCCTCAACTAAGTGCTGAAGGGATTGCAAGTAAGACCTATCTTATCCAAAGTGTCTCAGACTCCTCTACAAAAGAATGAGTCTGAGATACTTTGGAGGGGGGTATCTGTAGACGTCTAAAAATGCTTATAGATATCCAAATACAGCTCAAGACAAAGAAAAGACAATAAATGTCATTATCTAGGTCAGAATAGGTCATCCAAAGCCATAAGAAGCAAAAGAACAGGTGGAACAACAATATGAACACTCGCGACAAAGTACTGTTGGCCTTCTTGTTTTGATGATGTTTAACAAACAATTTACCACTAATGTTGTTTGTCTAGTATTTGTGTTTTCGTATTTATTATAGACAAACAACATAGTTGGAGGATGGATGTATTGCACCATAACGACGATATCAAATGGAGGTTGGCGGAATTGTGGAGTGAAGCAACATGCAATTCATAGTTAAAGATTACGTTCAAGCTTCATCCGCATGTGTACCAAGTTGAGCTACAATGAAGATCAAGATCAAGCTTGGGTAATCTAATTTAGATTTTATATTATGTGTGTGAAGTACCTTAAGCTCAATATCATATACACACACGTATTTTGTTTCTATGTATATATATAGTTATATATATACATGCATGGTTTTGAGTTTCATGCTTTGGACACACTTGCAAAATACATGAGTTTTCACAAATGGAAATTCAATTTGAGAAATTCTTTTTCTAACATGTTTGTTTTCATGTTTACAAACATTCGCAAAGTTTCATCAAGTTTAGAAATGATTTGTTATGTTTAATGGAATTTACAAAATCATGTTTTCGTTCGTGCACATGTTCGTGCATGTTTTACAAAACAGATGCGTTTTCGCAAATGGGAAGTGATATTTGCAAATTTCTTTCTCTAACATGTTTATCTACATGTTTAGAAACTTCCCTCAAAATTTTACTATTTTTGGAGTTGATTTACTGTGCCTAATTGATTTTACAAAATCGTATATGTTAACAGTTTTTCAGAAACTGTAAATTTATGTTCAAATATTTATTTCTCTCAACTGGGAAAAGATTTTTCAGAAATTCTTTCTCTGACATGTTATTATACATGTCTAAAACATTCGCACAAAATTTCATAATTTTTGGAGTTCATTTACTATTTTAAATTGATTTTACAAAACATCTGCACACTGCTACAGTAACTCCGGTCGACCGGAAATGTCTCTGGAACTTTTTCAGGTTTGTACAGTGCTCTCGGTCGACCGTACCGGTCGACCGAAGTACTGTAGCATCCGACCGTTGCTACAGTAACGGCTAGTTCTGTTTTTTGTTTATTTTAATGTTTTGGGGGTGTTTTTATTGGTTTTTGGGGTTGTTTCATGAGCCTATATATACCCCATGCCCTCATACCTCTAAGGTAACTCAAGAAATGTTTTAAACAAGTTTAAAGAGTTTTACTTGATAATTAATTTTAATTGGCATTTAATCGGATTAGATTAGCATAAGACCCTAATCACCCCCCCTCTAGGGTCTCACAATTGGTATCAGAGCTTGGTGCTATTTGATTTAAGGTCTAATCGCCTTGAGTTAAAGATCCAAGTTATCTTTTTTGTGCTAATCTTATTTTGATTACATTTGTCTTGCTTGCACTCTTATATAGTTATCATGGTCATGAAGCATGCACTTATGTTAGGCTATGAATCTAATGTTGCTCCTAAATTTATTAATTTTCCCTATTTACAATGGGCTACTAGATTTAAACTTTTTGTGCAATCTAAAAATATTGATTTATGGGGAATTATTGATGATGCTTATATTGCACCCACTTTGGAGAAATCCAAGTGGAATAAAAATGATAAAAGATTATTTACCATGAACAAGGTTGTGTTAGAATATATGCTTAATGCACTTGATTTTTCTCGTTCTAACAAGTTTGTTCATTTTGATAGTGCTTACAATTTATGGAAATTCATAGAAGCACATCAAGGGGACTTGGAGGTGATCCAACAAGCTTTAGAGGATCCCGCTTCAAGTTCATATGGAGCATCATGCACACGGCCACTAGGCGATAGCCCTAGTGAAGTTTGCAAGTTCGAATCTATTAATGATTTACTTAATGATGAACTTGCTAATGCTAGTGAAAAATTGTTGCATGCCTTTAACAAATTGCATAAAGATTTTAATGATTTAAAAAGCAAGCATGATGTTTTAGAATCCAATCATGAGGAGCTAGTGTCAAAATTGGATGTCATTGCAAAAGAAAATACCATGCTTAAAGAAAATAATGACATGTTAATTTTGGAAAATAAAAAATTAACCACATCTATAACTAGCTTATCTCATACAAAATAATACTGTTTCCTTTATAAATGATTATTTATGTTCTACTTCTAAAAATGCATATGTGCCTAAAAATAAAGATTTGAATCTTATGAATAAAAGCATTTCATCTTTAGATTCAACTTTAAAAACATGCATTAATAAGCATAAGAAGCTTATGGATATGTGTGCTAAGACTAAATCAAAATCATCCACTCATTATGCACACATGTATAGCAAAACTTATAAGTGTTCTATATGCGGCCGTAAAGGCCATTTAGCTAAGTTTTGCTATGATGCACATAAATCCTCTAAGACTAATATTTCTTGTGCATCTCATAAGGCTTCTTCATCACATGTACACACACATACACCCATTGTTCATCATAAGTATGCTCATGTGTATAGATGTGATCATTGTGGTCGTTTTGGTCATTTGGCCGAATATTGTTTTGATTTGAAAAGAAAATCACGTTTGCCAAATGTATCTAGTGGATCACATGTTTTTAAATGTGATGTTTGTGGTAGGTTTGGACATCTTGCTAAATTTTGTTTTGATTTGCAAAATACTCTAAATTTGCAATTTGTTCCAAAAAGACCACCTTTGTTTAATGATGGTTCTCATTTAAAAAATAATTTTAAAAGAAAATCTTTATTTGCAAATGATTTCCGTGCACGGGCTAATGGTCCACAAAAACAAATGGATCTCTTTCATTGCACAAATTACAATCGGAAGGGTCATTTGAATGAATATTGTTTTGACCATGTTAGTGCACCATATGTGCCTAAGAGGGTTCATAACCCTAGGGCTTTGAGCTTAAATGATAGGGGTCATGTCCCTAAATCTTTTGGTACCAAGAGTTCTTGGGTACCAAAACAAATTTGATTTTCAAACTAAGAATTTTAATGTTTTTATCCTTCTTTATCTTGGTTTTGAAAATTATGCTTTGAAATCTTTTTATATGAAAACAATTTATAATTGATAAAATCTTTTGTTTTCATAATTATTTGTTTTGTTTTGATGAGAGGTTTGTACTTATATAACCCTCCGGAGTTATTGGGTGTTTATTCCCAAACATTGTTTACCGGGTGCTAAATATGTTTATATGAGTTATTATTAGCTCAAGAGATAGATATGGTTGCCTCTCTTGATTTTTTAAAATCAATGATGATTTGATTTTATGCTCTTATATGATTTAATTGTGATTTATGATTTCATTGGTTGATTTGTTTTCATTTGAAAACCTTTACACGATTTTCATGTTCCTTTTCTTTTGATTTCATAAATCTATTTTTGATCTTTATGTTTATGCTTTGAGACACATTATCTCAATAATACATTCATATGTGTTCTCATTCTCTTGTAAGTATGTGAGTGATATTTAGCATATTCATCTATGCTTGCTCACATATGATTGCCTTTTATACATTGGCTTTTATGATATGAGACAATATGTTCATCTTGATATATTTATATATGTTCTCATTATCTCTTGAATGTGAGTGATTTTTGGCATATTATTTATGCTTGCTCACATGTTTGCCATGATCTTTTATTGCTTATATTTCATATGGCTTTTTGATAGGGGGAGTTATTCCCTATATTTGCTTTATACTCACCCATGCTTATTGATAGGGGGAGCTTTCGCTCTCTTATTCTTTTGTCCCCTTTTTGATGTTGTCAAAGGGGGAGAAATATTGTGAGTATATCTATCTTGGTTGTTTATATGCATGTGAGTTATTATCTTGTATATGTTCATTTCCTTCATGCATATATTCCTTTTTGTAAATTGTTTGTCATCATCAAAAAGGGGGAGATTGTTGGCCTTCTTGTTTTGATGATGTTTAACAAACAATTTACCACTAATGTTGTTTGTCTAGTATTTGTGTTTTTGTATTTATTATAGACAAACAACATAGTTGGAGGATGGATGGATTGAGCCTACACGATCATATCAAGAGGAGGTTGGCGGAATGTCGGTGAAGCCTTGCTATTCAAAGTTAAAGATCAAGTTCAAGCTTCATCCGCAAGTGTACCAAGTCAAGCTAAATTGAAGATCAGATCAAGCTTTGGTATATTTAGATGTCGGGTTGAAGCCTATACAATTCAAGTTAAAGATCAAGTTCAAGCTTCATCCGCAACGTTTACCAAGTCAAGCTTAATTGAAGATCAAGATTGCTTGGGTAATGTAGTTTAGGATTTATATTATGTGTGTTAAGTACTCTAAGCTCAATTATCTATACACACACATTTTATTAGTTTCCTTGTATATATATGTAATCACATATATATACAACACAAGTTTTGATTTTTATGTTTATAAATATGAAATTACATGTGTCATATTGTGATTTTGGTTTATCTACTTAGATATGAAACAAATATATTTTCATATACATACTCATAGGTTTCATTTTCTATTGTATTTGTGAAAATACTGTATTCTTAGTTTATAGACTTCAATATCAGTTTATACATGTTTTACTAAGTCTATAAAATTATTTTGTAAAGTTTTAAAAGTTGGTTTAGGTCAAAACATCAAACTCATGTGTTTACATTTTCATGTTTTGGACTATTTTGTAAAATGATGATATTTCTCATTTGGGAAGTCTTTTTAGAAAACCAGTTTTTGTAGCATGTGTATTATCATGTCTACAATCATTCCCCAAAGTTTTACATTTTTTGGAATTTATTTGATATTTTTAAACAGCATTTTAAAATCAGGTTTTTTGAGTGTCAGTTTTCGGTCGACCGGATCGGTCGACCGAACCTGAGGTCAAAAGTTTCCTGGCCGACAGAAGCCTGTCGGTCGACCGGTCCGGTCGACCGATGAAAATTTTCGGTCGACCGACGAATTTTTCGGTCGACCGACGAGTGTTCCTTCAGTTTGCAACGGCTAGTTTTTTGACCGTTGCCTTGGGGCTGTTTTGTCTTTTGCTCTGGTTTCTTGGCTGAGTTGTGAGAGGGTATAAATACCCCATTGTCTTCAACTCTCAAGCTAACTAAGAAATGTTTTAAAAGAAAAGAAAAGTTTAAGCAAGGGTTTAGGGTTTTACTGTTTGTTTTGAGTTTGGGTTTCTGTTTACAAAGGAGGAAGTTTTCACTGCAGATTGAGGGATTCATTCTCAATCCCCTTCATCCTCTTCTTGTGTTCTTAGAGAAGTTTTCTAACTCTTTTCTCTAGCAATTTCATTATTGATTTTCATATTCTTATTATTGCTAGTTTGTTAATTGAGTTAGATTTTATTTTACTCATTGTTACACACACCCACATTGAGCTTATAGTATTTGCATACATAGTATAGTTGGGTGGTGAGAGATTGTAACATTGAGTTGTGCTACATTGTGTTCTCATCTATTGTAGAGAACAAATTTGTTGTATTTACTTTGTGAGTGTTGTAAGGTTTTCGGTGAGCTAGAAACCGAGTGTGTTGTAAAGTTTTCGGTGAACTAGAAAACCGAGTGTGAGGAGTGGACGTTGATCGGTGAACGTTGAAAACCGACATTGTGAGGGTGAGTGTGAACGTTGATCGGTGAGCGTTGAAAACCGACACTGTGAGGTGTAAACGTTATTCGGGTGAGCGTAGAAAACCCGGTTGTGATAGTGGATTTCTCCCCGGGAGTGGGGAGCGGAGACGTAGGACGGAAGGTCCGAACTCCGTGATCATATTGCTTGTTTGAGTGTGCTTTGGCGTTCTTTCATATTTATGTTCATATCTTATATCGCCATTGTCATTAGCTCATTATCTATATCATCCACTATCTAGTTTAGATTGTTTACCCTTGAGTTTATATATCCTTGCTCATATACTTGTAATATCTCATTGATAGGATATATTCATTTGTTCATATTGCTTATCCTAGCTTACATATATTGTTGTGTTTCATACTTACTAGGATAACTTGATAATTAATTTTAATTGGCATTTAATCGGATTAGATTAGCATAAGACCCTAATCACCCCCCCTCTAGGGTCTCACAAGTACACGGACTTATGCGGGCGCGGCAGTCATCGCTGATGCGCATAGACGCGGCAGTGAATACTGACGCGCATATGCACGGCAGTCGAGTGTGGCGCGCATATGCGCGACAGTTGAGTGCGGCGCGCGTAGGCGCGATAGTTGAGGGTGGCGCGCATATTCACGTGGTATCTTTGTGTGATTTCCTGACGGTTTTGAGTATCTTAGTGGGGTCCATGTGGGTCTATAATTGAGAGAGAACATGTAGTGACGTGGAGGAGTAGTTATACCCTGAAAATACGCCCACTACTTGTAGAAAACGTGTACTAATACAACTGTAAGCAGTTATGAACGTGAGTGGAGCGGCCCCTTCAGCCGCGGCAGTACACTCTGACGCGCTAAAGGCCATGCCAGCAGTGACTGACGCGCCCAAAGAGGATGCAGCGGGTTGGTTATTTTGTTTCCGTTTCAACAGTTAGGGGCCCCTATCCCTATAAATACTTTCTTATACATGAATTCAAGGACAGAGAGAGCAGATTGGAGCAAAGAAGCTTAAGCTTTTTGGTGAACTGGAGTAAGAGAGAGAGTCTTCATTCCTCATAACTGATTCTAAAGCTCTTAGTGATTCCTAGAGATCTAAGCTCTGACTTGATCTTTGGAAGAGTGAACATCTTACATCGATAAGATATTCGCTTTAAATTCTTACTTCGATAAACGAAGAAAGAATCTCCAAACCCCCTTCACAATCTGTGATTTGGTGCTCCACGAGCCAAAACACTCCCGACACAGGCAAAGTCCCACAAAACAGGAATCGATAAACAATTTCTGTGTTATTTTCTAGAGAGTTGTAATTTCAGGAATCGATAAACAATTTCTGTGTTATTTTCTAGAGAGTTGTAATTTTCCTTTTATTGTGTAAAAGAAGTCTTATAAAAAGAATTTCTGTGTTATTTTCTAGAGAGTTGTAATTTTCCTTTTATTGTGTAAAAGAAGTCTTATAAAAAGACTATTTTCTTTTGAATTCGTTGTAATCGATCAAAGATATAATGAATTCCACAATAGCATCAACTTTCGACGAAAACAGTGTCTAGGTCTTACATAGGTGCCTAGGTCTTCGATATCCTCATATGGTCGAGATGTGACTGTAGGAGTCGACCATAGGGTTGGTGCCTTGGGTTTATTTCTGAAAAGATACCAAGGGCTTGGAATTCGACTGAGGAGTCGAATCCCTAGAACTTTTGGAAGTTGACTAAGTCTTTGATATCCTTAAGGCTGGATGACAACCCTGAGATTGGGTGCCTAGGTCTTATATAGGTGCCTAGGTCTTTGATATCCCTATATGGTTAAGAGACGACTGTAGTAGTCGACCCTAGGGTTGGTGCCTTGGGTTTATTCCTGAAAAGGTACCAAGGGCTTGGAATTCGATTGAGGAGTTGAATGCTTAGAACTTTTAGAAGTTAACTAAGTCTTTAGAAGCCTTGAGGCTGAATGATAACCCTGAGGTTGGGTGCCTAGGTGATATGTAGGTGCCTAGGTCTTCGATATCCCCATATGGTCGAGGGGTGATTGTAGGAGTCGACCATAGGGTTGGTGCCTTGGATTTATTCCTAAAAAGGTACCAAGGGCTTAGAATTCGACCGAGGAGTCGAATGCCTAGAACTTTTGGAAGTTGGCTAGGTCTTTGGTTGCCTTGAGGCTGGATGACAACCCTGAGGTTGGGTGCCTAGGTCTTACGTAAGTGTCTAGGTCTTCGATATCCCCATATGGTCAAGAGGCGACTATAGGAGTTGACCATAAGGTTGGTGCCTTGGGTTTATTCGTGAAAAGGTACAAAGGGCTTGGAATTTGACTGAGAAGTCGAGTGCCTAGAACTTTTGGAAGTTGACTAGGTCTTTGGCATCCTTAAGGCTGGATGACAACTCTAAGGTTGGGTGCCTAAATCTTACGTAGGTGCCTAGGTCTTCGATATCCCCATATGGTCTAGAGGTGACTGTAGGAGTCGACCATAGGGTTGGTGCCTTGGGTTTATTCCTGAAAAAGTACCAAGGGCTTGGAATTCGACTGAGGAGTCGAATGCCTAGAACTTTTATAAATTGACTAGGTCTTTGGCATCCTTGAGGCTGGATGACAACCCTGAGGTTGGGTGCCTAGGTCTTACGTAGGTGCCTAGGTCTTCGATATCCCCATATGGTCGAGAGGAGACTGTAGGAGTCGACCATAGGGTTGGTGCCTTGGGTTTATTACTGAAAAGGTACCAAGGGCTTAGAATTTGACTGAGGAGTCGAATGCCTAGAACTTTTGAAAGTTGACTAGGTCATTGGCCCCGAAGAGGGTAAGACAGGAGTTAATCCGTATTTGGTGAGGATTCCATTGATATTGAAATTTACATGCTTTTGGAGAGTAGTCATCATAGGCGCTTAACATTCAAGTGTATTGCAAGATTCTCCTATTTGGGATCTTTATTAGTCGGGAGGTGCTAGAACGCAACTATTCTAGGACTATATAGGGACCTTGCTGGTTAGGAACTGGTATGCTTTGTCGAGCGTCTTTGCCGAGGGATGGCTCTGTAGAGGGCGAGGTTACCAGTTAGAACTTCCTGAGTTGGCTTTTGCCATTTATAGTAGCAAGGGACTTATTAGTACTTTGTGATGGGTGACCAAAAGCACTATTTGTCATCTCATCAGCCAAGGTTCCTCTGAGTTCAAATCTTCATTGAGGTCTTGAAGGAGGATCTCCCTTGAAGAAACCTTGGGAGTAACAGAAGCTGGATCATCTGATGGATGGATAGATCTTCCTTGCGGGGATCATGCGGGTCGCATGCTTCGACCAAAAAAGTTTAGGTGACTTTGTGGTGGGACCCTGTCGTGGAAACTCAAGAAGCCGGGGTTGTTTTCCCTAACAAGTTTGATCAGCCGGTGGGCCTTTGAGTTTTTCCCACAATCTCATCCCCGAAGAGCTGGAGTTGCTTTCTTCAAAACCATTGTAGTTTTTATGAAGAAGCTTCGGAGGTAATGGGAGGTCTTCCATCGTGTGGATGATTAACTTGGCAAATACTCCTAGAATAGTTGCTATGGCTATGGAGGAGTATGACTATGCCGATTATCCTCGTCCAAGACCAAACCTCCTTAGCTTGGGTGACACAACTTCGATCTTCGTTTAGCTTAGGTGGCACAACTCTGGTATTGTTTTGTAGGGTGAACATGGTCAGGCCCTTGTTCAGAACTTGGCAGATCTTCCCGAAAAAGAGAGGAGGGCCCCACGGTGGCCGCCAAACTGTTGATGACTAACATCACACAGTCGTTGATTTGGATCTGGGGTGAGATTGGTTCCTCTCGGGCCCTCATCGGGATGAGGTAGAGGAGATTGATGAGCTGGAACCGCCTCCTTCTCTGACTTTATGAACGGTTCTTGAATCGGGGTTGCCGATCATGCTGCACAAGCAAATAATTCATGAGAGGATGGGGACCGGTTCCCCCGTGGTTCCTCTGACGATCAAGTCAGCTGGTGAGCTTGAGTGGAGAAGGGGAAGGTTAGGAACCAATGAGGTTCTTGAGGGAGTTGTGTGCATGTGTGAGGGAGATCCAGTGATCTGCCGCTCTTGATGTGGCTATCATATAGTGTAATTTTCAAAGAGAGAGAGGTCTCTTCTGTTTAGCCAAAAGAGAAAGCAAAAAGCCCCCCTGTGTTAGGGACCTTTCTATATATTTGGTCTGTGAAGGGCAGTGTCGTTATTTTGATCGAGCATAGAAAGGCGAGGAAGAAGTGAAACCTAGCAGTTGATCCCCATTTTGACAGGTATCGGCTTGTGACTAGGAAGTCACTTTGATATGGGAGGGAGCGTCTCCGCATTATCCGGGAAGTGATGGTGTGGCAGGGCATGTTGGCGGTTGAGTTGGTCTTTGATTTACAGATGTCGTTTGACGACTGGAGGAAGACTCACTTTGACATGAGAGAGAACGTCTCCGCATTATCCGGGAAGTGATTGAAGGGTGCAGAGCGCAGGTAACGTGGCAAGTCATAGAGACTATCGAACTAAGGTCATGATGAGACCTGACCAGCGTGGGCTGTGGTGCTGACACATAGTCAGAATAGATCAACTGAGGAATACTGCCCTTCAAGTCGTCCATGCAAAGTGTCAGATTGAAGGTCAAGTGGGCCCTTGGTGAGTCGTATTTGAGAGAAGGTCTACTGATCCCGCCTTTCGAGTCGACATGAATAGCATAGATTCGACGAGTCGGTGGGATAGGTACCTCTGCTGGACCTAGAGGGCCGTGCTTTCAGAAATGCATCCATCCTCCCTTTGTCTATGCATTGCATTTTTAACAAATGGGAACACCATAACAACAAGTATATGTGAATAGTACAAGTGATGAAATGTTTAATAATTAGAAAATAAAGATAGACATATCATGGACCCGAACCAATCCTTGACCTTTTGAGCCGAGGTCCCAAGCCTTTTTTTTCTTACATAATTTTGATAAGATTATTCACAAATTACCTCGTGAAGAGCGCACATAATTTTGATAAGATTATCCACAAATTACCCGGTGAAGAGCATATGCTCCGCCTTTGATTGGAGCATTTTTCCGTTCTAGAATTCTCTTCATTTTTTGTTAAAAGGACAGTGGTCCAATATGAAAATATGTTAATGACCCGATCATCAAATATTTTGTGGCCATTGTCTCGTGGGCCGTTGACACCTTCTTGTCATCATCTAAGCCACTACTTGTAAATGACATTTGAAGCACCAAAGCAAGAAATGTGTTCAAATTTGACTCACATATTTTCAATTACTAGTTTTTACACACGTGCAATGCACGTGATTTAATACCATGTTGATATTTTTTTATGTTTGTTTAAATGGGATACACCCAATTTAAATTTTCATGTTGATATTTGAATTGACAAAAAACAAATATAATTTAAAAATAATTTGAATATTCATATTATTTTTGACAGATATGAAACTAAGCTTTATTTGAGAAAGTATAGTATTGCAAAGTGAAAAATATTAAAATAGTGTTATACAAGGAAGGTGAATGTTTAAAACCAATATGGCAAAATGATTGATTTAAAGTATGTTAAAACGATGCAAAAGAGAATATGAAGTTTATTCCTAATCATTGATAAACTTCATAAAAAAATATAAATTAAAGATTAATGCTAACTCTAGTATACTTTTATATGATAAAAACATCCACATAAGAATATAAAAGTACTGAAAAAATTTCATAAAACTCCCTTCTAAAGATTCCTAATTTCACTCAAAATAATTAAACTATTCTATAAAATATTCATAAAATATTGTTTTTATTTCTTCTATTTTATTTTTTATTGAGTTAAGATCAATCCTTCTTCAGGTTTATCATTTATCATTTATCATTTCTCGAACAATTCTAGAGTATTGTTTTCATCATCTACATCAATTATGACATCAGGCTAATTTTGTATTTTTTATGCTATTATCTTTCCTGAGCTCTTATTTTTTATTGAGTTAAGATCAATCCTTCTTCAGGTTTATCATTTATCATTTATCATTTCTCGAACAATTCTAGAGTATTGTTTTCATCATCTACATCAATTATGACATCAGGCTAATTTTGTATTTTTTATGCTATTATCTTTCCTGAGCTTGTTAATTTTTTATCATCTCATTTAACTTTACAAAGAAGTCAAATGTACTTATGATGTTCAACACAAACTGCTCAAAATATAGACTTTGATTTTTTTTCTATTTCAATGAGAATAAATATTAATTTCATATATATAAAATTCTTTGTGTTCCTAATTTATTACTTAAATAAATTAGAAGCTATCTCTTTATTTTCCTCTAAAATGAATTCTTCTGATGTGCACCAATAAGAATTTTTGTTATTTCAATAATATTACCTTTGCTCTATCCCTGTTATTTTCCATAAAGATCTAAACTAAATACCTACATTATTCATTACCAATTTCTCTTAGATTATAATATTAATATGTAATTTGAAGAACACAGTATGGAATTTATGAATACTTACTAATTTTTCTTATGTCTTCCATGGAGATTTTTTCTTTGATTAGGATAAAGTTATTAAATTATTTTTTAATGTAACTCATTCAGTGCTTCATTAATAGATATGTCTTATGTTAATGCCAATTCAAGTGATTCATTGACGTTTTCTGAATTTTAGATTTATTTCCATCACTTTCCCATTTGCAATGGAAATAACTCAATTCTTTTAAAGTTATCTCTAAATATTCTAATAGTTTCTCCATATGTAATTCCTTGTATTCTTTTACCCTATAAATATTATTAACGTCAAAGATTAAAGTTTCTAAATTAAAATCAATTAATGCTAAGGTATAATATTATAGTGTTTTATCATTTCTATGGATTTAAACATCTATCAATTAATGTTACGAATGTATTTTGGCTACCCCAACTTATTACTAAAATTATATGAAATTACTTTAATTTATATAGTGCCGATAATTTTTAATCTATAATATTTTTAAAAATTTTATCCATTAACCGGATGTTTTTAATCAATTCTTATTGTTTTTGTTTACCAGTATCAACTTAGACTATTCTTAGATGCTGAAAATGGATAGTAAATCCCTAAATTAGAAATTTTAATATATATATATATATATATATATATCTACCTATCGACGAATTTGATGTGTGTTAGTTGAAATTTAAAAATTTAGAGTTTTTGTTTACGATTTTTAAATTTTGAAGGAGTTTTTAAAAATTTTGAGGTTAATTTTGGCAAATTTTAATTTTTTAGGTGTCTAAGGATAATATCTTGAATTCATCTTATTTTATTTACAAATTTTAGAATTTTAGGGTGGCTTTTTATAATTTGAACTTTTGAAGGTGTTTCTATAATTTTTGAGATATTAAGGGTGTTAATTAAAAATTTTAAATTTAAATGTCAAAAATTTTAGGTGTATCATGGTAATCTCTTGAATTCATCTGTGTTGTTTGTAAGTTTTAAAATTTTAGAATTTTAATGTGCTTGTCTGTAATTTAAACTTTTGAGGATGTTTCTATAAATTTTGAGACATTGAGGTGTTAACTGTAAATTTTAAATTCTTTGCAAACTGATGTTAATTTTTTAATTTCATGTTTTTTATTTTAAGTTTTGAGACATTTGGATGAGTTTTATAATTTTGAACTTTTCAGGGTCTTTTCTGCAATTTTAAAACTTTTATCTACTTATAATTTCTTTATCTTAACAAACTAATATCATTTTTATGTTTTATATATTTTATTAATATTAGTTTTTTTAAATTGTTAAGCTAAACATTGTTCACATAGGATTAGGATAAGATATGATTATGATTTGGATAGATTAAGATATAAATAAAATATTTAAAATAGTGAAGGGTAATATTGATCATTGAAAATTAGAATTTGATTATAGATAAGGTAGTTCAAACTATAAAGGGGTATATTTGTCTAAAAAAGATTTTCCGAACTCGTGCTTTTAAAGGGAGTATGATCCACTTATTAGTCAAGAGTTCTTTTTCCGTTACGGATTTGGATTAAAAGCATTAGTGTTTTCACATAAAATCATCTTAACTTTTATCCAAATTGATACTTATCATCTTTTCTATTTTTGGTCAAAATCATCTTTAATTATATACATGTTTGCAATATCACATCAAATTGAATTCTCAGCTCAAAAAAAGACATGAACTTCCAAAAATACCCTTACTCAAACACATGAAAACATGTGTTTTCTAATAAATTATTAAAAATTAGGGTTTTTTAATATCACAGCCCCCCCCCCACCACCACCACCACACACACACTTTCTCTTATATATTTTCATATTGTCCCCCAAAAATCTATCAAAATTTGAAATTAAGTCTATGAAATTGATGTCGTCCCCGCTAGAGAGGGTTATAGAGAGGCCAAGATAATTGATCTTTTGCTCCCGAGCTAGGGTTTCTAGGTTTTTTCTCCTCGGATTAGAGGGTGGGGGAGAATTGAGGGGAAGTAAGGTAGGTTTGTCCATTTAGGCCCAAGGCCCAAACCCGACCCGGTATTGTGCCTATGTCCGGGTTGGCTTGATGCAACCAGCACCAGGCCCAGCCCGGGTAGAAAAATGGTCGGACCAGAGTACCTAGGTCCATGTGTGCCCTAGACCCAGCCTGGTTCGGTTTGCCTAAATAGCCTAAAACGGCTATTTTAAGCAATTTTTTTAAAAGGGAAAATAATTGGGGCCGGCCTGGTGTCCAGCCATTTCAGCCCCGAACCCGGACCCAGACCCGGGCCCGCCGGGTCCGAATCTGGTTCACCCATTTTGCCCGGTCCAAAGCCAGATTTTAGGACCGGGCCGAGTCGGGCCGGCCCAAATGGATAGGCTTAAAGTAAGGTTATGGTTTGGGGGAGCATTGAGGGAGAGATTGAGAGGAGTTGAGGTTAGAGTTCGCAAATTGAGAATTAGGGTTTGAATATTAGGCTAGGATTTGGAGATTCGGGTTTGGAGATCCATGGCTATTTGAGAGAGAGAGAGAGAGAGAGAGAGAGAGAGAGAGAGAGAGAGATTTGAAAGACTAATTTCAAAATATGAAAAATTGTGGTGCTAATTTTAAAGAACCTATATTTTTATAATAAAAATTAGGAGACGCGTGCTCCGCACAAGCTTTAGGTGGGGGTAACATGGGAAGTCTGTGTCTTTTTTCTGTTGATAAGTCAATTTGGTATGATGTTACAACCATGTACACAAGTAAATGTGGTTTTAACAAGAAGGGGAAAAAGGAAAAAAAAGAGAGGTGGTAAGTATCAATTTGGACGAAAGTTAATGTAGTTTTCATGAAAAAACCCAAAACATTATAGAGACAACTATTCTCATTGTAATCTTTCCTTAACTTTAGATAGTTCTGATCAATTTTAAGTCCATGGCTATATTCTTGTTCATTTTTTGCTCGAAGCAAATCACGTCAGTAAACTAGATAATAAACGGTTATGATTAAAAATAGTGTCATTCCAATATTTTTTCGATATTGTGATTAAAAAATAGTGTCACTCATTGGAGGATGAATTTATCATAAAAGGAAGGCTAGGGTTATTGGATAATGTGGAAAAGCAAGTTCTTCATCACTAGGTATTATGGTGTACTTGTGTGAGTGACATTAGAGAGTGATCTCTTTATCGTACTCTCCTCTTTCATTAATGAATACTGTCTTCACTTGTAGACTTGAATAAATAAATAAAAAAGACGGCTGAACCATGTTAAATCTTTGTGTGCTATTCTCTTTGACCATGTTGTCTATATTCAACTTGTTATTAATCTATGTTTATATACACTCCAACAAACTTAGAAGTTGTTTAAGGGAGCTTATTTTTTGACCAAACTAGCTTTTAAATTAGCTTTTGTCATATCTACTTGTTTGGTAAAATACAAAATTAAGTTGACTTATAAGCCCCGTTTTTAAAAACTGGTATACCCTAGCTTTTGAAAACTTAGCTTTTAAGCTCATTTAAATAAGGGGTTTTGTCTTTAAGCCCTATTGTTTACCTATCTTTATTTTTAAACCCACTCATTATTAGTTGTATTCTTAAGCCCAATTCATTTTTGGTATTTGTCTTTAAACCCAATTCTAAATTACAATACTTTTACTTCTTGTATTTATACAGAATGAATGTCAAAACCCTAAAATACCCCTTTGATTGGCCCCATAAATCCCAGTGTCTCTCTCTCATCTTCCCCATTTCACCTCAGCCCATCTCCAGCCGCCGACGCCCCACTCTAGCTGCCGCCGGCGATCTCGGCCCCCGTCACCCTCTCCCGCCTCTTCAAGAACTCCCCCTCCTCCCCCAAAACCCTAACCCTAATCAAGTCCTTCGCCGCCGGCGTCATCCTCTCCACCTCCCTCGTCCACGTCCTCCCCGACTCCTTCCAGGCCCTCTCCGATTGCCACGTGGCTCCCCGCCATCCGTGGCGCAACTTCCCCTTCTCCGGCCTCGGCGGCATCGTCGGCGCCCTCCTGCCCTCCCCGTCGCCGTCGTCGCCTCCTCCCGCCTCGAGGACGCCGCTCGGGCCCCAAGAACTACGAGAGGATCGAGAAGGCCGGTAAGGCCGCTGGTGGTGGCGCTGGCGTTTCATCAGGTCTTCGAGGGGATGGGACTTGGCGGATGCATTGCTCAGGTAGAAAATTTAGGTTTTTGTGTAGTATAGTTTGAATCTTTGAGGGTTTGGTGGGGGATAAACCCTACATAATTGCAGCATTTGGAGTTCAACCAAACTTTTAGTATCGATTCTAGGATTTGAGGAATCTTTATGCTAGTATTCTAATACCTTACAAGGATGTATGTCAGCATCATTTGAGATTGCTTGCATCTAGATATTATATTCTTCTTGGAGCTTAAATCATTTGTTAAATTGTTCCCGTTGAAATAAAATTGTTACATTTGAAGCCATTCTATATATTCAAAGTTACATTATTGCAACTTCCTAAATGTAGAAACACGAAGAAACCCTCTTTCATATCTGAGCTAATATTTGGTTGTGCAAAACTTGCTGTGATGTTACGAATTACTGGTCTTGTGATCAATAGTAATAAAGATTACTCAGTCTTATGATAGGAGGGACATTTTAATGGTAGTCAATTCTTTTAGTGCTATTGTATATCGTTTTTGTTACGCTCTTGCTGTTAGTTATCTTATCCATCAGTATTTCCATTCTAGGATGAGAAGTTGGTGTTGGATTTGAAAATAAGGCATAGTTTTCAAAGCATCTTCCCTATATTGTTATATTCTAGTCCAATCGAAAGTTATTTGCCAGAATTGTCCAACGTACAAAGAGTGAGTGTGGCATAAATGAGGTTGTTATGATGGTGAGTGGATAGGCACTAACTCTCTATTTGGTTATGTAAAGTCATTTGTTCATTGAATCGCATTTATCTGCTTTTAACTGAAGGTATATTTTCTATAAGTATAATGTTCATTGAACCGCTTTTAAACTCAACCTATTGTTCTTTTGATCCGCTTATATTTTGCTTTCAGGAAATCAACGTGATCCTCAAGACCAATTCCCCGGATGCTAGATGCCAATTGTGATATCAAGCATTTTTTGTGTACATATATATGTTTGGAAAGTGATTTGTAAAGTCATTTGTACGAAACCTATGAGACTGTTGTTGGGATTGGTTATGTAAATTCAAATGTAAAGTCATTTTGTACAATCAACCACTGTGGTTAAATTACTGGTTATGTAAAGTTTTATATGCTTCTAAGTCATTAAAATTGATGGTTTATTGCACGTAAAGTTCTATGGTTCAGCGCACCAGCTACATAAAGTTTTCCCTCAAACAGAACACAATATTCTCTTACAGAGATTAGCGTGGTACACATAACCATAACACAACAAAAGGAAGAAAAGAACATCACGCATAACCCGCTACACTTACAGGATAACCCGCTACACTTACAGTAGCATGTTAACCTGTAAGTATAGCACGTTAAATTGTAAGTATAGCGCGTTATATCGTAAGTATAGCACGTTAACATGTAAGTATAGCACGTTGACCTGTAAGTATAGCATGTTAACCTGTAAGTATAGCACGTTAAATTGTAAGTATAGCGCGTTATATCGTAAGTATAGCACGTTAACATGTAAGTATAGCACGTTGACCTGTAAGTATAGCATGTTAACCTGTAAGTATAGCACGTTAAATTGTAAGTATAGCGCGTTATATCGTAAGTATAGCACGTTAACATGTAAGTATAGCACGTTGACCTGTAAGTATAGCATGTTAACCTGTAAGTATAGCACGTTAAATTGTAAGTATAGCGCGTTATATCGTAAGTATAGCACGTTAACATGTAAGTATAGCACGTTGACCTGTAAGTATAGCATGTTAACCTGTAAGTATAGCACGTTAAATTGTAAGTATAGCGCGTTATATCGTAAGTATAGCACGTTAACATGTAAGTATAGCACGTTGACCTGTAAGTATAGCATGTTAACCTGTAAGTATAGCACGTTAAATTGTAAGTATAGCGCGTTATATCGTAAGTATAGCACGTTAACATGTAAGTATAGCACGTTGACCTGTAAGTATAGCATGTTAACCTGTAAGTATAGCACGTTAAATTGTAAGTATAGCGCGTTATATCGTAAGTATAGCACGTTAACATGTAAGTATAGCACGTTGACCTGTAAGTATAGCATGTTAACCTGTAAGTATAGCACGTTAAATTGTAAGTATAGCGCGTTATATCGTAAGTATAGCACGTTAACATGTAAGTATAGCACGTTGACCTGTAAGTATAGCATGTTAACCTGTAAGTATAGCACGTTAAATTGTAAGTATAGCACGTTATATCGTAAGTATAGCACGTTAACATGTAAGTATAGCACGTTGACCTGTAAGTATAGCATGTTGACTTGTAAGTATAGCACGTTAAATTATAAGTATAACACGTTATATCATAAGTATAGCACGTTGACCTGTAAGTATAGCATGTTGACTTGTAAGTATAGCACGTTAAATTATAAGTATAACACGTTATATCATAAGTATAGCACGTTGACCTGTAAGTATAGCACGTTATCCTGTAAGTATAGCACGTTGTACTATAAGTATAGCATGTTATCCTGTAAGTATAGCACGTTATCCTGTAAGTATAGCACGTTGTACTATAAGTATAGCATGTTATCCTGTAAGTATAGCACGTTATCCTGTAAGTATAGCACGTTGTACTATAAGTATAGCATGTTATCCTGTAAGTATAGCACGTTATCCTGTAAGTATAGCACGTTGTACTGTAAGTATAGCACGTTAAATTGTAAGTATAGCACGTTATCATGTAAGTATAGCACGTTATACTGTAAGTATAGCACGTTATGCTGTAAGTATAGCACGTTATCGTGTAAGTATAACATGTTATCATATAAGTATAGCACGTTATATCGTAAGTATAGCACGTTATCATGTAAGTATAGCATGTTACCATATAAGTATAGCATGTTATTATGTAAATATAGCACGTTATCATGTAAGTATAACACATTATCCATGTAAGTATAGCATATTATTATGTAAGTATAGCACATAGATTGCAGTCCATCGATAACCTGTCGATCATCAATGGTTGACTTGTGACCATCGATGGTTAAAGGCTAAAATCTACAACTCATGTTGATGTTTGCATTATTTCGAGTCGTCACTTATTTGCACCCGTTTATTCCTAAAATATATCATCTCACAAACTCATTAGTACCAAATGAAAGTTTGTTGTTGATCAAACGGAGACATTGTCAAATTATCATTCAATAAGTACTCCAGCATTTATCAAAGCATAAACCACAGTGTGTGTAAAAATCAATAGCCTATTGGATTGCTCATATATCATCCGAACATTCATCATTCATTTTTTGTTAAACATTTCCTCCAAATTTCACAACTCTACCCTTAACCTTACATATTTTTTTCAACAACACTGATGAGAACCAACAAGATGAGGAAAGTTAAGTATGGCCCTCGACCCTCGCATCCAAAACATCGCCCGGTCGTACGCCATCGCGGCCTCTTCCGCCGTCTCGAACGTCCCGAGCCAAACCCATGCCCCATTCTTCCCGAGATCTCTCATCTCGGCAGCAAACTTCCCCCGTGGCCGCTATCTCACCCCTCTGTAGCGCCTCTCCACCGCTGCGGGAGCTGCCGCATCAGCCTACACTCAGGGCCGGTTCTGAGATTTTAGGGGCCCCGTGCAAAAATTAAACCAAATAAACTCTTCAGAAATTCAAAATGTATTAAAATTCAATGCTAAATAACTAAATTCCATTAAAATTTGAGAATTTACCAGTCATCTTATCATCAACCCCAGCATAATAGGAGTCATTAGAGGAGTAAGAGAACCCAACTCCTGCTGGTGTCTCCAAATACAACATATTGGCTTCTGCAGAATCATCTTATCATCAACCCCAGCATAATAGGAGTCATTAGAGGAGTAAGAGAACCCAACTCCTGCTGGTGTCTCCAAATACAACATATTGGCTTCTGCAGAATCACAAATAGCATCTTATAAAAGATATCTTTTTTTAAGAAAATTAAGAATCAAAAGTATTACACATACCTTTATTCCAACTAAATTCATTTCTCACTAGAATTTCCCACTGGGTCTAAAAGGCCCATTCTCTGAAAATGCCCCAACCCCAACTGAAGAACAACCGGGCCCTTTTCAAAATTCAAGCAAAAACAAAACAAAATCAAAGTTAGGCCGAAAACCAGCCCATTTGAAGAAAAGTGATAAAGATTGGATCTTTTACCTCCATTCAACCACAGGACAAGAGGCTTTGAGGATGGGTCGGCCTCAGCTTCAGCAAAGTAGTAGAAGAGAGATCTCTGATTCATCTTGTCAACTGTGATGTAGCCTGAGTACTGCTAGAAGCTCACCTGAGGTTGGCCAGGGAGCTTGGTGACCTTGTCTTCTGCGATTGAGGAGCAGAGATGGAAGAGAGCTGCAGCGGCCATGATTCGAGAGATGGAGGAGGGAGGGTCTTGGAGGGGGGGAGAGGGAGATGGGAAATTTGGGGATCTGGATGGGGTCTTGCACTGTTGTCAGCCTTGCTGCTCCTCGACGTCGCCTTCTACGCCGCCGCGGATCCAGCCATTGAGAATCTCGATCGGGTTCTTGTGAGGGAGGGAGGGAGGGAGAGAGAGAGGGGGGGGGGGGGGATGAAGGGCTATAATGGGAATTTAAGAGAAATATTTAAGGGGACCCACATATGAAAGTATACTTGGGTGTAAAGATAAATACAAAAAAAGAGTTGGGTTTAGAGATACAAAGAATAATACTTGGGTTTAAAAATAAAGTGGAGTAAACAATTGGGCCTAAAAATAAAAACCCCTTTAAATAAACTAAGTTTGACTAAAAAATTTACTATTCTACTCAAATATTATTTATAGCATTTAACTAGAAAAGCTAAAAGCAACAAAAACTTAACTTACCTTGTGAGCTATGCCCATTGTCTCCATCCGTTGAAGCAGTCTCTTCACAGTCTTGAAGAGCTAAAAGCCACAAAAACCAACTTACCTCTTCAAAATAATAACCGCTCCCAAGCAACCTCTTAATAATAATTGAGGATTGTCATTAGAGGACATTAAGAAGTTCCACTGCTATATCCATTCTCTCCATCCATTGAAGCGGTCTCTTCACAGTCTCTCCGTCCGAACCCCCAAAGTACTGAACCAAGCATGCCAAAATAACCCCAAATATCCTCTCTGATCCTTCTCTTCTCGTGACAGTTAATGGAAATCCTTGCAACCGCAGCAACTTCTTTGCTGCTCCTCCTAGCTCTCTATTTTCTCATACTAAATCCATGGCTGAGGACAAAGAAGCGAAATTATCCGCCAATCGCAGGCACCGTCTTCGGCCAGTTGATTAATCTCCATCGGTTGCAAGATTTCCTGACCGATATCTCGAAGCGACACAAGACTTTCCGGTTGCTCACCCCCTTGGGAATAAATTACGTGTTCACGGTTGACCCTGTCAATGTTGAATACATCCTCAAAACCAACTTCGCCAACTATGGAAAGGTGAACGCTAGCACGCTAATGTCTCTTTGATTTGACTGGTATCAATGGTTTTGTAGCTCAAGAAGAGATCAAATTGTTAAATTTTGTAGTTAGACGCTCTTGTATTCATTTCTTTTAGTCCCACATCGATCGCGATACTAGACCGCCGCCATTTGCATGCCCAACCCCTTCTCACCCGCCTCCATTGCCAACCTCCAGTGGATGCACACATGGTGTTTGACAGATGCGCGAAGTGCATTTCACGGATGCACACATGGTGTTCTATGGCACGAATGATGTACACTTCTCACCCTGCTGTCCTCCGGCCAGATCTCAAGGCAAGCACCTTTCCGGCCAGCTCCTCGTGTCAGCATCCCTCCGGCGGTGGGCTCTCCCGGCCATGCATGCTGGCCGTCAATCCTCGACCACTAGCAAGCACACCCGCTACTCGAACAAACACCTACCCACAATTTTGGACAAACTGTTTTTGATAGACTAGTGTAATTAGACGCTCTACTCGAACAAACACCTACCCACAATTTTGGACAAACTGTTTTTGATAGACTAGTGTAATTAGACGCTCTTGTATTCGTTTGTTTTAGTCCCACGTTTGCTTGCGATGCTGCTACACCTGCTCCTTCTACTTTGTATGTAAACACCTGAATTAACTAAAGGACATAATTCATTTTATCCGAAAAGCTCTATTCTTATCACAAATAAAAGGATTTTTAGGTTCAGTTGTGTTAGACCCTAGAGGGGGGTGATTAGGGTCTTATGCTAATCTAATCCGATTTTATGCCAATTAAAACTAATTAACAAATATATTCTTGCAAGATAGATATATAAAGAGTTGTGTGCAAGAATATGCAATATACACAAGGTGATATATCCTAGCAAAGAGGTATACTATATGATATATGCAAGGATATGCAAACACAAGGGTAACATAAACAAATGATATAGTGGATGAAATAAACAATGAGAGAAAGGCTATAAAGATGAACAAATATAAGTGTGCTAAACCAAACTCAAACAAGCAATATGATCACGGAGTTCGGACCTTCCATCATACGTCTCCGCTCCCCACTCCCGGGGAGAAATCCACTATCACAATCCGGTTTGGAAGCCGGAACTTCTACACACTCGGTTTACAAGCTTACCGAAAACTCTCACACAACAAACACTATGCAATCACACTCTACACCCTCTTGCAATCCCCCTCTACACCCTCTCAAGTGTTCAACTAGACGTGTCTCCCTCAAGTGCTCTGATACAACCTCTCCCTAGGTTCGTCAACCGACGCCACTCCTCTTGGGACGATCCCCGACTCTCACCACACACTCCTCTCGGTGTACAAGTGTATTACAAAGTGTATCCTCACAATTAGGCTTAATATAATAAATGTTTGTTCTCTACTATGGATGAGAACACAATGAAAGCTCACACTTAATTGTTACAACTCTCACCAACCTAAATATACTATGTATGAAAATACAATAAGCTCAAGTGTGTGTGTGTAGACAATGAGTGAAATAAAATCTAACTCAAATAAGGCGATTAGACCTTAAATCAAAGAGCACCAAGCTCTGATACCAATTGTTAGACCCTAGAGGGGGGGTGATTAGGGTCTTATGCTAATCTAATCCGATTAAATGCCAATTAAAATTAATTAACAAGTTATCCTAGCAATATGAAATACAACAAGATATGTGAGCTAGGATAAGCAATGTGAACAACAAGATATATCCTAACAAGAGATATAGGCAATGTATATGCAAGGATATAAAACTAACACAATGTGATATATCCTACCAAAGAGATATACAATATGATATATGCAAGGATATGTAACTAATGGTGATATAAACATAAACAAGATAGTGGATCATATAAATAATGAGCTATGGACAATGGCGATATAAGATATGAACATAAATATGAATGAACGCCAAAGCACACTCAAACAAGCAATATGATCACGGAGTTCGGACCTTCCGTCCTACGTCTCCGCTCCCCACTCCCGGGGAGAAATCCACTATCACAATCCGGTTTGGAAGCCGGAACTTCTACACACTCGGTTTTCTAGCTAACCGAAAACTCTACAACTCACACTATGCACTCACACTCTACACCCACTAAGTGTTGGACCTAGCCGTGTCTCCCTCAAGTGCTCGGTTACAACCTCTCCCTAGGTTCGTCAACCGACATCACTCCTCTTGGGACGATCCCCGACTCTCACCACACACTCCTCTCGGTGTACAAGTGTATTACAAAGTGTATCTCACAATAAGCACAATATAAATCAAATGATTGTTCTCTAAACAAGATGAGAACTCAATTAAGCACAACTCTTAGTCACAAACCCACAACCCCAAATTATACTATGAATGTAAATACAATAAGCTCAATGGTTGTGTGTGTAAACAAAGAGTAGATCAAATCAAACTAAACTCAAATAAATTCCTAGCTTAATAAAATGGTAATCAAACATTTATATATAAATGTAAAGCTAGATTGAGTTTAGAAACACTTCTCTAAAGACGACAAGAGAGAGAGGGAGAAGAGTTGAATGCCCAAACACCAAAGAATGATCTCCTCAAGCTCTTGTGAAAGTTCTTCATAAACAAACTCTTGAAACAAACTTAAAAACCCTTCAACAAACTTGTAAAACTCTTTTTAAAACTCTCTTAAACATCCATAAGAAACAATGAAAGTTGAGGGCTTTTTATAGCCTCTTAAACCAGCCACAAACCCCCAAAAATCGAAAATATCAAAAACTAGCCGTTACTAGCCGTTATAGGCTGAAAAGACCAAAATACCCCAAATTCCAGCATTCTGGAAATTTGCGTATCTGACTTTATAAAATCAATTAAAAATAGTAAATCAATTCCAAAAATCATGAAATTTTGAGGGAAGGTTCTAGACATGTAGATTAACATGTTAGATAAAGAATTTATTAAAAATAACTTCCCAGTTGAGAGAAATAAATGTTTGAACACAGATTTATAGTTTCTAAAAAACTGCTGACATACACGATTTTGTAAAATCAATTGGGCACAGTAAATCAACTCCAAAAATAGTAAAATTTTGAGGGAAGTTTCTAAACATGTAGATAAACATGTAAAAGAAATAATTTCTTGAATATCACTTCCTATTTATGAAAACTCATCTCACTTCTCATTTATGAAAAATCATCTGTTTTGTAAAACATGCACGAACATGTGCACGAACAAAAACATAATTTTGTAAATTCAATTAAACATAACAAATCAATTCCAAACTTGATGAAACTTTGCGAAATATTTGTAAACATGAAAACAAACATGTTAGAAAAATAATTTCTCAAATTGAATTTCTATTTGTGAAAACTCATGTATTTTGCAAGTGTGTCCAAAGCATGAAAAGTCAAAACCATGCATGTATATATATAACTATATATATACATAGAAACCAAATACGTGTGTGTATATGATATTGAGCTTAAGGTACTTAACACATATAATATAAAATCTAAACTAGATTACCCAAGCTTGATCTTGATCTTCATTGTAGCTCAACTTGGTACACTTTGCGGATGAAGCTTGAACTTGATCTTTAACTTGAATTGTATGTTGCTTCACTCCACAATTCCGCTAACCTCCATTGGATATGTTCGTTGAAGCTCTATTCATCCATCCTCCAACTCGTTGTTTATCTACAATACATAGGAAAATACAAATACTAGACAAACAATATTAGTAGTAAATTGTTTGTTAAACATCATCAAAACAAGAAGGCCAACAATCTCCCCCTTTTTGATGATGACAAACAATTTACAAAAAGGATATATGCATGAAAGAAAATAAATATATAAATTATAACATATCATGCATATAAACAAGAAAGAATATACTCACAATATTTCTCCCCCTTTGACAACATCAAAAAGGGGACAAAAGGAATAAGAGAGCGAAACCACCCCCTACCTATAAGCATGGGTGAGTATAACACATAGAAAGATATAGGGATTGCTCCCCCTATCAAAATGCCATAAAGAATATATGAAATGAAGATCATGGCAAACATGTGAGCAAGCATAAATGAAAAATATGATAAACACCACTCACATACAAAAAGACAATGAGAACACATAAAAATATGTTAATATGAAAGAAGTGTCTCATTAACACAAAAGATATAAAAGCCATATAAAAGAATAGATTTATGAAAACAAAAGAAGAGGAACATGAGAATCATGCAAAAAGTTTTCAAATGAAAATAAATCAACCAAAAGAAATCATAAATCAAAGTTTAAATCCAAAAACGTAGAATCAAATCATCATTGATTCAAAAATCAAGAGAGGCAACTATATCTAGCTCTTGAGCTAGTATCAACCCATATAAACATTTTAGTACCCGGTAAACAAGATTTGGGAATAAACACCCAACAAATCCGGAGGGTTATATAAGTACAAACCTCTCATCAAAACAAAACCAATAATCATGAAAACAAAAGAGTTTGACCAATAAAAGGAATTATTTTCATAAAAGTTTAAAATACATTTATCAAAACTAAGACAAAAGAACTAAAGTTCTTGGTTTAAAAATTAAATTTGTTTTGGTACCCAAGAACTCTTGGTACCAAACGATTTAGGGACATGACCCCTATCATTCAAGCTCAAAGCCCTAGGGTTATGAACCCATTTGGGCGCATTTAGTGCACGGGTCCGGTCATAGCAATAATTATGCAAATGACCCATTCGATTGCAATAAGTACAATGAAGAGGATGCATTTGATTATGTTGACCATGTGGATGTGCACGAGGAACATTTACAAATAAAGATGGTCTTTTAAGATTATTTTGCAAATGAGAAACATTTTGAAACAATGTTGGTCTACTTGAAATATTTTGCGATTTAGAAACTTTTCGCAAATCAAAACAAAACTTAGCTAAGTGACCAACTCTACCACAAAAATCACAATGATACACATGAGCATGCTTATGATGAGAAATAGATGCATGTGTGTGTACACGTGATGAAGAAACTTGATGAGATGCACAAGTAGGATTAATATTCTTATGTTTTTGTGCATCATAGTAAA
>NC_033803.1:12870082-12874466 GCF_001876935.1 Asparagus officinalis | reverse complement strand
AATTTGCGTATCTGACTTTATAAAATCAATTAAAAATAGTAAATCAATTCCAAAAATCATGAAATTTTGAGGGAAGGTTCTAGACATGTAGATTAACATGTTAGATAAAGAATTTATTAAAAATAACTTCCCAGTTGAGAGAAATAAATGTTTGAATACAGATTTATAGTTTCTAAAAAACTGCTGACATACACGATTTTGTAAAATCAATTGGGCACAGTAAATCAACTCCAAAAATAGTAAAATTTTGAGAGAAGTTTCTAAACATGTAGATAAACATGTAAAAGAAAAAATTTCTTGAATACCACTTCCCATTTATGAAAAATCATCTGTTTTGTAAAACATGCACGAACATGTGCACGAACAAAAACATGATTTTGTAAATTCCATTAAACATAACAAATCAATTCCAAACTTGATGAAACTTTGCGAAATGTTTGTAAACATGAAAACAAACATGTTAGAAAAATAATTTCTCAAATTGAATTTCTATTTGTGAAAAGTCATGTATTTTGCAAGTGTGTCCAAAGCATGAAAACTCAAAACCATGCATGTATATATATAACTATATATATATACATAGAAACCAAATACGTGTGTGTATATGATATTAAGCTTAAGGTACTTAACACACATAATATAAAATCTAAACTAGATTATCCAAGCTTGATCTTGATCTTCATTGTAGCTCAACTTGATACACTTTGCGGATGAAGCTTGAACTTGATCTTTAACTTGAATTGTATGTTGCTTCACTCCATAATTCCGCCAACCTCCATTGGATATGTTCGTTGAAGCTCTATTCATCCATCCTCCAACTCGTTGTTTGTCTACAATACATAGGAAAACACAAATACTAGACAAACAATATTAGTAGTAAATTGTTTGTTAAACATCATCAAAACAAGAAGGCCAACAAGTTGTGCATATCTTCCTCCCCTGAGGAGGACACGGTGTTTATAATCTTTTGAATTTTCTGGATATTGGTCCCTTAAATCTTCCATAATTTGAAATTACTATTAGGTCCCCAAAATCATATGGATTCCTGAGATTTAGTCCTTCTATTAGTTCTTGTAATTGATGCATGACCTATTCTGGACATTTTTAGCTATATTTAGACTCTTGTGATTCAATAATTTCTGAAGATTAAATTATAAAGAAGGGTATTTAATGGCATTAGGGTTTTTTTTTCTTCTTCTTCTTCCGTTTTTTTTGCTGATTTCAAAGTTGTGGGATTTCATCTAATAAAAATAGTTCAGAATAATTTGCTGCAAAGCCCTTAATTGTTCAAGGTAGTTTTGTGAAATTTGCACATAAAAATTTGACGAAGTTCAATATAGAAGAGATGCTGATATGATTGTGCATAAACATGTAGGGAGAATTTGTTCGCGATATCATGAAGGATCAGCTAGGAGATGGAATTTTCGCAGTGGATGGCAATAAATGGCGACACCAGAGAAAGGTTGCGAGTTATGAGTTTTCAGCAAAAGTCTTGAGAGATTACAGTGGTGTCGTATTCAAAAGCAATGCTAGCAGACTTTCAATGCTAGTCCTTGAATCTGCAAGAACTGGACAGATGATAGATATAAATGATCTTTTCATGAAATCGACATTAGATTCAATATTCAAAGTTGGGTTTGGAGTGGAACTTGATACATTATCCGGGTCCAACAAAGACGGAAAGATATTTGCGCAGGCATTTGATGATTCAAGCGCCCAATTGTTGCGGCGTTTTGTTGATGTTCTCTGGAAGATGAAGAGATTCTTGAACGTTGGCCTGGAAGCTAAAATGAAGAAGGATATCAAATTTATCGATGATTTTGTGTACACCCTCATTAATAAGAAGATCGAGCAGATGTCTAAACAACAGAACAATTTCGTAAGTCAGTTATAAGTACAGTACTATTAGTTCTTTCCAGATATTATACTAAAGTAATCACTGTTCTTGACTTAGGTAGATGAAGAAAGAAGATATATTGTCAAGATTTTTAAATGAAAGAGAGAAAGATCCTGAGAATATGAGCTTAAAATATCTTCGAGATATAATACTCAATTTCGTGATAGCAGGCAAAGATACAACAGCAGGAACTCTCTCATGGTTCTTTTACATGATGTGCAAGCATCCTAGTGTACAAGAGAAGGTAGCGGAAGAAGTGAAAAAAGTAACAAAAAGAAATGGGAAGATTCAAGTGGATGAATTTGCAGTGACTTTAACTGAAGAAGCTCTCAACAGAATGCAATATCTCCACGCAGCATTGACTGAGACGTTAAGACTCTATCCTGCTGTTCCGGTGGTAAGCAACTAGTTATGAGACAGCACATTGCTCGATAAAAGGATACTGTATCTGCACATATTTGTGTATCTTTATTAGTATCCGATATATATTATACATGTACACATGTCAGATATATTTTCTTTCGGGTTAATTGCACATAAACCTTTTTAATATCATCATTTGAAATTACTACCCTTGTACTTTCATTGTCGCAGATAGACCCCCTGGTTATAATTTTTTGAATCTTTTACCCTTGGTGAAATGTTGGCAGACATTGCCCCTGGATGAAATTAGTGAGTCAATCTGAGGCTAAAAGGGTCAAAGGAATTAACCCAGGGGTCTGTCACAACAATGAAACTACAGGGGTAGTAAGTTCAAGAAAATGAACTACAGACTTTCTATGTGCAGTTAACCCTTTTCTTTTTTGTTTTGTTTTGTAGGACATGCATATGTATACAAACATAAGTTAAATACCTGATATGATATCTATGCCGATTAGATGGTTGAAATTAGTTTGGTTTTTGAATTAATAGACCCAAAATTGATTTTGGTGAACCAGACATCTAATAGTACTAGGTCCTTAAGCATGCTGAATACATTGATATAATCTAAATTTTGGAAGAAAAAACAAAATTCTTATCTAGACAACTCTTGTGTCAAACTTTGTGCCTTACCAATATCTGATATGCATCCATATTTGTTCTCCTTCCATCCGATGCATGTACATGTTCATATTCGGTGGATATGGATATAAATTTTTCAATGAACCGTATTTGTATTTGTATGCATTTTTCAAATAATAAATGGATACTGACATGGTAAATATCATATTCGTTTCATATTTGATACCGTTTGCAGGATGTGAAGTGTTGTCTCTCTGATGACACATTGCCAGATGGACTCAATGTTGACAAAGGAGATCTGATAAGTTACCAACCATACGCAATGGGAAGAATGAAATTCTTATGGGGAGAGGACGCAGAAGTTTTCCGGCCTGAAAGATGGCTCAATGACTTTGGAGATTTCGAGCCTGAAAGTCCTTTTAAATTCACTGCTTTTCAGGTTTGCTGACAAAAATTGATCAGATTTGATGAAATTAATATGATTTTATTTCTGAAATTACTCAGCTTTGAATAATTCTTGGTTTGTCAGGCTGGACCTCGAATCTGTTTGGGAAAAGAATTTGCTTACAGGCAGATGAAGATCTTTGCAGCTACACTGTTGTACTTCCTTAACTTCAGGCTCTGGGATGAAACAAAACCTGTCAATTATAGAAGCATGGTGACACTACAAATTGATGGTGGACTCTATGTTGGTGCCGTTGAAAGATGAAATGCTGGTTTTATGAAAGGTAGATATTGGAAAATTGTAATTATATTATGACGCTTTGATACGTAAGTATGATGCTCAGTTTAGTATATGTTCTATTTGTCAAATACAAGTTTCCATATTGGATGAATTAAGATACTGAGAATTATGTTGATTGAGGAATAAGATTTGGCATGGGGAAAAGCTTTCATATATATATATATATAAGGATTAAAACTAGTTATTTTATAGATAATATCAAGGGAAAGTATATTATGAAAATTGTACTCATGTCTTTAATTTACCAAAAAATTTATCTCCATGCGGAATTGGGATGCGTACTTATCAAGCCTGTTTTTCTTTTGGGTTAATTTCACAAACCCCCTGAGCTTTGGGGGTTGTTGCACATAACCCACCTGAACTTCGGGGTGTCTCACAGAACCTCCATTGAGCTTTATCTTATCTCACCTAGCCCTCTACATGTAACTACAAATAACTAAAATATCTTTGAGTGAAAAAAATCTCAAACTCCGTCGCTTGCCATACTCTCTTCCTAAAATTTTGAGTTTTTTCTCCTCAAGAAATAATTAGTTATTTATAAATTTCAAATAGGAGGGTTAGGTGAGATAAGGTAAAAGAAATTTTGAGTTTTTTCTCCTCAAGAAATAATTAGTTATTTATAAATTTCAAATAGGAGGGCTAGATGAGATAAGGTAAAAGTTTAGGGGGGTTTTGTGAGATAGCCCACAGTTCTGAGGGGTTAAGTAAGACGCACAAAGTTCCCCCACGTGCGCTGCCGG